>NC_059430.1:51437621-51741467 GCF_021028975.2 Sphaerodactylus townsendi
TTTCCCTGGTAAAAGCAACAAACTGGCTGATCGCTGTCTAGTCTCTCCCAGCGGAAGGGAACCGCTCTGGAGCTATCCACGCCATTCTCACCCCTCCCAATTGGGGTTGGCTGTCACCGCGCTCCCAGGTCTCCTCTCCTCCGCCCGTTCCGGACATCGTCTCCCCCCTTCCCTGCAACAATTCCTTGGAAGTAGGCTCAAGAGACCTACCAGCCGGAGGAATTTGACTCCACAGCTATGTTTAGGGGTGGTGTTTGGAAAGGGGAGTGCTGAGTACGTTCCGCCTCCTATCTGAAGCAGGTTCTCGCCCGTGTCATGATGCTTTCGTCAGGCAGGACACTTTGGGTTCCTAAAGACTTTACATTTGGTACGTCGTCCCAGTTTGGGTAGTGGCTCAATGTCATAAAGACATTGAGACTTATATCAAGGGGTGTTCGTCATGTGCTGAGGAGCCAAATCAATGCCGGAAAGCCCCATGGGCTGTTACAACCCTCCCATCTACGACCCTGGCAGGTCATCTCAATGGATTTCATCACAGACCTGCGGAAAACCCATGGTAACACTGTTTTATGGGTGGTGGTGGATCTTTTCTCCAAGCAGGCACATTTCATTCCTTGCACCACCATCCCATCCTCTCCCAAATTGGCCTGGTTGTTTATTCAACATATCTACCGTCTGCATTCCTCTCCTGACAAGGTGGTATCTGACCCAGAAGGGCTAATTCATTTCTAAGTTTTTAGGCGTTCCTGGAGTTGTTGGGAGCAACAGTGCCGCCCTACCACGATTCAAAGTGAAGCGGTCCAGTCAGAAAGGACCAACAGAATGCTAGAACAATATTTATGTTGTTACACCAGCTATCATCAGGACAATTAGTGCGAGTTGCTCCCTTTTGCAGAGTATGCTTATAATAATGCAATTCATAGCAGCACCAAAGAAAACCCGTTGAAATTGTCTCTGGTCGGTCCTTTCCCAGCTGCTAACTGCCTGGAAGCATTGCAACCTCGAATTCAATCAATGGATTTCTTCCTAAGCGGAGGGCTGGAAAAGCTGGTACAGTCTTCCCTAGTACAAGCCCAAGAATCGCAAAAAACGCAGGGCGGACAAACATCGCCGGAGTTTCCCTTGCGTGTTAGGGCATGGGTTTATTTATCGACCAAAATCTTAGAGATGTACACAAGTACTCCAAACTTGGCAAGAAATTCGTGGGGCCCTTCCGGATTACAAAAGTGATTAATGATGTTACTGCCCGTTTAGAACTGCCTAACTCTTTAAGTAACATTCATCCCGTCTTTCATTCCTGCTTGCTCAAGGAGGCTCCCGCTTCCGATGTCTGGCACGGCCCTCCGGAGACACCCCCGCCGGTTATAATTGATGGCCATAAGCATTACTTAAATCGGCCTTTATCCTGGACTCCCGTTTTTCCATAGCGTCTGCGGTATTTGGTTTCTTAGGTTGGGTATTCATCCTGACCATAATCAATGGATTTATGCTGAGAACATCGGCAGCCCGTCATTGGTGATGCTTTTCATAAAGCCTTCCCTCATAAGCCAGGAGGGAAAGGGGCATTCTTAGGGGAAGCCAGGTGTAAAGATGCAGGTTGAGTTAAGCCCTTCTGATTGCCGTCCGGCCTTGGCCAAATTCCTTCGGCGAGAAGCCAGATTCTGCTATAGTAACCTTGCTAGTGGCCTTATCGTAGATGTTTGAAACTAGCATTCCGTTCCCATGAGAATGTGACTGGGTGGTAAGGGGGGGGGGGAACGTTTATAACCTGTAGTTTAGGTGGGAGCGGGCAGTCTTGCCATCCCGTGTATGTGTGCTTTCTGAAGTGTCTGAATAAACGGACTTTGAACCAATGCCTTTTATTTCTGCTTCTTTCGGAATTCCTTACAGAAATGTGATATTGGAAGAGAGTGGTATGGATATGGTGGACTGCCAAAAGAACAAATAAGTGGGTTCTAGATTAAAATAAGGCTGAACTGTCCCTAGAAGCTAAAATGACTAAATTTAGATTGTGTACTTTGGTCACATGAATGAGAAGACAAGAGTCACTGGAAAAGTCAATCATGCTAAGAAAGGTTGACAGCAGCAGGAAAATGCAGCATGAGTTGGACTGGCTCTATCAAGGAAGTGACAGACTTAAGTTTGCAAGACCTGAACAAAACTTGTTAACACTGAAATGTTTTGGAGAACATCAATTCACAGGGTCACCATGTTGGAAGCAACTTGACAACACTTAACACATCAAGGAAGAGTGGAGTCTGAAAAGGATGCCATGTAGTTTCCGGACAATAATCTAGGAATTTTACCTAATCTCTATGGTAAAGACAACAGAAGGCCAGGGAAATTCCTCAAGCTTTACTAAGGAGGCCTTTTAATCACTTATGCCTCAGTTTCTTGAGGACAGGGAACTGAGCCAAGGGAAGTAGTCTATCTACCATGGTCAGGCAAATAGCAAGTCTAAATAAGTAAGATAGTTCAACTTTTATGTGCACCTTCTCAGTTGTTGCATTAAACTGGCTTGAACAAATCAGGACAGCACTTTTTCAAATGGTTGTGTAAAACTGTCTTTGATAACTGAATTTGCAATTTGACAGTATTTCATCATAGATTAGCCACCTGATATTCTGTGCTTCTTTGTTTATTTTTAAACAGGGTATACTTTTATAATGGTGTATTGACTGTACTTTATTGTTTTAGCCAGTTGCTCAGGTATTTTGTTAGTTGCCTTGAGACATTGTTCAGTAACACATTCTTCTTAAGTTTCCAACAACTTTCTTAGTTATATAAGAGTAAAATGCACCACAAAATATGAAAGAGGTTCATGTTTTCCTGCATGAGTATTAGAAATTGCTTATAAGGCTCCAGGGAAAAATGCAAATTACCATCTGCTATATCAGATGGTAGGTCCTACCGCAGGATTAGAAAGCCAATTGATGAAGCTAACAGGTCTGGGACTGGTCGGTGCTTCAGAGATCTTCTGAATAACTTGTGTTCAGTGACTAAAGGCAAGATGTAAATACAGTTAATAATAAATATGTTGCAGCATAAGAATCAATTTTGTGTTCATATGCTTGTAGTGGATAGTAAACTGAGAAGAATTCTACCCCACAATTTACATCTGAAAATTGCAGTCTTTGATAGCATTCCCATCATGCTGCTTCAATAACAAACATAATGCTAAAAGTTGTAGAGCCCGGTCAGAAGCATCTGCTTCATCAAGCTACTCTGAATTAGGGGTTTTGAAAGCCAAAGTTTTGCATTTTAATAGCTCATTGCTATTGTTTAACATTACAGTTAGTCTTAAGGAGTTCTTTTGCCTCTTTTTTCAACAGAGAACATTTTCAAGATTGCTGAAATGACCTTTGGCTTGAGAGTGCTGGCAGTTCAACCAGGTTTGCCTTTGAACATTCTCCCCTGGAGTTGATCATTATCTGTTGCCCTTTTTGATGTTGTCGATCATTTGATATATGAGTTACGCTTTATTTAATACTTGTGTAGAAATAGCAAGCTGAATAATATGGGTAAAATCAGCAATATTGGCATGCTTATGCTCAAAATCCTTTAGTACACCCTCACTATGCTTGAAGCACATGGTTGTCCAAATTGTTTAGGCTGATCAGTAGACTGTTAGACAGGAAATTGTATTAAATAGACTTTTAGTGCCTTTCAGCTTGCTGATTACATAATGTATAAGCGAGCAACAAACCTTGTTGGACCCAGGCAATCTTTTTCCAATTTGAACAACAGTCCAAATGGCTTCTCAGCACAAATGCCAGAAACTGTTGTTGGTGTTAGGATATAACTACAGCACAGAATCATCCAGGAATGGACTTGCCAGGAACTGCAAGTGTGAATGACATTCCTCTAAAGTATTTTTGTAAAGGTATTGTAATATGTTTTACAATATTAGCTAAATTTGTCATTTTTTAAATCATAGAAGAGAAGAAGAAGAGTTGGATTTATATCCCCCTTTCTCTCCTGTAAAGAAACTCAAAGGGGCTTACAAACTCCTTTCCCTTTGTATTGTCGAAGGCTTTCACGGCCGGAATCACTTGGGTGCTGTGTGGTTTCCGGGCTGTATGGCCGTGTTCTAGCAGCATTCTCTCCTGACGTTTTGCCTGCATCTGTGGCTGGCATCTTCAGAAGATCCTTTCCCTTTCCCCCTCACAACATACACCCTGGCTGATTCCGCATAGTCCAAAAACAGTGGTGTGAAAACGGTGTGAAAACAGTATAAACCATTTTACACTGGCCCTTTCCGCACGGGCCATATATGGCGCCCAGGGGGCACAGCTGCTTCGAAGCCGCCATTTTCCTACCTCGCTCCCTGAGCGAGGATTGCGGAAAACGGCAAATTCGAGCCGCTGCCGTGTGAACGGCAGTGGCTCGAAGGTGCCCTCCCTCCCTTTCGCTCTCCACCTACCATGTCTGTGGCCCTCCAGCATGTTGCCGAGGCCTGGGGACACGCCCCCTGCCCTGCGACGCTGGAGCACTCGCGCAGGGCAGGGGGGCGTGTCCCCAGACCTCGGCGACATGCCGGACGGCCACAGACACAGCAGGTCAGCCGGGCGACGGCACTCCACGGCGCCATCTTCCCGGCTGTTTCTGGGACCGTTCGTGCGAACGGTCCCAGGGGAGTTGGGTCGGCATTGTATACGCCGACCCAACCCCAATCGTGGCCGTGCAGAAACAGCCTGAGTGGCTGCTCTTGAACAGTAGCAAACAGCCAGGCCTACTTGAGTCACGCAAGTTACTTGGTAGCTTTCAGACCTGCCTTTGCTGAGTCCTCCCTGAAAGGCCAAAATAAATTTAGAAAGGACACTGATTTTTCCCCTTGCTCTTATTTGCACAAAACTAGTTGAGAATGCTGTGCTTTCCTAGCAACAACCACTGAAACAATCCATTTTTTTTAAGTTATGGGAGCTCCTTTATCATTTTGAATTTTTAAACTCCTAATTTTTGGATTTGGATTTCAGACTTTATTGCAAAACTGGGAGATTTTTAGGTTTTTAAAACATTTATCTTAGCCATTAACAGTCTCAGTCACCAGATTTAAGTATTCTCAGATTTGGATGTCTTTACTATTAGAATATACAAGTGTAGACCCACAAGAAACTTGCGGGAGTGGCTATCCTATTTCCTTGACCTTCATTTCTTCTTCTCTACCTCTTACTCTCTCTCCCTCCCTCTTACTCTTTCTCCCTCCATCAACCCCTTTGCTTACTCTTTTCCCCATGCTTGTCACTTTCTATTTCTATGACCCCAGTCCATCACTCTCTCTTTCTCCCCTTCAGTATTTCTTTCTCTGTCTAACCCCCACCCCCCCACCCCGGCCTGGTCTCTCTTTCATCACCACTGCTGCAGAGCCTAATGCAGCTCCTTTCACATGCACCCATTACTGTTGTCAGCAGCTCATCTGGTGTGGCTCTTGGTATGCCTGCTGAGGCTCCCTCCCTCCCATTCCTGCTAAATTTCCTCCATTCTCATTGGGACTACTGACAGAGGATGAAAAGGAGGAGACAAAAGGTAAGGCTGGCAGACCTTGCTCAGACAAAGTATTTGTTTGTTTATTTTAGTTTCAGATTTTTCTGCAAACCTGGCAGTCAGCCCAAGTTTGTGGCAATATATGGTGTTTCTGTGTGGCTCTGATTGCAGATTTAGATACCCGCAGATGGGGTCACACTTGAGAAATAGATATATAGATATGACGACGACGACGATGAAAACAACAACAACAGAGGTAATGACAATGCATTCCTCACAACTATTCTCTATCAATGGTTGGCCTTGCTTATTCTGGTCCAATTTCAATTTGTCTGCAAGTCATTCTAGGGCTAATCAATTTTGTTCATCCTTCATTTAAACAACTGAGAGTGGAGTGCAGCAAGGTTAGTGGGATAATTTACATGCACTCTGTATAAATGTCTGCATATGTGGAACGTCATCTGGGGAATGGGTTCAAGTTGCTTATGACACCCTGAACTGCCCTCTGGATAAGTGTTAATGAGCAAGTATTATGTGAGCTGAACCATCAAGTCTTCTAATCATTGCAGGTATAAATCCAGTTTTAGTAAAGAAATTACAGTTGCCATTAGCTATATCACAGCAGTCACCAGTACTACTGAGAACAAAACATGAACTCACTGACTTTACAAGCCTATGTATTTATCCACAGAAATAAAATGAGAATGTGAAGTAGGCAGCAATGCTTTTACACCTTTCTTTTCCTTTCCAATTGTATTTCTGGGGAGGAAAAAGGAGCAATATTCTTATTGTTTCATAACAATACTTTTCCTCCACTAAATTTATGTTGTAAAAGTTGCTAGGAGTGATGCCTTGTATTCAAAAGCAAACAAGATCTCTCATAATGCTTTCACATTGTGTGTACGTTAAATGCCATCAAGTCTTAATTGACTTACTGTGACTCCAGCAAGAAATTTTGAAGGAAGAAGCAGAAGTGGTTTGCTGCTGCTTTCCTCTGCAGAACCTCTCATCTAACTATTGAACCTTCTGAGCTTCCAAGTTGTGACAAGACTGGGCTAGCCTTTCTTCCCCCCACAGAAGTTATATAAAGGATTAATTTCATCACAGTCTCAGGACTTGTCAGGAATTTTATGAAACCAAATGTCTGATCAGGCATAGCCTTGTAGATGCTGGAAAACCGATGATGGACAGTGATGCATTTGAGTTGACAATAGGCCATATTATTATAACTCATCCTTTATTATGTTTACTATAACCTTCTCCCTGACCTATCCCATCTTCATCTTAAAAGATCCCCATGGCCTTTAACAGAATTTTGCCTCCATCTTCCCAAATGCTGCCTTTTTTTGTTACTAGGCAAGATGTTGTTCCTCATCAACAACCATCATAAGAACCTGTTTATATATACATTACAAATACCTAGATGGTCAATGGAATATATTCATGATGTTTAACCATAAGTAGAAGTCTAAATTCATCCTGACACTTGACATAGAGGTTTACCCAAACTCTGTGAAGAGTGATTAAAAATACTTTTAAATCTTACAACACTAGGAGCATATGCAGTTGCACACATATGTAACTAGGAGCATATGCATACATAAACAAATGTTTGTTGTTAATGTCAGTGTCCAAGTATTATATTTTAAAGATGTAATCATGTTTCATGATAGCATTCCAATCAGAGAAATATGGTACCTAGCAAATCAGATCAACCAAAATAGAACTTTCACAGCAAATACAACAAATACAGATTTGAATCCTTTGGAATTTGTACTACAGCACTCTAGTGCCCAGTAGATCAAAGCAATCAAAACACAGCTTTCACAACATGTACCCAGCGTATTTATTTTCTTTGTTACACATTCTATCTACACTGGAAACAGCTGAGAGATGAGACCATAACTCATAACTACTTTATGTGGCATGAAGATGTATGATCTTTCCAAATCCTATGATAAATGTTCAGCAGAGCATTTCTAGAAGAAATCCTAGAACAAATGTTTTAGAGAGATATTATTACATTTGATGTAAATTCGTAAAATATATTTCATCATTAAGTTTGTTTGATTTGCACTGCAAAATTTTTATACACTTTCAAATGAGTATCTGTCTTGGTCTGCAGTAGAAGAGCTAGTTATGAGTTCATTAGCACCTTAAAGAGTACTAGCCCCACTATCAATCTTTGAGGGATCCCACGACTTACTTTCCTCCATTGTGAAAAATGTCCATCTATTAATGGTAGATAACAACCAGGTGTTGAAGCAGAATGGAATGCAGATGAAAATGAAAGTATCTGGATCATCTCCAATTGACTCTTTTCCCACTTCTTTTGATGTGAAATCATAGAACTTCTTTCTGAGGTATATTGAAGAAGACGATGACGACGACGATTATGACCAGTGCTGGGATTTAGCAAGTTCATACCAATTCAGCAGAACCAGTTAAAATTGTGCTTGTAAACAACCAGTTAAATTATTTGAATTCCACCACTGGAACCGGTTGTTAAATTATTTGAATCCCACCACTGATCATGACTATATGCTTTCCTTTGCAATTCTGGACTATGGTGAGTCTGAACCAACCTGGAAGGACTCATAACTTGGAAGGTGCAGAAGGTCCTTATCCTGAATGCTGCAGAGGTTACTGACAAACTTGGACCTGCTCTGCAATAACAGGTGACAGTGAAGACAAATTCCTTGACCCTTGTGGATTCACTGTTCAGACAATCTTGGGGAATACCAGAGGGACAGTTATATGAAAGCATGTTCTAGGGTTGCCTACCAGAGTGAGTAATTCCTGGGAGTTTGGAGGTGATGTTTATGAAAAAGGGAGTTTGAGGAGGGATTTCACCCACAAAACATCACCTCCAAACCTGTGGTATAGCAATCTGTGGTATAATATAGAATTTGTCTTCTGAGGCTGCTGTTTCCTTTAAGAAAATTGATCTCTGTAGTCTGTAGAACAGGGAGACATTATTTGGGGGAGACTAAACAGGCCAGAATCTAGGAAGTCATCAAACTATCCAGTTACCTCAGCTGCCAACCTTTAGCCTGCCAGAAAAAGGGGGAAATCCTACAGATTTTTTTAAAGGATCTGAAGTATTGCATCATGTGTGTATGTTTTAATAAAGTGTGTTTGTGTGTGTGCATCTGTGCAAGTAGCAGGTTTAAGGAATAAGGGTTAGAAAATATAGCAGAATATTTGCTGTCCTTTTTAGGTTCTTTGTCTCTCTAATTGATTCTACCTCTTCTTTATGCGAAAAGTTCATGATGCTTTCCACAAAGTTTTGCAGAGCAACATGCTAGGATATTGTGACTTCATTGGCATAAACAGTTTTGAGCCACATGGCTAGTTTTCATAAAAGGGCATCCTGACCCTGCACACTACACAGCCATTTGTTCTTCAGGGGAACTGATCTCTGTAGTTCAGGGAGAGTTCCAGATCCCACCTGGAGTTTACCAACTCTGACAGTTGCAAAGCTCTACTACTGAAACTCCAGAAGCTGAGAAGGAAAGATCTGGATCAGGATTGTAGCACTGGAGAAAAAGAATCAACTAATTTTCTGTTTCCCAAGTGAAAATGCCTCCATTCACATTTTAAGTATAGGTAGGGGATTATTTTAATTGGGGTATGTTTGTCACAGAACTCTTATGTTGCATAAGGTATAAGGCTGATTCACCTGAGCATTCCTTAATTGTGACGAATGTGAGTGAAACACACACTTCTAGTTATTTATTGTTGATTTTCTGTTGATCATGAATTCCAATTTTTTATAGTTTGATACTTTTCTGCTTCATTACTTCTGTAAAGACTTTGGCTGTCTGCCTTTAGAGGGGTATACAATGTAACTAGTTAGCTCTAGGAGGTGATCCTTTTCCAGAAAAACAACTGAGTTCTAAAATGTTCCAATATTACATTTTATGCGGATTCCCACTCCTTGCTATTTCTGGATCATTGTGCTTGGGAACTTGAAACTTTGATTCTTCTCATGCAGAAACCTTTACTAAATTAATTATTTACTATCTAAATTCCTTACGTGTTTCTCACACGACTAGTTACCTGTGATGAAAAGCAGAGTCTCTTTAGATACTGCATTGGTATCAGTATGCATTTTATTGATGTGGTGGTGAAGTGACAGAATATTGCATAAATTCTGTTTGAAAGTTAGAATTTAAAAAAATATTAGGAATGTATCAAGAACAATATTATAAACCTTTGGAAACTAATGTTTTGAAAGCTTGGTTTCTAACAAAAAGTAGAGTAATTTTTTAAAGTAACAAATAAGGGTTGCTAAAACTTTCTGCAATTATCTGAAAGTGGTTTCACAAATACGTGAATATCTTTCCCTTCTGGTGTTAGGGCATCACAGGATGCACTGAAGGGCAGAGGTGTATCTAGGGAAAATGTAGCCCATTGCAAAATCTGAGCCCCCCCCCCCCCCAGTATGGGCGGCCACCCTCCCCCTCCATGACCAAACAACTTTTTTTGCACTAGGTCTTGAAGTCAGTGTATGGACCTGGGGGGAAGGAGGAGGAGTGTGGGGGGCGTGACTAAATGGCTGCAGCCCGGGGATATTTGACCCCATATGTTTCCTTGGCTAGTACACCCCTTCTGAAGGGTCAACATTTATGCAAGTGAACTCAAGTGTACACAACTTCATTAATTAATGGGCAGTAGGAAAATCTCTCTTCCTAGACTTCTTGATGCAATTTCTCTCCCCTCTTGCCCTTCTCTTTTAGGGTTGCCAACCTCCAGGTTGGGCTTGGAAATGCTCTGGGCTACAGATTATCTCTGGGCTACAGAGATCAGTCCTCCTGTGGGAAATGGCTGCTGTGGAGGTGGACTTATATGGAGGGGGACTTATACAGTACAATACAATAAACTTTATTAGGCACAAGTTAAAAAGTGGATGGGGACTTTATGCCATTATATTCTATTCTTGAACTTTGCCCTCTCAGGCTTTGCCCCCAAATCACCAGGAATTTCCCAACTTGATTGAACAACCATAATATCTTCCAAAGCTCTCAAGTCCATGGTTATTCTTTCACAGTTATTCAATAGTTATTCTTTCATAGTAAAGAAGCACATAAGAGTCATTCCTCTGCATCATACATCTAAAAGCATGAATATCGCACTCCATGACAATGTCTGATCACATAGAATTGTTGCATGATTTCTTCTCCCAGAAACTGCATGAGTTAAGTCTCACTCAAGTGTGTCATAGTAGTAAAACACCTTTGACTCATTCTTAGAGGGGAAAGATGCAGGATGAGAAGCAGTACTACTGTTACCAACATAGCATACAGGCTTATTCCCCCATTCCCTCTATATATACTTTCCCCCTTTAATTTTTACTCTTCCCAGAGACATGAGCTGTTCAATGAGAGGCTTCATCATCACAAGTACAATATGATAATGATATAATGTGGTAGATTCTTATTTCCATTCTGTTATCACCATTCTGGAGAACATCATTATGCTTTATACTGTCAATAAATAGTCCCATCATCCCTTCAATCTGTCCCTTTCCTCTCAGTTCATTGCTTCTCTCATCCTCATTTCCTACCTCTCTTCTGTTTTCAATTGTAAACTATGTTAGTGAATTAAGTATAACAAGTAGTATGAGCTGCTTTCTTTAAAGTCTCTTTCTGATTCTGCTCAGCACAGCCCTTATATTCTACTTGAAAAACTCTCACAGGAATCATGAATAGACTTTCTTTTGGGATCATATAGCTAGCCGTAGGCATTGTTAATCACACCATTCTGTTGCAACTCCTCTCTGAATTTCCTCTGGGCTTCATTCTCATCCAAACTTCATGTTTCATTAAGAGTACTGGTTTGATAGTTCATTACCATATTGACATTTCTGAAGGTTCTGTACTGGGTTACCTGCTTTCTCCTTTTCTTGGTAATATTGTTAGTTATGGTCTTAACTATCACCAAAATGTTTTATAGTCAATATCATCTCACTTTCCTTACTTTTGGTGTTCCATGTGTTTGATATTGCTTACTAATAACCTGAAAGATGTAAGAGGTTGGATGACCTACTTGGGCACTATTTCAAAATTGAGTAGGGTACAGGGAAGCAAGATTCATCATAAGCTTTAAAAGCCTTCTGATAAATACACGTAAAGTTTCATTGGTTTTTAAATGTAACAGTAGCACATTTAAAAAGCATTTCAGATTTTTTAAAGGCCATGATAATTATGGTATGTTATCAAGCTAGTACACAGAATCTTTGAAACTAGGGAATTTGTAACTTCGATGAGTATGACTGTTGGTGGTCTTTGAGAAAAAATGAGGGCAGCAACAACCAAGCTGTCATCCATATACTATGTTCAACTGGTGTTACCACATGTGAGCTAAATGTCTGATCTATTTGACCATCCATTGACTACATTAACAGTTGTTGAATAGCTTTGCAGAGGCATTTTAGCTGTGGTGGTAGAGTTTTTTTCTCTCTTGCAGTGGTGGAATTTCATTTCCTTGCCTTGTGAGGGCATTTCACATGGATGCAATGTATCAGACTGATTGTACCTGAGGTCATAGGGGGTCAGATCAAGTCACTAAATAATGCAGTGGGGTAACTATCCCTCCAACAAGGCTGGGTAAAATGCACACATATGGAATAATATTAATAGCCACAAAGGTAAGGTTTATTTTTAAAATGTAGTGTTACTTATGATTGTTGACTGGCTGAATTACTCACTATTTATTTATAGGATTGGCTGCCAAGTTGTGGGCAAGGGGGGAACCAGTGGACATTGTCTACTTGGATTTCCAAAAGGCTTTTGACAAAGTTCCTCACCAGAGACTATTGAGAAAACTCAGCAATGAAGGAATAAGAGGGGAAGTCCTCCTATGGATTAAAAACTGGTTGAGAAACAGGAAGCAAAGAGTGGGTGTAAATGGGAAGTTCTCACAATGGAGAGATGTCGGGAGTGGTGTCCCCCAGGAATCCGTTTTGGGACCAGTGCTCTTTAACCTATTCATAAATGACCTGGAAGTAGGGGTGTGTAGCTTGGTGGCCAAGTTTGCAGATGATACCAAATTATGTAGGGTGGTGAGAACCACAAAGGATTGCGAAGAGCTCCAAGCGGACCTTGATAAATTAGGTGAGTGGGCTCAGAAATGGCAAATGCAGTTCAATGTAGCAAAATGCAAAATGATGCACATAGGGGCAAAAAATCCAAACTTCACATACAAGCTACAAGGATCAGTGCTATCAGTCACAGACCAGGAAAGGGATTTGGGCATCTTAGTTGATAGTTCCATGGGAATGTCAACTCAATGCATGGCAGCTGTGAAAAAGGCAAACTCTATGCTGGGGATAATTAGGAAAGGAGTTGATAATAAAACTGCAAGGATTGTCATGTCCTTATATAAAGCAGTGGTGCGACCGCACTTGGAGTACTGTGTCCAGTTCTGGTCGCCGCATCTCAAAAAGGATATTGAGGAGATAGAAAAAGTGCAGAGAAAGGCAATAAGGATGATTGAGGGACTGGAGCACCTTCCTTATGAGGAGAGGCTGCAGCGTTTGGGACTCTTTAGTTTGGAGAGGAGACTGCTGAGGGGGGATATGGTTGAAGTCTATAAAATTATGCATGGGTTAAAAAATGTTGACAGAGAGAAAAATTTCTCTCTTTCTCACAATACTAGAACCAGGGGGCATTCATTGAAAATGCTGGGGGGAAGAATTAGGACTAATAAAAGGAAACACTTCTTCACGCAACGTGTGATTGGTGTTTGGAATATGCTGCCACAGGAGGTGGTGATGGCCACTAACCTGGATAGCTTTAAAAAGGGCTTGGACAGATTTATGGAGGAGAAGTCGATTTATGGCTACCAATCTTGATCCTCTTTGATCTGAGATTGCAAATGCCTTAACAGTCCAGGTGCTCGGGAGCAACAGCCGCAGAAGGCCATTGCTTTCACCTCCTGCATGTGAGCTCCCAAAGGTACCTGGTGGGCCACTGCGAGTAGCAGAGGGCTGGACTAGATGGACTCTGGTCTGATCCAGCTGGCTTGTTCTTATGTTCTTATGTTCTTATTAACAATAGGTTGGGTGGGGGACTTAACACAGGCATTGGGCTCTGTGAGAATGTGCTTGCGTGAAACACTGCCAATTGCACTGTGAGGTGCTGTCTGAATACATGAAAAATATGCTAGTGAACAGGCTCAAATTTCTTGTGACAGGGAACTGATCTGTTTCCTATTTACAACCAATGAGTCAAACAAGTGAGTGTTTGAGCATCCTACCTCCATCATGGTTGGAACCAACCCCATCTAAACACCTCCTTCACCAACTTTTTATTATTTTGAACAGATATGTGGATGTGTTAAATGAACAATTTCACGGGCCCTGAAACAGATGGCAGGGTGTCAGCTCCTTCATTCACCAAGCACCAAGACCAAATTTGTCATTTACTTTCTGAACCCAAGTTACTTATTCTGACTTCTCAGGTTGAAACCCCTTGGGTGAATTTTGTGAATCTGAAAACTCAAAATAGTCCATGTTTCCTGAAGCAGGCTAATTAATTCCTAGAAGTATTTGCTGTTGAAGAAAAAAAAGTTAGCTTGATTTTTTTCAAAGAACATGATGCCTTTGAAAATGTAAAGATACAAATCATTTGTTGTTGATAGGGTTTTTTTTCTTTTCTTTCCCTGAGTGCAACTTGAGAATCAGGGTGCAAAGAGAGAGACATACACACGCAGAAAGACCAAAATAGCAAAGATGTTAACTACCTGCAACTTGAGTATGGCTAGAGAGAGTTTCTGTTTCTGGGAACATTTATGGAAACCAAAAGCATTTTTCCCCAGTTTTAAAGGATACTATTGTCTGGGCATCCTCAAGATGGCAACTATTATATTCACTTTTCCCAATAATATTTTTGCTTCTTTTGTAGGAAAAAAAATCTGAAGGGTGGCTCTGTGTCCTTTGATTTCTACCTCAGTTATTCTAATAGACCTATAAAGGAGTTGCAAACATGAAAACTGCAGTATATTAAAGGATTAGTAGATGGGCAGCCCAGTCCAGAGCCTAGGGATGGCACTGCTGTGGCACTACCCCACCACCTCCAGAGACTTTTCTGGTGCTCCAGGGAAGCAAACTACAAAAAAACCCCAAACCTCTCCCCATCACCAAAAAGCCCTTCACTCAACTCAATGGGCTTACACTACCTATGCCCCGGGCTGCCATGTACCTGTAGGCAAAACTGGATTGGAATGTCCCTGCTATGCCGGCAGGGTGCTCTGCATCATGTCCAGTTATCTCGGGGGGCAGATTTTCTCCTCAGCCACGGTGTGTGCCTAGGAAGGGCATTTCTGCTGTCATACCACCTGCAACAGTTATTCACATACACACACACACACACACACACACCGCCGCCGCCAGATTGGACATATCTAGACTTTCAATATGTAAAAAGTTTCTCAATAATATTTCTCAATAATATTTCCGTACCTTATGCTACCTGAAAATACTCCTTGTAAATGGAACAGCATTAAATTTAATGAAATAAAGACATTTTACTGCAAAAATTAACCAATCCATATTATGACAGATTGGTACAGGGAAGGACTTGTGATACTTTCTAATCTACCCAGATGTTAACAGTAAGATACTGTTAGGATCTTTGCAGCAAATACTGTAGAGGTCAACAATGATGTGTAGAAGGCAAAGGGAACTGGTGACTCAGGCAGTATAGTTAGAAGGGAAGCAACCTCTGTCTCTGTTGCCACTCCTGCCTTATTTTGTCTTCCCTTGTCCCTGACCCCCCCCCCCAAAAAAAAACCCCAGACATCTTTAAACTAAGCAGAGCAAACAGCAAATTCCATCATAGCTTCTAGAGAGAGCTGAGGAAGCCCTACTGGGCATGCAGAACTTGGCTACACTGTTTTTTAACAGACCTGAAGAATGAGGAAGGAAGAAGCATAAGGAGATAGTAGGGATGAGAGTTGGGGGGAAGTAGTTGGTGAAGAAGGGAAGATGCAGGGAATGAGAGGTCCAGGAATAGCAAGTCTTGCAACCAGTGGGGTGGACTTTAGATGGAGTTCCTTGCTACATTGATATTTTGATTTACCATGTACACCAAGTGATTATAGCATGCATAAAGAAGAAACACTGAGGCAGTTGTTGATTTACCTCTTTTCCAACATACTTTTATGCATACAAATTCATAGTAATGGTCATTTGATTTATTCGTGATTTCTTCAGGATTAATAGGTGACATATGAATCAACAAAAACCTTGGAAATAACAGTGAGTGCCATACATTTTTTGGTTTTTGGTTTTTCAGTTATACTTTTTAGAGATGAGTTGGCAACAATGACCAATGAAATTCTTGACCACATGGCAGGGTAAATTTCATCAAGCCACAGCATTCATTTGTTACATTACATAGCAGAGAAGCTTCAGCTGTTCTTTCCTGACATTCTGTATTGCTTGTACTGGCTGCTTATGGAAATTCAGGCAATTGTAATCATGGTGGCAATTACACTGAACTATATATCTTACCAATCTGCCTCTCTGGCAGTGAAATCCTAATTAAGATTATACCCACCTAAAACCATTGACTACAATGGATTTAGAAGATTGTGTAACTCAGGCTGGGACTGTTAATAGCATTGCTGGGCCCACATCACTTCAGTAAATATCTGCTTGTTTCATTACTATTTTTCACTACAATTTTTTCCTTTCTACTGTGGCATGAAAAATGTGGAGTCTGGCTCAGGTCTTTAGATTTTAAAATCTAAAAATCTAAAAGCCTTTAGATTTTAACAAAACAATCAACTCTTCGGCTTTATCCCATATAATGGAAAGCGCTTATATCTTATGCTTTTGCGCTGCCACCAAAAATATGCTTTTTGCTGCCATCAAAAATAAATTAAAGCCCACAAAACTGATTTTAAATGGCCACCACCCTGACTGGGGAACACACAGACACAGACAGGAAAATAAGTGAAGACTGGAACGGTTTTTAAAATGAACAAAAACTTAAAACTTTATTGCTGGCTTTACACAGGCTTCTCAGGTAAACTGGAGAGGAAACAAGCGTGTTGGTTGCAGAGAGAAAGTTCGCTTAAGCTTAACAGTTGCTGAGAATTGTTTGTTCTTATGCTTAACGGTTTCAGGCAATGAATGTTTCTTAAAGCGTATGGTTGCAGGTGTAACCCCCATGCCCAGAATGGGTTGGCCCAGAATGGGTTGACCCAGTAAGGGGGTGGAGACTCAGAGCAGCAGAAAGGCTGAAAGAGCTCTTTGCAGAAGACAAGGGTACCAGACTCGGACCTTGATTTCTATAAGCCCTTAACACCTTGTTAAGGTAATTGCAATATTGTTGGGAACTACTGGGAAGGTAGTTGTTGTTTTTGCTATGTTGTAAATGTTGGAGTTTATTGTTTCAGGGTTTTCTTTTGTGGTTGTAATGGGTGAGAGTTCTCCTGGAGACCTTCATTATGTTGCAACCTGTTCATCAAGCCCTTGGAGTCTTCAGGAGCCAGCCAACTTGCAAAGGAGAATTTGGACTTGGCAATATCAGTAGACTGTAAATAGAAGGACTTGAAATGCAACCTGAACAGGACCTTGAATTGTAACGTTAAATGTTGATGTTTTAAAAGTGTTAATTGTAAAGAAAAGTAAACCATTTTGTTGTTTAAAAATTGTTGTTGCAACTCATTCCAAGTACTGCCCCACAGAACCCACAAGCTGAGGTTACACAGGCACTTCACTTAAGTTACACAATGGACACTCACAGGTGTCCCTTCACTTAAGGTTTTACTTTAAAGATGTTTCTCAAAAGATGTTACTGAGGAGGTTTCACACTCCCTTTTAAAAATAAAGCTGTCAGTCCGCTGTTCCTCCTCACAAAAATAAAACACTCAGTTTTCGCCCCATGGGATTCAGGCATACAGCCTCCCTCTCCCACAATCCCACAACTTGGCTTCGCTGCCACAGGATTTGGGCCTCCCAAAAACTGATGTTCACTTTGAGGACAGATCTACAGACTTTAGAGGTTTCCCTCACAAACAAAACACCTGAGGGCAGACACTCGCCTCCAAACCCAGGGTTTTTAGTTGTTCTAATAGCTTCCTCAGCTAATACTACCACAGCAGTGAGAGATCTGGTCGGATTCTCCTCACTCTGTCACCAAAAAGTACCCAAGGGCACACCAGCTCACACAGAGCCAAAAAGTCCGAAGACTCAAAAGAAAGAACCCTTCAGCACTAGCGCTGACAGAATTTATAGTCTCTGCTTGTTTTTCTCTGGCCAATCAGGGCTGGCCAGGGCTTAACTCCTTCAGGGGCGGGTCCACCCTATAATCTGAATGCAGGATAAGTACATTCGTCACATCCCACCTCTCCCAAAACAAAAATAACTATAACACCAATTTCATAAAAGGAAAATGTTTATTTAATAGTTATTGCTGCAGATGGTGAGACCTTTCTTTGCTAAAATAATGACACAACAATGACAGGCTGGAAAATGGCCTGCCAGCCTGCCCGCCCCACCCCCGGCCCTTCCCCAGGGCACAAGCCTGGGAGAACCTGCCGGAAGGCTCGTTTTTCTCCCCAGATGTGCGACTCCCGTTGCCAAACCCGCCAGGGCTGCGACAGTAGAAACCCCAAGTCCTTTTCACCAAGGGAGGGTGGGTGGGCCACGCCTTTCTGAGTCTTGCCGCCGGGAAGGGCGAGATCTGGGTGAGGCGCTCCTTATATATTCAGGCTCCTCCCGCCTTTACCGGCTCGAAGCCAATCAATGCATCCCTGTTGCAGCATGCCGTCTAGCCATGCCTGCAAGCATATTTTTGCTCCTTGGCTCACCCCAGCAGCAATGGCTGCACCTGGTTATTCGGTTGCTGCTTTTTGCTGCAGATGGTGAGACCTTTCTTTGCTAAAATAATGACACAACAATGACAGGCTGGAAAATGGATTGGGCCGCAGCCCAATTTATTAGTATATATATATATAACATGATTAACATCAAGTATATACAAGGAAGCTGGGCGGCAAACGGGTCGCACATCAAACATCCCAATCTCCATTGGGTAACTAGCAGGAAGGGGAGCCCCAGAGATAACACTCCGGCTTCCACCCTTCCTGCACCTGCTGAGGAGGCGGGCGCCGGCTAAGCCCATGGCCACCTACCGGCCCACCATCCTCTCCATGCTTGCTGGGGTGTCGGGCGCTGGCTAAGCCCATGGCCGACTACTGGCCCGACCCTCCCCACTCCCTGGAGTGTCGGGCAGTGGCCCAGCCTACCAGCCTGCCAGCCTGCCCGCCCCACCCCCAGCCCTTCCACAGGGCACAAGCCTGGGAGAACCTGCCGGAAGGCTCATTTTTCTCCCCAGATGTGCAACTCCCGTTGCCAAACCCGCCACGAGCTGCCCCTCTTGCAGCTCCCACCCAAGCTTCTCAAGCCTGAGCCTGTCTAGCTCCTCACCAACCGGAGGAGAGTATACCAGATGGATTGCAGCCAAAGGTCCAATCCCCAACTGGATAGGTAGACACCGTCCGGCTCGTACAAGTCCTGGATGTCGTGTGATATTTCGGGGTGGTCTGCCACCGCTCCCCCAAGGGAGAGCACCACCTTGGCGGCCGCTTTGTTCACCTTCCGGCGAGCCCTGTCCACACCCAGGGGGTCTATTGCCCCCCTCCACAGAACCCTTTGTAGAAGTTCTGACCACACCAGGACCATGCCCGGCCGATGCTTTGCCAGGCTCTTCAATGTGGCAGCCACTGCCCACCTGAGTTCGAGGCCCGACCTTGCCGGGAGGTCCTCCTCCCTAAGGTGGATAACCAGGATGTCCGGGGCAGTCAGGTGAAAGATGTAATTAATTAACTTGTACTCCAGCTCATCCCACCTCATGTTGCCCTGGCCCATCCAGGTAATGCTCACGTGCACTTCCAGTCCAAGATGCCGGCCCCACTCAGAGGAGCAGGCGTAGTCCCCCGCCTGGTTGACGATGCTGTGCCCCATGACCCACACCTGTCGGATAACAGTCTGCGGCATCCTTGGAGGCACTGCAAAGAGAAACAACATGATAAGTGAGGGCGAATGTAAACCCGGAAGGCATCCAAGCGCCACCTACTTAAGGTACGTATCTCGCTATGGGCCCTGCTCAGCAGCTGGTAAACCAGCCTGGGCCAGGCAAGCCCTCAGCACTGCCAGCATCTGGAACCTGGTGGGGGGGAACCAGCCTCGTGCACCAGGAGCATCCCGCCTTGCCGTGGCCTGTGGCGGAGCTAAGTGGTTAACGAGGCAAGGGGGCAGGTCGCATCACCCGGTAAGACCGGCATTGTGACCCAAGCACCGTGGCCCTCCTGGTCAGTCTTGGAATGGGTAAGCCACGCATAGACCCTATCCCCTGACAGGACCAGGTGCTGGATCTGTAGCACCGTGCTCGATAGCCTCTCCTTGGTGGGGGCTACCAGCTCCCCCGACCTGAAGGCCCCGTGATGTGCCAGGTGGAAGGCGGCTGCGAAGAGCAAACGCTCATAGCGTGAAGCGCACACCTGTCGCAGCGCCCCCGTGACTGCCCGGAGCACCTCCCATGTGATGGGGCGTCTCAAATCCCTCTGACTGGGTCCTGACCACTGCCAGCCTGCCATGAGCCGGCGGACTACGAATGCCTTAGTGACATCCGGGAAGCCCGAGAGCCTGCAGTAGAAAGCTATCCCCGCTAGCTGGACCCCCATGGACCGTGGGTGCATCCCCTGACCATGGAGGTGGACCAGGTATTCGAGTAGCAGTCCTGTGTCCACCCCGCTGTGGACCGTGCGCCCCGCTGCTGCTGCATAACTCTGGAAGTCGCGCACAGCTCTGTCGTATTGCCTACACATGGCCGGAGCCAACGAATTCAAAACACCTGTGATGACGGTCCGCTGCCAAGGCGGGATGCTGCCAAGGCTCCACAAGGCCGCCGGCACTGTCGCCGGGAACAGCTCTGCCTTGGGGGCCAGGCGCCTGAAGCGATCCACCTGCTGGCGAGACAGAGCATCAGCGATTTCATTCTGTAAACCTGGAACAAAGGCAGCTTTAAAGGAGATGTTGTAAGTCCAGCAGGTAAGGACAAGATTGCGCACCAGCCGCATTACCAGTGCAGATTTGCAAGATTGCCGGTTCACCACACGCACCACTGCTTGGTTATCGCACCAGAATAGCACCCTCTTGTTCCCCCAGCAATCATGCCAAATGTGCACCGCCACCAAGATGGGAAACAGTTTCAAGAAAAGTGAGGTCCCTGGTGATTCCCAATGCGTCCCATGCCGTGGGTCAGAGGCCCCAAGCCCAGTGCCCCTGAAAGTATACACCGAAACCATGGGCCCCGGAGGCGTCAGAATGCACCTGCAGATCAAGGCCGGGCTCCAGTGATGATTGCCACAAAGAGATGCCATTATAACCAGAGAGAAAGGTTTGCCAAACCTTCAGGTCTTCTTTCAATCCTCCTGTGACTCTGACGTGGTGCTGGGGGGACCTGCACCCAGACAATGACCTTGCCAGCCGAGAGCAAAAGGCCCTGCCTGGAGCCACCACCCTGCAGGCAAAATTAAGGTGACCCAGTAAGGACTGCACTAGCCGCACTCTGCACTTCTTTAAGAGCATGAATGATTGGATTAGGTCAGCTAAGGCGAGCAGTTTGTCTCGCGGGAGTGAGGACTTGCCATGGACCGTGTCCAGCTGTATGCCCAGGTAGCTGAGGGCAGTGGTGGGGCCCTCTGTCTTGTTGGGGGCCAGGGGGACTCCCAACTCGGCTGCCAATGCTTGAAAGGTGCCCAGTGCGACCTCGCACTCCCCCGTGCCCAGCTTGCCCACGAATAGGAAGTCATCCAAGTAGTGCGTGACCAACCCAGAGGGGACCCTTTGTATGAAGGCCCATTCCAGAAACGTGCTGAAGGCCTCAAAGGCGGCACACTGCTATGGAGCATCCCATGGGCATTGCCTTATCCACATACCACCACCCTTGGAAGTGGATGCCCAACAGCTCAAAATCTAGGGGGGAGATAGGCAGGAGCCGGAAGGCGGACTGGATGTCACATTTGGCCAGCAATGCGCCTGGGCCAGCCTGCCTGATCAGGCTGACGGCCTCGTCCAGGGTGGCATACCGCACAGAGCAAACCTCCGGGTCTATAAAATCATTCACAGAATCTCCCCGAGGATGGGAAAGGTGTTGTATAAGGCGAAACTCCCCTGGGGCCTTCTTTGGCACTACGCCAATGGGGGAGACTCTCAAGTTGGCTAAGGGAGGCCGGATGTAGGGACCTGCAATCCGGCCGGCTGCCACCTCCTTGTTCAGCTTGTCAGCCACCACGCCAGGGTGCTCCAAGACAGATTTCAGGTTGTTTGCATGGTAAGCCTTCCTGTGCCCTTGGTAAGGGATTCTAAAACCCGAGGAAAATCCCTCCCCCAAAAGGTGTGCCGCAGGTCTGTCAAGGTACAGCCACAGCCAATCCCTCAACACCCAAAGCCGAACGGGGGTGGGGGCCAGCGTCTTCAGCGTGGCTGGCGTGTCAGTGCTTCTGGGGGGCGGACCCGCTGCCCTGGCCGCCAGCATCCTTCTGAGAGGGCCCGGTGCCAGGGAACCGGGCCTGCCGAAAGGGAGGGCGGCCCATTGGCTTCGGGCAGCCCACCCTGCTGTGATTTCCTGAGCAATTCGAGCAAACGTGCTCGTACTTACACTTAGGTAGCTGGCAAGAGCCCCTATTAAACTCCCAGCACGTCCCTTTTGCCATCCCCCTTCCCTGGAGGCCTCTAGGGGGCCTGTCAGTGGCAGGGAGGTCCTGGGCCCCTCTCATGGCTGGCTGGACCACCACCATCCACGTTTGATTGTGGATGAGGTCCCAGCGGAAGCGGCTCTTATGGGAAGCGTTCTTACGGATTGCCTCGTCATAGGCTATAGCCGCGACCTCCCCGGCTAAGGATCAGACCCGCAGCACATGCGACATGTGAGCTGTCAGGTGCCAAGCCCGTAGCGGGTAGGCGGCTGCTATTAATGCTAAGTACTCGGTAAAGCCCTGCAACCAGTTAGCAAAATTGTGCTTGGCCGCCAAGGGGTGCTTCTTCTTTTTGTCCGCTTTGCCCCCGGACAAACCCTGTTCGCCCTCCCGCCGCAGGCATTTGAATACATCCGTGTAGTACCAGTCTAGCGCCCGCTCCCGTAGCTTTCTGGGCAGATGTGACCCAGGAGGGTTCCCATTGTCATCGGGGGCTAGGCCAGTAGGTGGGTCCTCCATCCCCTGAAGGCGCCTGCGCTTGGCTAGCCAAGAGGGGAGAGCAGGCACCTTTCCCCCTTGATACCAAAACTCCCCGCTGGCCTGCATTTCGTCGTCCTCGGTCGACTCACCAGATGACGACGAGCTGGGAGACCGCCTGGAGGACGAGCGCTTCCTTCTTCGACCTTCTCGTTCCGAGGGCCCCACGGATGCGTTGACTGACGTAGAAGCGCTCCCGGGAGGGGACAGCTGGAGTTCCTGCACCAGCTGCTCGGATGGGGCAGCTCCCGCCGCGCTAGCGGCCACCGACATGGATGGTGCCGGGTCCCCTGGTTCACCAGGGCCCCCGAGACTCCCAGATGACCCACTGAGGGCTTGGGAGAGGTGGAGCAGCGTGTCTGCCAAGCTCTTCACCAGGCTGGAGTTGGGCGCCGGGTCCCCCGCAGGCGCGGGGGCCACGGAGACTATGTCAGGGCCCAGGGGTTTTTCCGCCGCCATGGACGCTTCCCCCATTAAGGAGGGTTGCCCCGCAGCGCCCATCGCTCTGCCCCTGCCTATCGGGGATAAGCCCAGGGCCGCGGCCGCCCTCGCGGCTGCTCCGATGCGCCCGACTACAGGACCTTCCCCATCTGGGCTCAAACCCTGTTAAGAAGGGCCCTTGCCCTGCCCGAAGGTGCTTGCTCCTCCCAAGGGGGCTCCTTGCTCTTACCCCATTTTGGTCTGTCCTGGTCACCAGCCGGAAAAAACGGGGAAGAAAGGAGGGAATGTTGGGAGAATTTTGTTTGGTAGAGAAAGCGGGTGTAAGATCGGTAAGAGTTAGGCTGGAAAGGAATGTTGGTCAAGAGTAAGGAAGAGTTGGATTGAGCGGGAAGAGAAAAGATGGCCGTGACCAGGCTCCTTCCAGGCCTTACGCTCGACTCAGTTCTGCACACCACGCCTTTCTGAGTCTCGCCGCCGGGAAGGGCGAGATCTGGGTGAGGCGCTCCTTATATATTCAGGCTCCTCCCGCCTTTACCGGAGCCAATCAATGCACCCCTGTTGCAGCATGCCGTCTAGCCATGCCTGCAAGCATATTTTTGCTCCTTGGCTCACCCCGGCAGCAATGGCTGCACCCGGTTATTCGGTTGCTGCTTTTTTACAGAATTTATATCCCACCTTTCTGCCCTTATAAGGCTGCCAAGACAGCTAACAATTATAACATACATGATAATATTAGATTATTACAGCCTTACACAAATTTGTAAAATTACACAATAAAACCATTACAATTAACTCCTATCTCAAACAACCATTATTAAAACAATTTAAAAAGTGTTAACATACTTATAAAATGTTAAAAAAATGAAGGAACATTGAGAGGATGACAAATTAAACCCCCAAAAAGAAAAGAAATCTTCACATGCTGGTGGAAGATGGCTGCAGAAGGAGATAGATCAACCACCTTTGGAGAGAGAGTTCCAAAATTTTGGTGCCAGGATCAAGAAAGTGCTCTCTAGGGTTACCAGCTTCCTGACCTCAGAAGGTGGGGCAACCAAAATAGGATCTCTGAAGATGACTTTAATGGTTGGGTGGGTTCAAAAAGGATTAGGTCACCCTTCAAGTATGTTAGTCCCAAATCATATTGGGGTTTAA
Organism: Sphaerodactylus townsendi; assembly: GCF_021028975.2. Taxonomy (NCBI): domain Eukaryota; kingdom Metazoa; phylum Chordata; class Lepidosauria; order Squamata; family Sphaerodactylidae; genus Sphaerodactylus; species Sphaerodactylus townsendi. Next base: position 51,461,952 of record NC_059430.1, read on the forward strand.
ACATCAAGGCCAGCACCTTGAATTGTGCCCAGAAACAAACTGAAAGTTATTGCAGATGGGTTAAGACTGGAGTGATACATTCCTATGGCCCACTCCAGAATTCATCCTCACAGCAGAATTCCATACCAACTGAGATTTCTCAACACTTTTCAAGGGCAGTCCCATACAGACTACATTGCAGTTATCTAGATATAACGGAGTCCTAATTTGGATTCAAGCTGTTAGACACTCTTTGAATTCCCTTCAATCCAATTTTTTTCATAAAATAACTGGACTCCCAAATTGCAAGCCCTACGCAGTCCTTTGCCTAGAGTTAGGTCAAAACTCCTTGGAATCAGCCGCTTGGCTGAGGGCTTTTAGATTCTGACTTCAAATTCTTTTTCTCTCAGACTGTAATTCCCTGGTTCACCACCTGCTCTCTGACACCCATTCCAACCCCTGGTTTTGCATAATCAAAGAAAAAATGGCTTCTATTGAACTGTCAGTGGATTCACTCTGCCCTTTGTCCTATTCAGAAGGTCAACTATTGGATAGAGAGTTTTCTACCCTAATCACTGCAGTCAAGAAAACTTGTATTTTTCTATCCCATTTGAACAGGGCCACTTGGCACACTACCTGTATTGCTTAATAAACCCCATTCAAAGGAAAGGCATAATGTCAGGACCATGCCTGTCAGTGATTAGATGTCTTGCTGTGTAAGAATTGCAAATGTTTTCATGTAACTGCTTTCCTGTTTCCCTCTTCCCTTCCTTGCAACCTCCTGGTGCCAGCTCATCTGCAAGAAGGTGCGAACGGTTCCCAGATTCTTTGAAGCTCTGTAGTGCAAATGTTGTAGAAACTGTAAGGGACATTTGGTGTGGGGTGAAACCGGGGGGGGGGGGGGTTGATGTATATAGTTCTTGGATCTAAGGTCTCTAGCTTAGATCCAGCTTTTCATTGTTACTCTACGCATTGTTAGAAATAAACTGCTTTAGGATTTTCCTACGGTCTCTGTTATTTCCACGTTCAAGAGTCTGACATTAAACTGGATCTCACAGTTTGACCTGTACTCGGATCCATGGCCGGAAAGGATGGAACAACAAGCGGGTCCCTCATGGGTGAACCTAATGAAGGGAAGGGGCTGGTCCCGGAGAAGGACGAGGAGCCCTGCGACCCAGACTCAGGAGATGAGTCCCTGACCAACACGATCCTCCCTTGGGTGCCGTGCAGAGCACCAGCGGTGTGGAGAGCGTGGGATTGCCCTACTCTTGGGCCCCCTCTCAGCGGCCATGCTGGGGGGCCAAGGTGGCTGGGCAGCATGCATCCCCTTGGCTCACATAGCCCATAGACCAGCACATTTATTCGGAGTGGGACATAGACCCACTATGGAGTGAGACATAGACCATAGACCATAGACCAGGACATTTATTCGGCGCAAAATGAGTGGTCGCGGGCCCAGGTCCTGGCAGGGGTGTGGGCCCCTGAGCGAGGTGCACTTGCCTGGTGGCGAGAGCGAGATGAAATGCGGCAGGAGATACACTTCCTACAGTGCAACATGGAGCTCTCTTGGCCCGCACAGAGGCGGCAGAGCAGGATCGTCCAGATCTGCCGCAGTTACCACCACCGCAGCCTCTGGAGGGGGAGCGGCCGGTGCCCACGCCTCCCAACGACAAACTGCCCGGGCAGCCAGGGCCACCAGGTCCACCCGGGCCGCAACCACCGCAGGTCCCGCAGCGGCGGCAGCGTTTGAAGGCTCGTTTTGACGGGACGATGGAGAAGCTGGCCTACTTCCTCGTACAGGTCGAGGCGCACATGGAAAAGCACGGCGGTGACTACGAGGATGAGGCCGAGCAGGTACATGAGGTGGGGGCTCTCCTGGAGGTAGCGGTGGCCAGTTGGTACATGGGACTTTACAAGAGCCGGGCGCCCGTTCCTTCCCCCACTTCATGTTGGTCCTGCGGCGGCACTGATTATCGGGGATGAATGCGGTCTCCGTCTGTAACAAGTACCCCCTCCCACTGATCAAGGACTTACTTAGTTGCTTAGGTGAGGGCAAGATTTTCACTAAGTTGGACTTGCGGGAAGCCTACTACCAGGTGTGGATCGCCAAGGGCTACGAGCACCTGACGGCGTTCAACACGAGGCTGGGCCAGTTTGCCTACTGCATCCTCCTGTCTGGATTATCCGGGTCTCCGGGGACTTTCATGTGTTTGATAAATGAAGTGCTCCAGGACTTTCTGTTTAAGGGGGTGGTTGTGTATTTGGACGATGTACTAATTTACTCCCAGTTGGAGGAGGAGCACATCGCAACTGTGCGGGCTGTGCTACAGCGGCTCCTTGACAATGAACTGTTTGTGAAGCTTTCCAAATGTGACTTTCATAAGGAGAGGCTGGATTTTCTGGGTTACCGGATCTCCAGCCGGGGGTTGGAGATGGACCTGGGTAAGGTTCGTGATGTGGTGCAGTGGCAGGAGCCCTGCACCAGGCGCCAGTTGCAGTCATTCCTGGGCTTCACCAACTTCTATCGGGATTTTATACCGGATTTTGTCCTGCTGGCGCTTCCTCTCACCGATTTGCTATGCACGAAGGAAAAGGGGCCAGAGGCGACGAGACCTTCGGCTCTGCTGCCATGGTCGCCAGACTGCGAGGCGGCGTTCCAGGCGCTCAAACGCACCCTCATGTCGAAGGCCCTCTTACGCATGGCGACTCCTCTAAGCCCTTTGTTGTTCACGTTGACGCTTCAGACAAAGCTATGGGTGCAGCCCTACTGCAGAAAGGGGAGGATGGGAGGTTGTATCCCTGTGCCTATCTTTCCCGCAAGTTTTCAGGGGCTGAGCGTCACTGGACGGTTGGCGACAAGGAGATGGGGGCAATCAAATGTGCTTTGACTGCTTGGCGTCACTGGCTGGAGGGAGTGGCCCTCCCTATCGAGGTGTGGACTGACCATTGGAACTTGGCGGTGCTCCGCGCCCCGGGGAAGTTGTCCGCCAAGCAACTTTTGGTGGAAAACGTTGAGGGGGGATGTGGAGGTTTATGTGAAAGGTTGCCCCACGTGTGCGATGGCCAGAAGGGCACAAGGGAAGGTGTCCGGTCTCCTTCAGCCCCTGCCAGCGCCCCCCACGCCCTGGAAGGTGATTTCCATAGATTTCATCACCGATCTCCCATCCAGCAGAGGGAAGTCGGTGATCTGGATGGTTGTGGACTTGTTTTCAAAGCAGGTGCACTTTGTCCCTTGCGCCTCGCTGCCGACGGCGAGCAAGTTGGCTCACTTGTTTGTAACTCACATCTACCGGCTCCACACGGCTCCCGATAAGATAGTATCAGACTGCGGCAGGCAGTTCATTTCGCAGTTCTGGCGGCACATTTTGAAGCTGCTGGGTACAGAGCAAGCTCTTTCGTCAGCATTTCACGCAGCTACCAACGGTCAGATTGAACACACGAACGCAACTCTCGAACAGTATTTACGGTGTTACGTTAATTTCCAGCAGGACAATTGGGTTGACCTACTGCCTTTTGCTGAATTCGCCTATAATAACGCCGTGCATAGCAGCACGGGGAAAACCTCCTTTGAGGTCGTTTCGGGACAATCAACCAAGCTGTTTCCATTCCTGGGGGAGGTTCAGCAGGGGCCCGTGGAACTTCAGGAATGGGTGCAGTCCATCTGGCAAGCTTGTAGATATTATACATGTAGATATTATACAACATAGTTATTAAACAATCTTCTGACTCACTGCCTTGCCATTGCTGGAATTTGGGGTACAGCCTTCAAATGGCTGACCTCATTTCTCCAGGACTGAAGAAAGCAGGTGACATACTGAGGGATGTCCCAGAGGCATCTACTTGTCTGTGCTAAGCTGCAAGGGGCTACCCTCTTGCCAGTGTTGTTTAACATCTACATGAGGCCCTTGATGCAGCTTGTTTGGAACTATGGCTTGAGCTGTCACCAATATGCTTATGACTCTCCGCTTGTTCTATTGATGGATGGCCAGCCAGCCACTGCCCGGTAAGGCAGAGATGTTTCATCAGGGCTCTGGTTGAGGCTACACATTTTAAATCCAATTCTGTCTGCCAGCCTCCTTTGATTGAGGTCATGTGTTTGAAATCCAATTCTATCTACCAGCCTCCCCTCAACTATCCACCAATGTGCCATGGTCATCTCCCTCTGTATTATCTTCCCATGCTCAGATAATAGGGGTCTGAGTTGACATGTGCTGGGATAATTTTCATATGATTACATTGTGTTCACCATCTGAGCCTGGTCTTGGGCAGTGAGGGCAGAATATAAATTTAATAAAATAAATAAATAAAAATATTGGTAGATTTTGGGATCAGTTTTTTTAACTTGGAAATTTTCTGTAAAGCCGAATAAAGCTGATATCCATCAGCTTTATCAGGTTGTTACTGAAGATATTCTAAAACCCAAACTCAATTTTTTTTTCCAGATCTCCCCCATGCCTTGGTTTGTGGGGAAGAGGAGAACTACCCCTAGTGGTGTTTCTCAAGCCCCAGAGGGCTTTAAAAGTACTGTCAGGGGATAGATGCTGCATGCAGTGCTGATCTACATCAGCCTGCACGCAGGATCTGAAAGGCTTCAATAGTGCCAGTGGGGGACAGATCCTGCATATGGCACTGACCTGCATCAGCCTTGCATGCAAGATCTGGCCAGCTGTTCCCTTGCCAGCACTTCACAAACCCAGCAGGGATTGAAAAGTGCCAGCAGCAGACGGATCCACCATGGAGATTTCTCCCCACCTCAGCTGGCCCCTAAGCCCAACTGGTCTTAGAAAATGGCTGGGGAGAGGAGGGAGATTGTTGAGAAAACTCAGCAATGAAGGAATAAGAGGGGTGGGTAGCGTGGTGGCCAAGTTTGCAGATGATACCAAATTATGTAGGGTGGTGAGAACCACAAAGGATTGTGAAGAGCTCCAAGCGGACCTTGATAAATTAGGTGAGTGGACTAAGAAATGGCAAATGCAGTTCAATGTAGCAAAATGTAAAGTGATGCACATAGGGGCAAACAATCCAAACTTCACATACATGCTACAGGGGTCAGTGCTGTCAGTCACAGACCAGGAAAGGGATTTGGGCATCTTAGTTGATAGTTCCATGGGAATGTCAACTCAATGCATGGCAGCTGTGAAAAAGGCAAACTATGCTGGGGATAATTAGGAAAGGAGTTGATAATAAAACTGCAAGGATTGTCATGCCCTTATATAAAGCAGTGGTGCAACAGCACTTGGAGTACTGTGTTCAGTTCTGGTCGCCACATCTCAAAAAGGATATTGAAGAGATAGAAAAAGTGCAGAGAAGGGCAACAAGGATGATTGAAGGATTGGAGGATCTTCCTTATGAGGAGAGGCTGCAGCGTTTGGGATTCTTTAGTTTGGAGAGGAGACGTCTGAGGGGGGATATGATTGAAGTCTATAAAATTATGCATGGAGTAGAAAATGTTGACAGAGAGAAATTTTTCTCTTTCTCACAATACTAGAACCAGGGGGCATTCATTGAAAATGCTGGGGGGAAGAATTAGGACTAATAAAAGGAAACACTTCTTCACACAACGTGTGATTGGTGTTTGGAATATGCTGCCACAGGAGGTGGTGATGGCCACTAACCTGGATAGCTTTAAAAAGGGCTTGGACAGATTTGTGGAGGAGAAGTCGATCTATGGCTACCATAGTGCTGGACTAGATGGACTCTGGTCTGATCCAGCAGATAGTTCTTATGTTCTTATGAGATTTAAAAGTCTAAAAATAACATTCAGCTTTTTTTTGCCCCAGGTGTATTAAAAAGATGAATACACCTGGGCTTTTTCTTTGATTCAGCTTTACCAAATCATCAAGCCTTGCTAGGATGCTTGAGCATCTGCCATTTCAATTTATGTTCTGATCACTAATTATAACCAGGGAGGTGGTTTATCAACAAGCTACTCAGCTGTACATTACTAACTCATACCTGAACAGTGAATTTATATCTGTGTTCCAGGTTTGCAAGAATACATTAAGGCTGAGCTGACATTGGATAATGGTTACAGAAATTCATGTTTGGCTGGTAAGCAAAATTTGTTTTGAAATTCCAAAATAAAAATTTAAATTTACAAATAACCAGGTCACAAAAAGTTCCAGAGGTTAGCTGTGTTTGTTGGTAGTAGTGATACTGGACTTGAATCAAGATCCCAGAAAGCATTTATTTGGAAATAAATGAATTGGTGGCTTTATGTGTTGTAAAAATATTATTTTTACATTACTACAATATTAATGCTGAGATTAATTTGGGATTACAGATTATTACCTTTTAAAGTATGATTAATAACCATGCAACCATTTGAAGATGTAATTAGCTCATAATCCTATCCTTTTCTGTAGAGGCAGAATTGGGACCAGGGTCCTGCCACTATCTATTCTGGGGAGTAGTTCTCTGTTCCGCTGGTGTGTGGAATGCCTCAAATTATCACGTATGCATTACTTTGTATAAATAAGGCTTTGACTCTGTTCCAGGGATCCTGGGGGAGACTCTCAGGATTCCTGGAAGTGGTCAGGTACACTAAGAATTCCTGGTCTGCTTGTTGCACTGGCTCTTGAATGAAAGTCTGCTGTGTTAGGTAACGCAGGGGTCTTTCCACAAGGCTATGAGCTTCAGGAAGCATTTGGTATAGTGGGTACTTCAGCCTTGATGAATTTTCCTCTTCATCTGAGGAATCTTTCTGCTAAGTTGTGTCTCAGCCAGAAAAGGTGCTAGAACTTGTCAGAATAAAAAGGATTATTTCACAGAGGGAAAGGAATCTATTTGATTAATTTAAAAGGGTGGATACTATGCACAGATTTTAAGAGCAGCCACGAAGTTATCACTAGAGGTTTTTTTCCTTCCACAGAACTGATACTGCATTTTGCTGATGCTGCTCCTGAGCTGTTCCTGAGTTGTTACACAACAAAATAGCAAGTGGCTGCTTGATTTATGAGTGAGAAGCAGAATAAGCTTCAAATTAATCCTAAGGGATCTATTATTCCATCTTAAGTGTTGACATAAATATGGATATTGGTATCATACTAGATAAAATATGCTATCCTGTTTACACAGCTGGTCTAATTTTTGAAAAAAAATGTTTAGCACTGCAGACAGAGTTTAATCTTATTTTACAAATTACAAGTCTGATGTCTCTATGATAAAATAGATATTTCAAAATATTTCAATAATCTTGTCCTAAGACAGACATGGAAGTAACCTTACAGATCTATGGATCCAGGCCAGCATTTCTAACTCATTTTGCTTGTCCTGGGATTGAGAATGGTACAACAAAAAAGGTGGGTTAAAAGAAGGACACTGGGAGAAACTTTATCTTCTGTTGCTGTTCAGGAAAGATGCCAACACCAGGTTGGGAAATACCTGGTGATCGATTGTGTGTGAGGTTTGGAGAAGAGAGAAACTTCAGTGGAGTAGAATGCCCTAGAATCCTCTTTCCAAAGTGTTATCTCCAGGCACATGGAGGTAAATTGTAATACCAGGAGATTTCCAGTCACTATTTGGAGGTTGGCAACCTTACCCTTCGGTCTGCTTCCTATTGCTCCTGAGACTAACCTCACCCACCCTAAGTATTCAGTTAAGTTATATTCAATGTTTAGACCTGTATCTCATGAGGAAACATGACTTGAGCACCATTTTAAATTCAAATGTAATTTTAGAGTTTTGAAGTTAATTATTGATGGTAGCTATATATATTTATATGTCTTACCTTTCATATTTTAAGTGCTACATGATGTAAATTATATGTCGTTAGTTGACTTGAGCCCAGTTTAGGCTATGAAAATCGTAGAGTAAATTTTTTTAAAAAATCTACCAATCATTAAGGAAAATAACTGGGTACTATCTATGTTATACACCACTCTGAAACTTCAAGCTCTGATGTATAATACTGGTCTCTAGGGAAAAAACCCTACAGGACATCATATAGTGCGGATTGAATTGTGCAAAAAAGAAGTTTATTTGCATTGAGATTGTGAAAGCATAGAAAACACTGCTTGAGTACGAGATCCTAATTTATTCCATTGTTTGTTGTAGGTGCTATCTTCCTTATACTGAATTCTTTTCTTTAAATTGTTTAGATGCATGATGTTTGATTTTTTTTCCTTTTTGCATTTTTTAACATTTTTGCAATAGTGCATTGTTTATTGGATGTTTCCCATTATCAGAATGCACTGTTTTTCACTGTGTAATCTGCCTTCAGACATAAGGATTGAAGGCCAAGTCAACCTTAAACTACTTGAAATTACCGTCCATCAGGATCAAACTCCAGTCATGAACAGAGCTTTGACTGCAGTTCTACAGCTTATCACTGTGTGTGACAAGCTCTTGTGGGGGTAACAGTAGAGTATAAATGAAATAAATATTTCTAATAGATCTTTCTCACTTTTATTTATTTATTTATTAGATTTATACCCCGCCCTTCCCCAAAGGGGCTCAGATTAAGGGCGGGGTATAAATCTAATAAATAAATAAATAAATAAAAAGTGAGAAAGATCGATTAGAAATATTTATTTCATTTATACTCTACTGTTACCCCCACAAGAGCTTGTCACACACAGTGATAAGCTGTAGAACTGCAGTCAAAGCTCTGTTCATGACTGGAGTTTGATCCTGATGGATGATAATTTCAAGTAGTTTAAGGCTGACTTGGCCTTCAATCGTTATGAGGTCAGTAAAATGAGTACCCAATGTACTGAGGATAAAATGTAGATGACTGGGTAAGGCAATGACAAACCATCCCATAAACATAGTCTGGCTAGTAAACATCATGATATGATGCCATCCCAAGGGTCAGTAATAACCTGGTGCTTACACAGAGGATTATCTTTACCTTTGTCCCCACAGAGGACCTTAAAATGTATACATCATTCTCTCCTCCATTTTATCCTCACAACAATCATGTGAGGTAGATTAGGTTGCAAGTATTTGACTGGCCAAAGGTCATCCTGCAATCTTCCATAGTAAAGTGGGGGTTCAAGTCTGGGACTCTTAGATCCAAGTCCAACCCTTTAACTACTGTACCTCAGTGACTCGCTTGAGTGAATAGAATTTTCTCAGAGCAAATATGTGAAATCTCAAAGGAGTACTGTATCCATGCAAAAGCAAATATATATTTAAATTGTCAGTCTTAAATGAAAGTCAGCCACAACATACTATAGCACCAGAGCAAGTAAAGAAGAAAAAATGTCAATGTGACATTGAAATACTTGAATATATAGAAGGAACTTGCAGAAAGGACTTCCAAATCCAACTGAGACACAAACTGCATATTACATTGAAGATCGGTAATTACTTTGCTTGCTGTTAACATTATATAGATGTATCAGAAGGAAGAGTGGTATGATTTGAATTGAGATTTCAGGTTTAGAGGAGGCATACTTATCCCTTGTTTCTTACTTTGTTTCCTTAGTAGAAACTGCCTTCCACTTAAAGCTGCTGTTGACTATTGGGAGTGAAAAGTCAGTCTCATATTGTCTTTTTTTAAAAAAAATACACCCCCACAAATTTCATTTCTGGAAAGGACTTTTATCAAGAAGTGGCATACAAAAGGGGAAGGTTGAACCTTCTCTCAGTGCTATATCCCAAATGCATTTGTTCGTTAATGTTCAAGAAAACATCAGGAGATGCAATTACTGATCTCCGTTTTGACATATAGGCCCCTTCCGCACACGGAAAATAATGCATTTTCAAACCACTTTCACAACAGTTTGCAAGTGGATTTTGCTATTCCGCACAGCTTCAAAGAGCACTGAAAGCAGTTTGAAAGTGCATTATTCTGCATGTGCGGAATGAGCCATAGTTTGCATCACTTTCACATAATGAAATCATAAACTCTATATATCTGAGAATATTTGTCTACGAACAAATATGAATTATTTCCTATGAATATACTTGTAATCGGATATCCTTGTAGAGAAGTGCCCAAATAGATTTATTTACTTCATTTATTTCATGCCTTTATCCCCAGTGTGGACTTCTTGCCTCCATTTTATCATTACAGCTACCTTTGGGATAAGTTAGCCTGAGAATGTGTGGCTGGCCCAAGGTCACATAGCAAGCTTCCCTGGCAAAGTGGGGATTCAAACCCGGGTCTCACCAGTCAAAGTCCAACACTTTAACTACTATACCTTGCTGGCTATTTAAAGTTTTCAAACCATTTCAAGTGCTTAGCAGGAGAACAACCTGTTGTCCCCATTTCATAACCTTCATTTAAATCATTCACACAAAAATATGCAGCAGAAATCATAGTCATTGTTTCCTCATGCTGTCTTCCTTGCATCATCAAATGCATTCCATCAAATGCATTCCATCCACATTCTTTTAAAAAGAGAGAAAGGGAAAACAGATGTAACACATTCTTATTAAAACTGTGGGTTTAAGAAAAATAAAACAAGAATGAAAGCATTTTCCCTGTTTGAAGTGATTTGCGTGCTTTTATAAATCTGAAGACAGAACCACATGTCTATTTAGCAGTGTGTTTGGGCATAATGCATTCAGTGGCAACCCACTTGTGGTAAAACTGACTTTTACATTTTATTGCAGCAATATGCACAGGGTGTACCTGGGATTTTTACACTGTTTTATGGGCTTATGTTATATGTGCTAGTAATTTTGTTGCTCCTAAGGTTGTTGTAAATGCTAGGTACTGCATGTTTATACTACTTTCCTATTTTTTTTAAAAAAATCTTAATTCGTTTTTAAAGATATTCATTTTTTTTTCATTGTCAGCTTTATAAAAGGCCCAGTGGGATTTTGTCACTTTCACTCATTTAAGTGGAGCTTGTGGAAGAAAATTTCAGACTGTGCAGAGGTCATGATGATGGAAAACAGAGTTGTTTACTATAACCGTTTGTCCACTTAGTGGTCTTCTGTACAGGCATACATCCCTCCCACCTTCCCTGCTATGGGCATCTAGCAAAAGCGGTGGCTCCCCATGGCAGCAAAGGAAGTTTTGGAGGAAGAGGGTGCACCCCCCTCCCTGCTCACATGACCTCGTTGGGGATAGTAGATAACCCAGGCTGCGACTGGGAGAGGGAAGCACCTAATGGCATTGAGCTCTTCTAAAAATAACTAAAATGCTCCACAGCATGCCTGCAGTAGTGTAGTCCCACGGGTGCCTGTACAGAGGATGAACAAACAGTTAAGCTTTTGACAGTTAAAGGCTTTTGACAAAGTTCCTCACCAGAGACTACTGAGAAAACTCAGCAATCAAGGAATGAGGAAGTCCTCCTATGGATTAAAAACTGGTTGAGGAACAGGAAGCAAAGGGTGGGTGTAAATGTGAAGTTCTCACAATGGAGAGATATAGGGAGTGGTGTCCCCCAAGGATCCATTTTGGGACCAGTGCTTTTTAACCAGTGGTGGGATTCAGCAGGTTCGCACCACTTCGGCAGAACTGGTTGTTAAAATGGTGCTTGTAAACAAACAGTTGTTAAATCTTTTGAATCCACCACCAGAACCGATTGTTAAATTATTTGAATCCCACCACTGTCTTTAACCTATTCATAAATGACCTGGAAGTAGGGGTGGGTAATGTGGTGGCCAAGTTTTCGGATGATACCAAATTATATAGGGTGGTGAGAACCACAAAGGATTGCGAAGAGCTCCAAGCGGACCTTGATAAATTCGGAGAGTGGACTAAGAAATGGCAAATGCAGTTCAATGTAGCAAAATGTAAAGTAATGCACATAGGGGCAAAAAATCCAAACCTCAGATACATGCTACAGGGGTCAGTTCTATCAGTCACAGATCAGGAAACGGATTTAGGCGTCTTAGTTGATAGTTCCATGGAAATGTCAACTCAATGCATGGCAGCTATGAAAAAGGCAAACTCTAAGTTTCTTCACGCAATGTGTGATTGGTGTTTGGAATATACTGCCACAGGAGGTGGTAATGACCACTAACCTGGATAACTTTAAAAGGGGCTTGGACAGATTTATGGAGGAGAAATCGATCTATGGCTACCAATCTTGATCCTCCTTGATTTGAGATTTCAAATGCCTTAGCAGACCAGGTGTTTGGGAGCAGCAGCAGCAGCAGGCCATTGCTTTCACATTCTACATGTGAGCTCCCAAAGGCATCTGGTGGGCCACTGCAAGTAGCAGAGTGCTGGACTAGATGGACTCTGGTCTGATCCAGCAGGCTCTTTCTTACTTTCTTATGTTCTTAAGCTAAGCAATGCTGTTTTAAAAAAGCCTTATTTCAATCCAAGTAGTACTACCTGAAAACAACATGACAAATTCTGTAGCTCCATATCAACTACAGCAGGACAGGCAGCAACCAGAAAAAGTAAGTACTAAGCTAGCACAGTTGCTTTGAAAAGTCTCTCTTTGCAGCTTCTCATCAAAGGTGATTGGCAGGAAGTGCTCTGTGCTGCTTCCTTGCTGGGAGTGCTAGACCCTTGCCAAGATCCAGTTGGAAGGAAGGATGCCATTGATTGGGAAACCAGAAGGATCAGAGAACAACACATGTGCATGCCACATTCCCTCTCTGCAATTTTTTTCTGCAAAGGTGATGAGCTGAGAGTGCTAGAACCTTGCCAGTATCTGACTTGAAGGGAGGATGTATTGGTCAGAAAATCAGCACATCAAAGACCTACAGATGTGTACACATGGTGTGCATTCTCTTTCTGCAGTCTGCAAAGGTCTGCAAAGGTGATTCACTAGGATTGCTAGACAGTATTCCCCCACTTGCCAGAATCTGATTGGAATGAATTCTGTTGCCTGGGAAAACAAGTAGCATCAAAGAACAATACAGCCAGCTGCAATGACCTGAAACAGCAAGTTGCGTGCAAAATTTTGGCTGAGGATTTCTATTATGCACACTCCTGGTAGAAAGCAATCTATTCAATCCAGTAGCTACCAGATGTTATCCATATAAGATCAGCTTTAACAGACTTCTGGAAGGTCATGAGTGAAGTGGCATGGCAAGTTTTCTGGAAACTTACAGCTCCAACAAAAAACCTATCATGCATGCATGCTAATCTAACCTTGGTTAACATGTGCACCATTCTATTTCTGTATCACTGCTTGTTACCTGTGGGTTATGAAGATTCACCTCACAGAGCAATTCTTTCCTGCACCTTCATTTCAAAGATACTCTGATATGATGTTATTTATCATAAAGGTACAGACAGTATTGGCACTACCAAGTATTTTAAGTGCTAAAGAAAAATATATTACTTGGCTCAACAGCTGTTTAAATGTGCTCAGTGGCTTTCATTTTTAATAGCTATGGGTTATGGTGAAAGATCTTGCATTCTGTGGCTTTCCTTTTTAATAGCTATGGGTTATGGTGAAAGATCTTGCATTTCTGTATAACTGCCTTTAGTTCTCCAAAATTTCCTGTATCTTGTGTGCTACAATTCAGTGTCAAACTGTGCTTTTGTCTGGAGAACAATGATGAGAAAAATAAGTTATGATACTTAAATACTCCATAGCAGTAAATGGACAATTGCAAAGACCCACAGAATAAATACTTTGATATGCCTTTTTTCTGGTATAGCTGCACTGCACACACAGCTTCTGAAAAGTCTTTGATAGGGCCAAGTTCAAAGAAGCATAGTGAACAATGTAATGTTTTAACACAGTGTAACTTAAAGGCACTCGAAACTTACATTTTCCAACTATCAGGCAAAGGAGAATCAGAGAGAAGTTCAAATGACTTCTAACATGAATACTCAATTCTTTCAAAAAGATTTCTTTCCCCAAAGTGGGTTGCCACCACATGATTCCTGAGCTTTTAAAGATATCTAGAACAGGAATAAGGAACTCAGGGTGATTAGGATGGATAGATTCTGGGACCCCTTGGCAAGATACTGTTCAGCTGGCCTCATTTCAAATATGCACATGCCACATTTAGATAGGCAAATGAACAGTGGACATTTTTTCTAGTCACCACTGCTCCTTGCTTAAGTCAGATCAGCAGGAGTGGTGCCAAGAGTGGTAGCTACATCTCACTTTCCTAAATGCTCTCTGTCTTTCTCTTTGCTCATAGCAGCCATCATTATTTGCCAAGGCATGGGTAGACACAATAGACAGGAGCATCCTGCAGCTTTCTATGCAATTAGAATGGTGCAGCTCTGATTAGAACTGCACTCTAAGGCACAATTGTTGTTCTGAAACAGAAATTAAAATGCATAGGTTGTGCCACTTGTTACATAAAGAAATCAATTTATAGGATGTTACTTTTTTAAAGTAGGCAAACACAGGAAGAAAATTCCACCATTCAGCTAGCAATTATTAAGTTGACAGAGTAACCAGAGCCTGCTTCTGAAGAGAATAGCTGGAATTTAAGCAAATGAATAAATCAGTGTTCCCTTGTTACTACTTCAAGATAGCCAGTGGCTTGAGGCTGATAATATTCAAACATACAGTGGCATTTCACAACAGTCCTCTCAAAGTTTAATTACTTGGGTCATTGAGCCAAAAGCCAATAGTCCTGACTAAGGAACTTAAAAGGAGGGCAATGTCAAAGAAGACATCAAAAAAGATTTCTGAAGCAATTGCATATGCCTACTCAGCCATATGACTTGCTTTTTTCCCCCTTCTGTGAAACTGTAAAGATTAGAGAGGAAGGCAGAATAAAGAGAAAGCTCTGAGAGGAAGAACAACTAGTTCTCAAATGTCTAGGATAGTGCCACATTAGGTGCAGTCCAAGTTCATGCTGTAATATGCACCATACAGTTCAAAGAGTTGCTGTGAATCTGGCATTACAAGCCAGATACCAGATGATTTTCCTATGTTCATGGGATAAAACAAATTTAATTCTTTTACTATCACATAGGTTTGCCAAAAGGGCTGAAGAAAAATGTCCTGTCACTTCAATAGAGGCACAATGGGATGTGGTTTACTCCCTATAATGCCAATAAAAGGTATTTGGATTTGTGTTTACTCCCATGCCTAGAGAAGCTTCATCTGCCAGTGTCCACACATTAAGGGATGGGGCATTTTTCTCATGGCCTATTAGCGATCTTAGTATTACCATTGACCTCAGCTTGACCACAGCTTGCTTTCCTAGATGAAGATTTAGCAACTATACCGAAAGCAGTAGCTTACCTAGGGTATGGGAGGTGTGGCACATGTTCTTGGCACCACTTAAAGGTGTGTGCCATCTTTGTCTACCTGCCTACTTATAAATGTGGTACAAGTGGAGTAAAAGAAGCAGAAATCATCAGCAACAAAAATAAGAGCACTCAAAAATACCACAACAATGAATTCTGAAGATATTGAAATCATATTCCTAAGGGTATCTCAGGGGCAGGAGATCTAAACTATATTCAATGCGATGGAATTTATTTCTAAGTAAATGAATAGGGCAGGCTACAGGAAACTTGGTTCACCTTACTACTCTGCTTCTAAATTGTTTGTAAATTCTATTCTACACCATTACCAAAAATAAATCATGATTTATGTAACACCTAACCTGAAGCCTAATTAATTTTACCTCACCTTTACTAGGTGGGTTGCCCTACCTACTGGGCAGCTTGCTGGGTGACAGCATTGTGGAAAATTCCAACTTCTCAGTATTCTAAATGGCTTGGATCTTCATGCCAAAATGTATGCTACAAGGAGCTGGTTGCCACTGCCAGTGGAATTTAGCTCCATAGGAGTCTGTTCCCACATTCCCTGAATCTGTTCATCCATGAGTGGTTGACTTGGGACATCCCCCCACCCCTACTCCACAATTATTAGATGTCTGAGTATGCAATAGATCTCCTTACCTTCAGGCAACAATTTGCACTATTCCTGCCAAAAACCAGTTGCAAACCTACAGTTTTAATGAGTAATATTTAATAACTGATCAACCCAAGTGGTTATCCAAAATGGTGGAAAGTCTCTCCCTTTTAGAGTGGGGTATCAGCGAGAGCAGACTCTTGGCTTAGCAAAAGGTCAGGCAAGCTTGAGAACTTGATTTATACTGGAACAAACTTTTGCAGGAGAGCAAATAAAGTTTAACACTTTTTAATAAGGAATAATGGGGGTACACAAGCACACAATAAAATTAGTGCAGCAGAACACAGTCCTAGGATATAAGCTGTGAGGGGATAGCTCTGGAATAGATGGGGTAATTGGGGAGCAAGGGATATAGTTACTGGTCTTGGAGTGGAATGGTCTGATGAACAGAACTTAGCGACCTGCACTTAGCTCTGGAAGAACAATGCTTTGTGGAGCAATATCACAGACAGAGAGATGTCCAGAGATATTGAACACTGGCTACAGGGTGAGGGGGCTTCTTAGAGGGAAAATGGACACTCAGGGTTATGTGGAGTGATCCTTAATCTCTCAGGACAAAGAAGAGTCCTGCCTTTCCGGGGAAAGGTAAGAGACAGACATGAACCTTAATTGTTGGGTAACTGATTTAATGGGTTGAGGCATCAACTTGATGTTCCAATTTTGGGAGTGCCTCCAAAGGGAAAGCTAGCTGATTAAACTACAGCTGTAAAACAATGACAATGCAAATAGGATGGTCATTAAAGGTATTAGTCAGAGGAAGAAGCATTGGTTAGGACAACACTGGGCAGGCAAGCACTTTAACACATCCATTGTCTTCACCAGGGTGTTTGGTCCAGGGTTGGAGATGGGAACGCTTTCCAGGGTGAGGTCTTTGTGTTCACTTAATCCTGTCAGGAAGCATGTGAGAGGCATTGTGTAGGACTGGTTTGGAGGGAGACAAGTCCAGACATAGTTTTTCTCCTTGTGGGTACATTGATCCAATGTAAAAAATGGGCTCCCCATTTTGGCACTGCATTGCTAGGGACCCCAAGGGCTGGCTGATATTGGTAGAGACACCACTGCCCCTTAGCTGACCATAGGTTGGTCTGTCAACAAAGCCTGGTAATATGAAATAGGGAGAAAAGTCTCCCTCTTTCAGCCAATCTGAGAAGAGTTCCCCAAACCTTTGTTTATCTTCAAAAAGGCTAACCCCAATTACATTAGCATGAGGGAACAGGAGAAGGAACTTAATATCAAGTGGCTCACCACCATAGCCATTGGCCTGGAAATACAAATCATCCTCATGAGACTGTTGTCCCTAAGCCAAGTCAAACTCCATTTATGAGGTGGAGCACACAAACTGAGAATTCCCTAGTCAAGTAAGGCCAGCAACCAAGCATTCCACTAATTCTCAATATCCTGCGACTGATCTCTTGCAGAAATTGTATTGCTAGTTACAAAAGGGAACATGCTTATGATTTTTTTGGTGTGGGGGAAGAGGAGACTCTCTGATATTATTAATATATATGCTGTTGTTGTGTGTGCTTGTTCGTTTGTTTTTGAAGGGGTGGCATTTCATTAAAAATAGCTGCTCAAAATTATTTTTCACTATATGGGGAGAAGGATGACTCTAGATACTTCAGGAAGGCATTGTCCAATTCTCCTGAAACTTAGTAGAAAGAGAGAGAATTTCAGATGTTCTGCACAGCTGTAATAAGATGTCCTGAAGACACAAAAAAGGTATCCCAAGACGTCCTTGGGATGCCTTATTTCTGCTGAAGACATTTTTAAAAATGCTCCAAAGTGCACCTTTCCCCCCTAAGCCACCTCCTCCTGGCCATGCAGAATATAGAGCTCAGGAGACATCTTATTTTTCCCACCAAACAGTAAGGTTGCCAATTTCCTGATGGTGGCTGGACATTTCTGGGAGTACAACTGAAATAGCAATAGCAATCAGTTTAATCCTGGTATCTCTCTCAGTTCTTTCCCACAGATTCTACTTTTGGCAAAACATGATAGCAGCTACAATTAGGCAAGACAACGGGTATTACAAAGTGCTGTTGAGACAAGCTGCTGAATATAAACTTGATGTATATGAAAAGAAAGGAGCTTATTAAGAAAGATAATAAAACTGCATAAAGGGTATTAATGTCAGAAACAGTTTCTTAGTTTACATTGAATTTCCCTAGCAACCAATGAAGTGACTGCTAAACATTATGCTTCATGTTTGTTTGTTTTTCCCTCAGGCAAAGTATTCAAAGAGGTGGTTCATGCCATTATCAAGTACTGTAATAGCAAGCAAGGATGTAATCTAAATGTGGAAACAACAAACCCCCTCAACCCACATCCTGGCTGAGGTACAGGTCAGTAAAGGCTATCTTTTACTACGTGGTCCAGACACGAAGCCAGAGTGTTTAACTGTTTTCCATGTGACAACATATTTTGCCACAGATATTATATAATACTTCAGCTTCTGCAAAAGTCCTTGCAGATATTCCATGCTACAACAGTCTAAAGCAATCAGAAGAATATCCACCTGAAAATCCTGTGAATAATAATTAAACAGATATGAGGTTTCTTGTGAGTTAAAAGGATGGTAGTTTCATCTCCTATATAGAAATTTATTTTCAGAACATCAGATCCACACATGTGTGATTGTTGCATCTTACATTCACACCAATTGATTACATAGCACCATGTCTGTTACATTATTTGTTTGTACATTGTACACATGACAAGAGTAGCAGGATCAAATCTATTGGCTATGTCACTATCCTGGCATACCTAGGGGGCAGGGGATCATTTGATTCAGGCACCACTTGCCTGGGTCCTGTGTGGGCCACATTTTGCCACCCTCTCCCTCACAGTCTGCACAGGCCAGGAAGGCAATCCCCATCAACCAGCCTCCTCTCACATTTCGCCTTCCCTCCCACTCAGTCTCACACATGGCATGGCCCACTTGGCCCCTTGGCTGCCCACAGGAACCTCTGCAATTGCATACCCTCGGGTAGACCAACCACAGGCAAGAAGGCTGGTGAAAGGTGGGTGAAGGAGAAAGTGGTGGGCAAGCACTCAGGCAAGGTGAGGAAGACTTGCCTTGGGCCAGACACGGAGGGAGGCTGGGACGGAGATAGGTGGTGAGGCCACTGTACTGTGTCGTTCCCCACAGAAGCTACACCCAAGTTGGCCTGGCCAGTGAGGGGATTTCTGGGTTAGCAGACAAGCAGCCTGGTGTGTTTTTCTCCTGGCTTGGGCAGTAACAGCAGGTGATGAGATGGGAGGGAGTCCCTAAGACTAGCTTGGAAAGTGGTTTCTTTCCCCCATCCCTGTGCCACCACTTCTCTCCCCCCACTGCTTCTCTCACTGCAGTTTCAGGGGGTACACAATTTCAGTGGTGCCCTGAGTGCCATTTCTTACCGGTACACCACTGTCCCTATCTACTTGCATCGTGCACAGATCTTATGCTTATGCAAAATGTATACATGTATGTGCTTACACAATTAGAAACCTCACAACATTTTTACAAAGTTCCCATCAGATTTTTTATGTGCACCTGTTCTGTTAACAAATTACATTGCATGTAAGTTGGCTAAGAACAGAGATGGGTTTCCATCTTGTGTGGACAGAGCAATATGTATGTAATCCATATATGTATGAGTGCTGCTCACAAGTTATATGGACTGAGCATACACAGGAAAGTGCAATGAAAAAACAGAAACCACTTCCATTCCACTCACATTTCCCAAAACCCACCTGTAACAACTCACAACACTCATCTGATCCCATTATATAGTTTCCTTTCATGATGTATTTCCTGTGGTTTGGCAGCACTTTCCACCACCACTGTATTCAACACACAATTTAAAATAATTCTGTGAACCACACCCAAGTGAAGGTAGACCCACAATGGCTCCAAACTTGGCTTTCACTTCCTCTGACCTTGTTTTCATTTTCCTGACCAACCATTTCGTTTCACCATATTTTTATTTCAATGTAAAATCAGCTTTTAAACCCTATCAGATACAATATTTGGATCAAGAAATAAGTTTGAAGGTGTCATTATAATCCAGCCTTGTTTATAGAATTAACCAATGCTGCATGGCCTCCTGCAAAATTTTGCAGTGTTATATTTTATTTCTGAAAGATCACAGAGAAGCAGGGAGGTATAAAACTCCTCTGATCTACCTGGGGAGTTTGCTGACACTGGTGTGATATATTGTGAGTGAGTGTAACTATAGTAGGAGCAGTACAATGCATTCTCTACAGTCTTAACCTTTCCAATTTGGCAAGGGCACACCCTTTGTGAGTGGGGAATACAGAGGTATCTTTCCAAAAAGGCTGAGGGCAGGGCACTGAATCATGCCAGAATAAATATTTAGAGACTTCAAATGCTGTTAGATAATCTGCCAGCAAGAAAGGGTTTCTGGAAAAGCATAAGGCAGGCAGACCCTATCTGACTGAAGGTCTAGATCCCAATTGGTTGCTTAAATATTGGCTTTCTGAAAACCTAGATATATCAGGGCTGAAGGGGAGTAAGTGTATTACTGCAATTTACCTTTAACAGTTTTCATTCAGTTTGAGCGAAGTTATCTCAAAGAATAAGAGGTGTTAGCCCTGGGGGTCACAATTACTTTTAACCAATAAGTGGTTGCCTGAACCCAACAACCATTTGTGCAGAGAGGTTCCAAGCGTCATCCCTCTCCCCTGATGTGTGTTGCAAGGAATCCACTAGGTTCAAAAAATGCTGCTCAGTACCAGGGGCGCTCCAAAACACATCCAGCTTGAAAGTATGTGATAGCCTCTTTTGAAGACCCCTTACATAATTGATATCTGAGGGTGCCTGCTGATTAATCCAACATATCTTGAGCAACCTGCCCTACCCCTCCAATTAGATGTGGCCTAGCCAGTTTACAACCTGGCCTATCCTGTTGACAACTCTATTCCTGTAACAGCTTGGAACAGGGGAATTAAAGTGCTTCTCACCAAGCCAATCAGGCGAGACCCACCAAAATTCCTGTGTAGTCCTGCAATAACAACCAGCTAATTCATCCTAATCAAATGAATAACCAAGATGTTGTTTCTGCTTACCTCTGTGCATTTCTCATTGAAATATTCTTTTTTATGAAATAATGGAAACAATGAAAAAGGATAATAGCAAAGAATTTTTTAAAAAACGTTTTAAAAAGCACCCATGGACATTTATCAATTCCTCCATTGCCTCACAGGAAAAAGTTCCCATATGGCAGAGGACATAGGTATGGATCTTTCACAGTAGGGATGCTGACAAGAAGACTGCTGCAGCAGTAGAACATGTTCACACAGAAGTCTCAGGTTCAATTTCCTATTAGAAGGGTCAGGAAGAATGTGATGTGAAAGACCATTTCCTGAAACACTTGAAAGTTGCTGTTCGAGTAAGTAATACTGACCTTCATATACCAAAGGTCTGACTCTGCAGAAGTCAGCATCATGTTATGTGATTGTAGTCATAGTGTACAGATACAACCCATAAATTTATGGAAAAGCCATGATGAACTCTGTTGATTCTTACTGCATACATTATAAGTTTTAGTAAGATCATGTAATGTAATGAGCCTTGATTTTTGTTTATTTTGCCAGATTAACAGGATCTTCCAAGAATTATAAATGGAGTGGTTTATGCTGCATGAAATGATATGGATGTTCTTGAGATGTTCTTGAGTAACACAGCAATAAGCACACTTAGCACCATAATGAAGGAAAGTAAGTTCACTCTTTTAAAAATGGTGAAAAAACACTATAATGAACTCCAAATGAGACAGCCCTTCATTCTCTCAGATCATTCATGAAATGCACATGTATGAATCTCAGCTATTAGGAAGAGATTTTTGTATTAATTAAGATTACAAAATGTTCAGATATCCCCTTTTTGCTTTAATCTACATAGCTCTTTAAATCACTATGCAATGAACTGAAAACCAGAAATAATTTGCATCAAATGGATATTCTTCCCTACTCCTACACAATGCTTAGCCAGGAGAATAATACATGTTAAATCCACTTTACAGCTTTCATCCAGCTGTCTGAAAGCTGTTACTTTATGATGAAGAAGTGAGCAGGGTTTCTAACAGGTTCTTCTGAATGTGTTTCTTCATTTACATGATTCTAACTCAAGCATTTGGACAGTCTCAGAAGTACCATTACCTTTCAGCATTTTTTCCCTTCAAGTTGCAGCCAATTTATGGTGACCCCATAGGGTTTTCAAGGCAAGAGATGTTCAGAGGTGGCTTATCATTGCCTTTATCAGCATAGCAACCCAAGACTTTCTTGGTGGTGTCCCATCCAGTTACTAACCAGGGGGTGCCCCATCCTTCATTGTTTCCAATGGGGGCTAATAGAAGATGGGGGCCACATCTTTGAGGGTTCATAACTTTGGACGCCCTGAACCAAACTTCACCAAACCTAGAATATATTATCAGGAGAGTATCTTATTGATTCCACCCAGGTTTTGTGAAGTTTGGTCCAGGGAGTCCAAAGCTATGGACTCTCAAAGGGGGTGCCCCATCCCCATTGTTTCCAATGGGAGCTAATAGGAGATGGGGGCTACACTTTTGAGGGTCCATAACATTGGACTCCCTGAACCAAAATTCACCAAACCTGGGTGGTATCATTAGGAAAGTCTCCTAAAGATACCCTGAAAGTTTGGTGCTTCTAGCTTAACAATTGCACCCCTGACAGCAGGCACCCCCAAAATTTCCCCAGATTCTCCTTTTAAATCCACTCCCTTCGGCATGGATTTAAAGGGAGAATCTGAGGTCCTCAGTTTAGAAGAAGAAGAGTTTGGATTTATATCCCCCTTTCACTCCTGTAGGAGACTCAAAGGAGTTTACAATCTCCTTGCCCTTCCTCCCTCACAACAAACACCTGTGAGGTGGGTGGGGCTGAGAGAGCTCCGAAAAGCTGTAACTAGCCTAAGGTTACCCAGCTGGCGTGAGTGGGAGTGCACAGGCTAATCTGAATTCCCCAGATAAGCCTCCACAGCTCAAGTGGCAGAACAGGGAATCAAACCCGGTTCCTCCAGATTAGAATGCACCTGCTCTTAACCACTATGCCACATTGAAAGTGATGCTGTTTCAGGGTGGGGGGATAATCCACCCCAAAACAGCATCACTTTCAATGTTGTTTAACTGGGGACCCCAGATTCTCCCTTTAAGGTGGATTTAAAAGGAGAATCTGGGCTCTCTAGTTTAAACACCATTGAAAGTGATGCTGTTTGGGGGTGGATTCCAGCATCACAGCGGCTGTTCGGGGGGGGGGGGCTCAGATTTTGCACCATTCTCCATTTTCCCTTTATGCCTCTGCCCAGAGGGGAGGGCAGAAGGAACTGCCAGCTGCCAGCCGGGAGCCCAGCTGGTGGGGGGCAGGGGAGGGCAGGGGAGTCTGCCATCCCCAGCCTCAGAGAGCTGCTTTTATAAGCGCTAGGCCAGGGGCGAGGCATGGGGAGGCATGGCCATGCCCTAGGGGCGGGTGGGGGTGTGGCCCCCCAACTCCCCCATAAAAAATCTATACCTATGTCCTTGGCCTGGATGAAGTTGCAGAATTACAACTGATCTTCAGATGACAGAGATAAGTTTTCCTGGAGAAAAAGGCAGATGTTTTGGTTTTTAAAATACAACTACATAAAACTAGCAGCCATTTTCATTCCTTATTCCATTATGCAGAGAGAATGGCTGGGGGCATATTATTCAAGGGACTGTAAAACTGGATTTCTTAATCCAACTAACTTGAAACTTGGGAAGCCATTAGAAGAGAGGGTGGATTGGGTTCTCTGATACTGAAGCCATCTAGTGGGAAAGTATCCACTCAGGAAAATCTCCCATGAAAACAATGGGTAGCATGTTATATACTCCCAACAGTAAGAGGAGCAGGAGAAGGTTGTCAGCAACAAAGTAAGCCATCCAATGGTCAACTTGACTGTATGCTCCGATATATATACATTAAAAGAGGACAAAGAACATTGATAGAGCTGTGCAGGCCTGGAGTGAGGGGTAACTGCGCCCAGGGCATGCATGTGCCCTACGCCCCCACCCCGGAACGCCCCCAGAACACCCCCACCATGCCCCTGCACCAGTGCGTGCCCGGTGCATCGCACCCCCCCCCCCCGTAGTCTTTCTTCAACCTTTATTTATTCGTGCTATTCTGATTTTTCTTCTCTATCTCTTGGAAGTTACAGCTTTCTGGAAGTGGTATTGTTCTGTAAGCACAACTTGTGTACAACTAATGGCACAGCATGGCTGGTGTTGTCTATACAGACTACAGATGAGGATTGAAACTGGTGGATGATCTCTTTTTTTTGAGCAGAGGCTTGAAACATGATCATCCTTTGCTCATTCATACATTAGGATTGCACTATGATGCAACATTTTAGTCACACAACACTGATTGACTTGCCTTATTTTCCATTACAAAGAGTTCTGCATCTTGAGGAATGGTATTCCAAGGCCAATATGTTTTAGGAATATATAATCAATTATAAACAATACATGCTCTGCATTTATGATTTTGTCAATTATGTTAATTGTGTACAAAACCCAGTAACAAGTTGTGGGAGAAATTCAGTAGCACTTTCCTGTTAATATTATGAGAAGCCTTGGTACTGTATAGAGACAAAAACAATTATCTGCTGCAGTACCTAAAGAGATCTATGTCTACCCTGGGTACTTTGCCAGATATGGCAATAAAAACAATTTTCTTACAAAGCTCAGAACTTTGTGTATTTCACAGCATCTCAGATTTTCTTACACCTCATTTTACCTCTATAAACTTCCAACAGAGGGAGAAGTTGAGGCAGGCAAATTGGGAAATCACAGGAGGGCAATTTAGTAAGGATCATTTCATATCTTGATGCAAAAAGTACAGTAATGTGGATTTACTAAGGGTACATACTCAGCAGATCTATTCGATAGTAAATCATATTTTCTTCAGCAAGGCTTACTCCCTGAAAAGTGTTTTTAGGATTGTAACCTAACCACACTCTCAATACTCACTACACTAATCAATATGTCTCATTCTCAACATGGCCAAATCTATGGATATTTAAATTTGGATACTGAAGCCCTGATAATAAAAGACAGAGCTTTCTACAAACGTGAAAATCACTCCAGGATTTTGGAAAAAATCCAAAATAAATAAATAAATGGGAGATTAACACGCATGCCCTCCACTAACAGAAGCAGCACCTGTAGCTTTAAAAGACTAATGCAATTGAAAATGTGATTGCAAACGTAATGGCAATTGCAACTGCAAATAAAATCTACCTGGACACATGCAAGTGTGTCTCACCCCCTACACACATCTGTGAGGTGGACAAAATATATACTCCACCACACAATCACTCCACACTGAGCCACAGAGAGAAACACATCTTCCTGTGACATACCTCTAAAGATGTCACCCATAGACGCGGGCGAAACATTAAGAGGAAAAACTATCATACTATGGCCACACACCCAGAAAACGCACAACAGTCAGTAAAGAAGGACTAATTGTAGCCAGGCTTGACAGAAACCCCTGAGAAATATTGTACCATGTGACTTGCATAAGTAACCCAGGAGTGGCTGCTTGCTATTGTTCAACAGTAGCCACCTTATGAAAGCCAGTGTTCAGTAAATGGTTAGATTTTCATACTGGGAATCTCTATTCTAGTGTACAACTATATTGGGTGACCTTGAGCCAGTTATACATTCTCAGCCTAATTTACCTGTTGTGAGAATAAAAAGGAGGGGAGGGGAGTTACGTAAGCTTCTTTGCATCCACATCATAAAAGATTGCAGGGTATAAACGAAATTTAAAAAACCTTGAAGTTGGGGGCAGATAAAAGAAAGGCAAGGGAAAAGCAAGGAAAGTGGAATAAGCATGGGGGCTGATTATCCCTGAGGAGGAAAAGAGGAAACAGTGTGTATGAGGGGATACAGCGGAAAGTGAGGTACTTTCCCCACAAGTCCTTGCAGTTTCTCACATAATACAAATTGGGTTCACTACTGTAATTCACTAGTCAGCCTGGCTGGTTCAAGGTTGATGCTGGCCAGTTACTCAAAATGTGCAAAAAGTTTCCAAAATCTTCACAGCTGAATGATCTGAATGAATGAGACCCTTGGGGGAGAGGGAGGTATAAATACAATAAATAAATAAATAAATCTTTATGGAAGGTCAGTCTATGAACACTCATTTGGAAAAGCTTCTTAGTCACAAGATCATACTGCATCACACTAAAATGACTGGAATTTGAGCAATGCCTCAAGCTATATCAACAATTCTGAACAGCAGTTATGATGTTTAAATAACTCATGCCTAAGAAGCTTTTTGAAATTGATATTAGTGAACTGGCCTTCCATGGATATGGTTTAGCTATGAAGATTTTGGAACTTATTTGGAGCATTTTGAGTCTTTGAGTCAGCTATGACTTTCTGGAGTTAATTTTGACCTTCACTATGACAGCTAGTCATACCTTGAACTTCAGCCTATCATTGTAGATATTTTTCAGTTATTTTGGGGACTTGTCTGGGACCTCAACGTTGCAAAAGAGTGATCAATTATTTTCATTTTCATCTATTTTATAGTATTCCAAAGGTAGTCTTTATAATAAATATTTCATATTTTGTTAGCTAATATTCTTGTAGGACAGGCACTGAGGTTGTATATACAATCTTTGTTGCTCAGGTAAATCTGTATTCTCATTTTTCACATGCTGCACAGATGCATCTGTCTTTTGTACTAGAAGAGTTTTGGTACATAATATCTCATTTTCCCCAGCACTTAAAAAGCAGCATGTTATTACTAGGAAAATACAATTTCCACCTCAGTCTTCATTTTCACTGATATCCTGAGGCAGAAGTTCTACTTAGGAGTATGTCTGTTCCATTTTATTCAGAAAATTGTTCTTGGGACTAAAATATAAGTGATACATAGTACTTCCTACCATTTAGTTCTCAAAATATGATCAATGAAAAACATGCTAAGGAAGTTTTTCCTAAGTAAGGTTTTGTAGCAGCCCTAGAGCTGCTTTCTTGTTCTGCTTGAATGTGACTTGACTGATTTGACAGTAGCATGATATTAGTTATTGTGGAAGAATATGTGAGATTTACACCCAGCATGGTGTAGTGGTTAAGAGTGGTAGAGTCTAATCTAGAGAACCAGGTTCAAGTTCCAACTCCTCCTCACTCAGCCTGGTGGGTGACCTTGTGCCCATGAAGAGGCAAGAGATGTCAAACCACCCCTGAATGTCCCTTACCCTGATCATTGCCTGGTTGTCACACCAAAATTTAACTGCATGATCTCGAAACACATTCTGCCAGATGTGAACTACAGCCACTAATGGGAATAACTCTAAGAAAGTCATGTCCCACAAAATCCCAGTCTCCACCCATGCCGCTGGCCACTCTCCAGAGCACCACTGGCCCCAGAAATAAATACCGAAACCCAGTGAACCAGCCGCATCAGTATGCACTTCAAAACTGCCCTGAAGTTCCCAAGGAGTGTGCCATAAAGAAATGCCATTGTAATTATCTAGGAAACGTAACCAAACTAACAGGTCCTGGCAGAGACCGGATGTAATTCTAATATAATGGTGAGGAACTGAATACCCAGCTGTGGCACGAGCTAAACGGGTACAGAACGCCCTGTCCAGGGACACCACCCTGCAGGTGAAGTTAAGGTGACCGAGAAGGGACTGCAAGTCTCGCAGCTTGCACTTTTTCTTGGCACAGGGTACTGTGATCAACTCATGTAAGGCTGACAGTTTGTTCTGTGGCAGGGAGGAAGTCCCTAACATTGTTGAGCTGAATCCCTAGACAAGTCAGACAAGACGCTGGCCCCTCTGTCTTGTCAGCCGCTAAAGGGACCCCCAGATCAGCGGCCAAATCCTGAAAAGTTGACAAAGCTAATGCACAGCTGTCAGTATCTGCCTTACCCACAAACAAGAAATTATTGAGGTAGTGGGTGACTTGTGCAGCTGGCATGCGATCTTTGCCGGCTGATGTGAGGCACTTTCCCGAAATAATAATAATAATAATAATAATAATAATAATAATAATAATAATAATAATAATAATAATAATAATAATAATAATAATAATAATAATAATAATAATAATAATAATAATAATAATTGTTGTTGTTGTTGTTGTTGTTGTTGTTGTTGTTGTTGTTGTTGTTGTTGTTGTTGTTGTTGTTGTTGTTGTTGTTGTTGTTGTTTAATTCCACCTATGGTGACCTAATGCAAGCAGTCCACTGCAAGCTCCCTTTTTTCTTATTTATTTAGTAAGTTTGCTTTGCAATTATTATTATTGTTTCAAATAGCCACGGCTAGGCTAATTAACTAAATTGACTTTGCTAGCCGGCAAATTTAATTAACTAATTAATTTAAGTTAGAACCAACTTTAATTGAACTAATTACCTACTTCGACTAATGAGCTGCTGCTATCCAACTACTGCTAATCTAATCCCAAGCCTAAAAGCAGCTACTGAATTTGAGGGGGGGTAAGGCAAAATGACCGCTCACCCTTGAAGGAGGCAGCATGCTCAAAATGGCTGCCACTCTTCACTATGAATTGCCCTGCCGCCAAAGGAAACCAGAAGGAGGAAAGAGGCGGGCCAACATAAACAGAGCTAGGCTCTGAATAAACAGACGAGCACCGCCAAAAACCGCGGTGCGAAAAGAAGCCCCACCACCCCTTTTGATCCTCCAGTGCCTAGAAAGAAATGGGGGGGGGGGAAGGGGCCAATACAACTAAGCCCAAAGACACACCTGCTAAAAGCTGTGGCACGCAACGAGGCCCCCGCTGCCCACTCCTTCCTCCATGTGTGAGTGCGCGACCGGGCTACCAAAGTGCTACCTCCTTTTTTTGGGACGGCTGTCAACGCCACGTCCCCAGGCGCTCCCACGCACCCGCTCTCTGAGGCTGCAGGGGGACTCGCAGACGTCCACCCTTTTCAGCCGCCGGCCTTGAAAGAGGCCGATCTCTGCCGGCACAGCCTCTTATAGGCTGGCTGGCCCTCGTCATGTGCCGGTTCCTGGCCATGTGACTGCCTTGCTCAGCCAGCAGAGGGAGGAGGCATTCCACTCTTTCCTCACCCGCCGCAACAGCGTCCCCAGGCTGAAGCCTGGGACGTGATTTATTATGGAAGAATACATGAGATAAACACCCAGCATGGTGTAGTGGTTAAGAATGGTAGACTCTAATTTAGAGGACCAGGTTCAAGTTCCAACTCCTCCTCACTCAGCCTGGTGGGTGACCTTGGGCCCATGCAGAGGCAAGTGATGTCAAACCACCCCTGAATGTCCCTTACCTTGAAAACTATACAGGGTCACCATAAATTAGCTGAGACATGGTGGCAAAACACACACATTTCAGATTTGAGGCCTGGCTTTTGGTTCCTTTCTGGGTCAATAACTTCGTGAGAAGAGTTGACTATGTGGAGAAACATCACAAACAGCAAGGGGGAATTTACAGAGACTACCACAGACATTTCTATAAACAAAGATCACATCAAAGTCATCTCCAGGCACACCTTCAGCTGGCAGTTAACAATAATGTTCAGTTGAGAATCTGTGCTGGGGTTGGGAATAGTCTCATGTATGTGTGAACTGACCCCAAGATAAATATGTATGAAATTTGGCTTTCTTTTAAACATCAAGCCAAAATGACTTTTAACTGCGGGATTCCCTCCTTTAAAACCGTTTTTTAATGTTCTGATTCTAGCTTAGGAATATGATTTTGGGGACCATTGTTTGCTTTAATGACTTGTATGGTTTTCTTTTATTGTTCTAGTTGTGAGCTGCCTTAACCATGTCTTTCAAGTGATGGCAACATCGTGTTTTAAAAAATAAGAAGGTATGCAGTGTCTTTTTCCAGCTATAGCTGCAATGAAGCTTCAAAAGCTTATATATATTGAAAATATAGCCAACATTTGCCATTATCAATTTCATCATTTATTATTTGGCTAGTAAACATAAAAGAACTTATAAATAATGTATTTTCAGTGAAGCCTCCGTATGTATAAATATGTATGGGGTATATAGTGATAACAGGCCATTTATTAAAACTTATGCTTATATAGCAAAGCTGTAGTAACAATGTGTTCCTGAAACAAGAGGGAAAACAGACTTGTTTCACTTTTGTCACTGTTTCTACCTAAGCAACTGTATGTCATTGCTTTATTACAGCAATCTTTTCCCTATCCAAATATTGATGTAGCATTTTAGCTTTTACAAAAATATTGTGTGTGGTTTTTTCCATATTGATAAAAAGCTGAATATTGTAATGAACAAGACTTGGGACCAATTTTATTTGTATGAAAAACATCAGTTGAACTGCTACAATTATTGCATTGAATTTAATCTTTCTGTGAGGAAAACAAACTCTTCGGTATATTCACCAGAGGGAGAATGCAACTTTGTGGCCAACTATTCCTTAAAAATGGAGACACTTTAAAAAACTTCCTATAGTTCCCTCATGGCTGAGTTTTCATTTTTCTCTTTACAGTACTGCTCAGTACATACATCTGGTGGCCCCAAAACAACCACTTTTGAAAATTGCCTTTGGGCCCATAAGAAAGCACCATTTGTATAAACCAAAAGTTCCCACATAGGAGTTATTTTTGCAGAGGATAAAATTTCACCAGTGGGGAAAAAAATCATAGTGGACATGTGGAAGGCCCTCTTGGATGACACTCAATTATACCAACAGCACATCCCTGTAATTCTGGGTAGGCCACCCACAAAAGATAAGAGTAATTGCATTGAGTTTATTCGCACTAGCTGGGAAAGCTCTAGATTTAATTTAACTGCTGCCCCAAGAGTTTTATTTATTGAAATGTGAAAATTTTTCTCATAAGATTTGAAGCAGCTTCCATTAGAATACAAGGCCGAAAACAAATAAAAGGCATCATATTTGAAATTTCTAAAACATTTAAATTTAAAGTATTTAACTGTGTAATCCAGGGGTGCAGGATGGTGGGAGGTGGAGAGGTGAAAAGTCTGTGGACTCCTGTTACTGGTATTTTAGATTTTTCCAATGCTCCATTTACTGGATCTTTTCCAATGCCCCATTTACTGGATCTTTGACTTGTATAGAAGGATCAGTTCTTTCTGTATTACTTGATCTGCCAATTTAATCAATCAACACATAAACTATTAACACTAGCATCTGAAAACCATGAATCAAAACTCCATTCTGCCATGAAGCTAAATGTATGTCCTTGGGCATTTTTTCCTCCAAACCTACGCATGGTTGCTGTGAGGAACAAATGGAGGAAGAAAACACAATGCATGCCATTAACACTGTAATCCTATTCAGAGTTACTCCAGTCTAAACCCATTCAAATCAACGGATTTAAGCTAGGGTAACTGTGCATTGGATTACACTGTAAATTCCTTAGAAGGAGAGAAAAGTGCATTAAGGCAGTGTAAAGAAAAGCAATAGCTTGACTGCTAGTGCAGTTGGAAGGTAAGACTGCCTGTCCTTCTGTTACAGTAAGAGATCTTCTGCTGGGAGCCTTCTTTCCCTATTTCTGCTTCAAGCAGCAATGACAGATTTTTTTTTAAAGTGTTGTCACCAACATCACTACACCACTAGGTTCCTAGGATATAATTTAGAGGTGAAAGACAGGTTTTGGATATGGAGTGAGAAGGGATGGGATATCAAAGATTATATTACCAATCTTGTAGTGGGTGTCCAGGAAACAGAGACCTAATGGCTAGGCTCTGGATGATCTGCGCAGATGGAACAATATTACAGGCCACCATGGTGGCATGATAATATTGAACAACTGACTGGGGTCTGAGACATGCTTTTCATAGGGAAAAGCATGTCTTGGGGCCAAGGAAATCCTTGAACAAAGGATTCTTCCTGCTGTTCCAAGGTGAGGTAATGGTCTTGAATATCAGACCATTGAGCTGATGGCTGACCCATTATCTTTGATGGGTTTTGCCTGCTGTTGTCCAAACAGGTAACGACCCTTAATGGGTGTTGCAACACAGATGGTCACAAGGGGGTGAGTCACAGGGAGACTTGAGTAGATTAAGAGACAAATACAAAAGAGCTGGTCTCGCCCAGGTTGTGCTGTTTTCCATATTCAAATATTATTTCCTGCGTATGGGCCAGGCATGAAGTTGTGGGTGTGGGTGTGGGTGTGGGTGTGTGCGGGGGGGGGGGGGAATCCTTGAGGCATTCTTGCCAGACACAGTCCCAATATGGAGTTTCTGAAACTGACTCCTAGGTTTCAGGGCACTGTTATGCCAGGGCAGCATTCCGGGAGAAAGACCATCTCTCTCACCCTCCGCACTGCTACAGGCCTTAGGTTGGCTACAATTCTCTCCTTGCTGAGCTCTGCAGCAACGAGTTCACAGGGCAGCGTGGGCATGCCTCCCCATCACTGTGGAGCTCAGCAAGGGGAGAAGGTGAGTGTGGGGGGAAATGGAGGTGCTGAAAAGCCGATGCAGTTTACATGGCACTGGCAGGGAAACGGCGTTGTTTTTACCATTCCACAGGCGTGTTTTTTGCTCATGTGGAATCCGCCTCAACGTCACTGTCAAATTTTTGTATCCAATAGCAGCCGGCACTATTTGATTCTCTTTTGGGTAAAAAAAATTGTGTAATTGAGCTAATTAAAAATTTTGCTGATCTAATTATTCTAACTTTATGCCTTGTCCTATGTAAATTGTACTGGAAAAGTACAAGGGAGTTAAAGTCCAAGGGAGTTAAAGTCTTTAACTTGAACAAGAGGATTGTTGTCAAGTATCCATTTTTGGGGATTCCATCTTTAGAAAATACTAAAAAAATTATTTGGAATAGTTGGGGACATTAAATATTGCCCTCCCCTCAATACCTTCTTCTATTATCGCTGTTGATCACCACTCTATATACCCTAGGCTTCTCAAAACTCTCTTTTTGAGTGTATTCATGTTTAAACTTTTGTGCCTATTTTTATTATTTTTAATCCCTCAATAAATTGTAACCCTTCTTTTTCAATTCTGATTTTTGAATGACTGTCTTTGGGGTACCGACCTCTGTATACATTGGTGGAGATCCCCTACCTGCCTCTCACATAGCCAGCTAATTCGCCCAACCAAAATAGGAATAGAATACACCATTTTGGGTAACACTGCTAACTAAAATTGTCTTCATGACACTGTAAGGATGGACACAATATCCTTCACTAACTAACTTGGCTTCCCAAGTTGAATGTCATTAGCATTACCAAACAGTGTCAACATAATTTGCTTATAGTCATAATGCTTCCTGGAAAGATGGATGCTGGCATATTTAGTGCTGCCCCTCTTATTTGGAAGGTCCAAACAACTTCTCATGATATTTTCGTAGAAATGTCCTTAATAATTTACCACCCAGATGGCTCAGAAATAATATTTTTACAGTTGATTCTCTGTGGCAAAATACTGTGGATAACAATGATCTCACTATTTGTTTACCCACAGAAAAACCCTTGTGCAGAGGAGTGGTAGTGAGGAAGGTTGTCCTGATAGAGAATTCATGTAAATAGAATGGATTTGATTTTTGAAAGGTAGTGACAGGGAGTTACTTGGAAAGTGGGGAGAATTACTACAGAAAGTCTAAACAATTTTATTAGAGGTAAGTTATACCATAAACATAAAATACAGGAATGTCTCATGTTCCTAAATTCATACTTAGCTTAGGGTGTCTTCAAGCAATGTCACTGATAAATGAATATTAATCATAAATATATATGAAATATAGATCACAAGTACTTTTACTATGGTACAACTGCATCAAATTTAGGGTATATCCATGAATTTATTGGTAGTTATAAGATAAATCCATGTAAATGGGCTCTCATCTGCATAACACTGGAGTGACAGAGAGTATTAACTATGAAAACAATAAACTGTTGTGCATACAGTACGTCTGGAGTGTGCTCTTCAGTTGTTGCCACTGAGTGGAAAGAACAGAAGGTACCTCTGGATGGTGGAAACACAGAAGTAATCGTGGGTTGTGTAATCCAGAACACTGTAGGCCATTCTCCATAAACCAAAGCATTATATCTTCTCTGTGTGGCATCAGACTATGCTCTTTCTTCCTCATTACCCCAGGATCCCTTCAAATAATTACAATAATTTATTTATTTTTTAAAAATATATGCTGCCTTTCTACCCAGTTTTGAGCTCTCATGGGCCCTTTCCACACGAGCAGTTAATGGCGCCTTGGGGACGGCAAAAATGCCATCCCCAGGGAGCCATTCGCACAGGGGGCGCAGCTGCTGAGCAGCCGCGCCACCCTTGCACCGCCCGACTGGCGCGAAGCCGGCGTTTCCCAACCTCGCTTGGCAAGCGAGGTTGTTGGGAAACGCCGGCTTGGAGCCGCTGCCGTGCGAACGGCAGCAGCTTCCAGGCGCCTTCCCCCCCCCCCCCCCCCGACCGGGCGACTCACCTGTCCTGTGGCCCTCTGGCGTGTCGCTGAGGCCTGGGGACACGCCTCCTTTGCCCTGCGATCCTGGAGCGGTCGCGCAGGGCAGGGGGGCGTGTCCCCTGGCCTCGGCGACATGCCGGAGGGCCGCAGGACAGGTGAGTCGCTCTGACGACGGCGCAGCTCTGCACTGTCGTCCCTGCCGTTTCTGGGACCGTCCATGCGAACGGTCCCAGAGTGGTCGGGTCAGCGTGGATTGGGTCCACGCCGACCCGACCCCTTCCGCCTCTGTGCGGAAACAGCCATGATGACAAAAAATTAAAAACATCAAAAAAATGGAAATGATTTATTCCAATAGCTCGTGTAAATGGCAGAAACAGTGAGCTGTTGTGCTAAGGTCCCTCTAGCCCAGAGATCTTGTCTAAGCAAAAGAGCAGACACTGAATTATTAACTCGTTTCTTTTCTGTAGTTGTGGTTTATATTCCACTCAAAGGGCTTGGTTTATAATACATACCTCTTGTTGCTAGGTTTCCTGTCTGCTTGCACAATTTTTACATTTTATTTCTCTTGACTGGCAGTGATAGGGGAGCTACATCTCTATAGTTAAATATACTCTTTCTGTTCTTAAATTTAGGAGCTTGTATGTGTCATCTATTGGAGGGAAGGCAGTATGGTATAGCCTGATCTTGGAAGCTAAGAAGGTTTGGTATTTGGAAGGGAGACCTCCACAGAAGACTCTGCAGAGGAAGGCAATGGCAAATCATATACCTTGAAAAGTCACACCAGTGGTTGCTGTGTCAGCTGTGAGTTGATAGCACTTTATACACATACATGAATCATCTAGAGATTGATTTTAAAATATATTTAATAATTTGGGACTTTTTAAAATTTGCCCACATGCTTTGGCACATAGATACTGACTTTCTGATCAGGAACAGATAATTTAATAGTCAAGTATGCCCTGATCCACAGATATGGGCCATTTACACTGAAGAAAGGTTTATCTGCAAATTTGGAGGATCCAAGTCTTGGAGAAATGTTTTAAACATTAAAAGGGGGTTGCTTTTGTTGGTGCTTGTGTTGGTGCTTGTGCAGAAATGCCACTCATGCAACTGTGTGTTGAAGAATTGGTGAAAGTGCTGAGGACAGGTGAAGTGGATAGGGTGACCAGCCGTCCCGATTTTCGCGGGACACTCATGCTTTTGCGCGATGTGTCCCGCGTCCCGCCGGGCTTTGACATTGTCCCGGTTAGGGAATGTGCTCCTGCAGCAGCTCGCATGCGGCCGCAGGAGCACACTGCCTTTTGCGGCGGCGCTCCCCATCAGGAAACAGGGAAGCGCCCCAGAAGGCAGTGCGGCAGCGCAGGAGGCAGTGCGGCAGCTGTGAGTTGTCTTCATAGGATGCTGAGGCTTCTACATGGGTGTAATAATTCCTTACTGCATGGTCCTCTCTCTGTCTTCTTGCTTTGGACTGCCTGCTGAAGCCTACATTTGGAGGACTGATGTACATTGGATGCCAAGTTGCATGTCTTTTGCTCCTTGGTCCATGAATTCTGTTGCAGAAGCTATTTCTAAAACTATCGTTAAGGTCAAATCTGGTAAAGCTGAAAGGCAGCATTGAATAGCTAAATCTCCTATGTCTCGCACACACTAGTCTCATAGTATGCCCTCCAACATAGCACCAAAAGAATAAATGGTTGCAAGGTTTTAAGAGTTGCCACAAAAACAGCTATGGTTTTCCCTTGGACTTTGGCACATGACTTAAATTTAAGTTACAAAATTACAGAAGGTTTTGGCTCATAGTGAATAGCCATCATCTCTAAAAATTTCAGCTTTATCGAGATCCTTGAGTGCCAACAGTTTCCTGGTGGTAAGTCTATAAGTGGAATAACCACAGACACTCTGTAGAGTGTCTTTTTTTCATCATCATTCACAGTGTTGGCCTTGAAGAAAAAAATTCAAGCATTCAACACACTTGTTCCAAGGTTCTTGGCTTTAAGCCAAAGGATCCATCTTCACAAAATGTGTCATGGCAGGCAGATATTGGCAATACTTCCCCCACATTTTCTTTACATAAAATGATCTGTAAATTTTTTTCTCGACCTGTCTGGGAGCTTACACTCCTTAGTCCCGTGGTGGCAAACCTTTGGCACTCCAGATGTTATGGACTACAATTCCCATCAGCTCCTGCCAGCATGATCAATTGGCCATGCTGGCAGGGGCTGATGGGAATTGTAGTCCATAACATCTGGAGTGCCAAAGGTTTGCCACCACTGCCCTAGTCAGTTGTTGGAACAGATTTCAGGTGAGGCCCTAAACTGAGTAGCTGCTTTACTGAGTACTCAAAGCAGAAAACTCAAGTGTTCTACTCTTCTTGCTTTGCATAGGTTTATCTCTCACACTTCTTCACTCCAGACCTCATTCATAAGAACAGGGTGACTTAGACAGTGCTAGTAGCATACTTCAAGATTACCTTAGTGAATAGAGGCCTACAGCATAATTTTCCTGATTGTGGTTACTGCTGTTGTTTTTCCTTGATCCATATCAGTGCTTTCACCTGAGAGAGTAAAAAGAGGAACTATTTTATCTTCATGACCATATGTCCTAAGTTGGCCTAGTTTACAAGTTGGCCTAGCTTATACAGAACAAAGACCAGTCAAGCTACAGCCTTCGGGTAGGAAGCAAGTTTAACAGTGTTGTAACTTTGCCTCCAACAGTCTGGTACATCTCCTGCAAAGCATATTAACCCTTAGGTTACCACAGTGTAAATAGAAAAAGAGTAGAATCATCTAATTCCTATAACCCCCTTCAACCAGCATTCTGGCTGCAGTATTCTGTAGTACCATATAAGTACATTGCAATATTTATATTTTAACATGCTTTTTTCCATAGCATATTGACTTAAAGTGGCTTACAATATTAAAAAAAACCCACAAAACCTGCCACAAAAAACACTTTTATAGATATGAAAAATATCTCACAATGATAACAGCTTTTCCCTTGATGCAATAATCTCTCTTCAGGTAGGTAGGTATTTCCTGTCTATTGATATCAACCATTTCCTCCTTTCAGTTCACTCCTACTCACTGTTCAATCATAACAATACAGCTAGGGCTGGTTCTTTCACCAAGCTAGGCTCACTCACAACAATACTCAGTGCTTCATAGGCTAATGTTTCATGTTTTTGTGCTACCTCACTGGGTCTGAGTTGAGCCCCCATAGAGTGATGAAGAATCTCATCTTGGAACAAGCTGGAATCTCAGCAGCATAAAGTTGCCAATCTCAGGGCACTGGCTGGAGGTCTCCCACAACTACAACTAATCTCCAGGCTACAGAGATCAGTTCTTCCTAGAGGAAATGGCAGCATCCCTGATGTTCCAGATGAACTCCATCTCCAATTCTCCCCTCCACAGGCATTGTCCTGAAATCTGCAGGAATTTCCCAGGCAGGAGTTGGCAACTTTATGAGCTGCAGTATTTCTTTTTAAAAGTAACTTGGCTAGTCTGTAGTGCATTAAATCATTCACTAAATTAAGTCCACTTTTACCAATTACAGAATTTATTTCCTACACTTTCATACACAGGTTAGTTTTTATTTTAGGTGATATAATCCTAAAAAGATTCAAAAGCTTTAATAAAGTCGATGGCATGAAGACTTTCAGATATTTCTCAAAGAAAAATATAGTGGTAATTACAAGACTTGTGAATTCTTGCCATAAATGCTATGGTTGTAAATTAGATAAATATTTTTAGTGTCAAAGTGATCTTGGAAACCATGAAGCACTGTAAATTTAAGTAAGGACAGCTGGTTCTGGAGGATGTGTTAGAAGATAGATGAAACAAAAATCTGAATTAATTAACAGAACTCTGTTTCTCTTTTTTCAAGTTGAAACTCTGAAATAAATTATGTGCAATCACAGGCAGGGGACACTTTCAAGAACAAGATATTGCTACTTCGTAGATGTGTCTTCATTATATTTTCTTCTTTTTATGGGAAAAAACTGAAGCACTGAATAAAGATCTCATTTAATCTGCTATAAAGAGCTTTAAATTATATATGTACATGGCATACTCAACAAGTTTTAACAGAACATCTAATGTTTTAGAAAAATGACTTTCAGAATTAAATTGCCAAAACATGATAAGGAAATTAAAGGATATAATTATTCAAGTTCTATTTAGTATTCTAAACAAACTGGTACTCCTAAAATGACCAAAATGGTTTCTGGGATATATATGAAGCATAAGTGTGTGGAAGTCAGGATGCAAGTTCTGGAGCAAGGTACACTCATTCCACCACCACCACATTTCAGTGGATGGGGCCCTGGCCCACCAGGATGTCTTTGCTGGGGGATCAAAGCTGCACATTCAGTGTTGCATAGGAGCTGTTTTCAAGAGGCATTGATTCTGCTTCACACCACCTCTGTGAGATGCATGGCATGCCAGCATACCTGGGGGTTTGCCCTAAATTCATGAACATTTTACCAGAATAGACTAATGGCTCCTCCCTTCTGGGGAACTTTCTGTGGGCGCATGGCTCTAAGTAGAACCTCCCCTCTGCAACTTTCAAGGTGCAGTCCTTTGGGATCTGGGCAGCTGCATCTATGGCCTGGAAAGGTGTTTTTTCCCCTGAGTGGGAGTGGCCATCAGCCCCAGGAATTCATTTGCTTCCAGTTATATATCTGTCATACAAACCATCACTTTGTTTTAGCTCTTTTTTAGGTGCCTGGTAGTGATCACTGGGCATGATACTGTTTCCAGACAAGCAAGGATGAAGCCTCATTTGGATGGGATCTTGGCTATGGTCTTGGAAACAAGCAGGCATCGCACGGTTGGTTCCTTGGGTATTGAGGCTACTATTCCTCTGGTGTACCTGAGCTCTGTCATCAGGGCACATCGTCACCCTGCTGGGAAGACTGAACTTTGATGCAGCGGAGCCAGGATCTGTCTTGTTGCCTTGTCTGACTTCCAGACTAAACATTGTGTATTTTTGTAATTCCTGTTATTTTGCTTGTTGGAGTATAGAGGTGCTTTTGCCCCAATGAAGGTGTACTTTTTCAATGGATGATACGGCAAAGCAGTGCACTGTGAGGACTCTCCAAGGGGGAGAGGATTCTGCACCCAATATATCTTACTAGTCCAGAGATCTCTTCTGGGTAGATGGCTGGTGTGGTTACTGATGTCTGATGGTATGGAGTGCTGTGTGTGATTGGTTGCAGGCTTGGGAGCTTTGGCAGGGTGGCAGAGACATATCTAGGGAAAATGGAGCCCAGGGCAAAATCTGAGTTCTTTGCCCCCCCCTCCCCACTCCATTTTCCCTAGATAGCCTATAGTGAGGATTCACTCCCCAGTCTTATGTGTTTTGCTTTTGACCATTACCTCAAAGTCTTGGACGGGTGGCTTTGACAAACTACACCTGTGCCCAGTTATGTTCTCCAGTAGGACAAAAAGTAAACTGATAATATCACTGTTAAGGCACCTGTTATGGGTGTCTACTAGCACACAGTGGCTCATGTAACTGGGCAGCAAGGACTAAATAAATGATACTGGGGATCTGTGTAATCCTTGATGGACAAATTACTCTCAAAAACCAGCAAATGAGACTAGATAGTAGATAGCCATCATCCAGGAGAGGCCTAGTGATTTTCCAGATTTACAACTGATCTCCAGACTACAGAGACCAGTTCCCCTTTAGAAAATGGCTACTTTGGAGAGTGGTCTTTAAGGCATTATGCCCCACTTACTCTCCCATCCCTAACCCTGTTTTATCCAGGCTTCACCCCAAATCTCTTGAAAACTACTGGCCCAGAGTTGACAATCCTAGCCAAGACCCTGTTGTGGAATAGTGCCACAGCACAATTCCCTTCTGTTTCAAGGTCTCATTGACTCTTAACAACTGAAAACTGAACACTTTCTGAACTACTTTTACCTCTCATTTCAGTAACTGATGCCCTTGTTCTCTGTAGCTTCAGTATTGTGCCTTTCTTCTACTCTCATGGGAATCAAACAAACCCTAGGGGCATTTTGCTCAGGGAAATGACACATGAAAAGAATAATCCTATATCTTCCCAATGCTGCATCATCTTTCAGTATATGGCTGTATTATAGAATCTGATAATGTACCCACAGTATCAGGTATAATTTAGTCCTAAGATGCCAATAGTGTAATGGTATCAATATTTATCACTTTCAAGTGGTTAATAGGAAAACAACAGTGAGAAAAGCCATATAATACTAACTTATTAATTCCATATTTCTCACATACCAGAGAGAAAATGGCACTGCAAATTCTGTAGTAATAGTATGAAGTTAAGCATTCATCCTATTAACCAATGTCATGCATTGGTAGTCTTATGCTAAGCTATAATAAAGTAAAAGGAATTTAAAAACAGACTCTTGCTACATTTGTAGAAATATGCTATTTGATTATTCTTTCCTTTCAGCACATCATATTTGAAAATCAGGAAATTATTTTCAAAGGCATTTAATTGTATTCTAGAATTAAATTATGTTTTATGCCTCTTCTGTTTATATCTGTTCTACAGAAAATTGCAAACAAGTATAGACTCAGGTTATAATGTTGCCAAAATTAGAACATTTACAAAAATTCTCTTGGGTTCCTGCCAAGAAAAAGGTTGTGATAATGTGATCTTTGGCTCAGAAATATGTGTGGCAATATTTATCATTTTTTGTTGTCTTCTGAATTAAGATGCATAGGTTCAGTAGTTTAAAAGAGATATTACCTTACAAGTGATTGCTAAAAC
Organism: Sphaerodactylus townsendi; assembly: GCF_021028975.2. Lineage (NCBI taxonomy): Eukaryota > Metazoa > Chordata > Lepidosauria > Squamata > Sphaerodactylidae > Sphaerodactylus > Sphaerodactylus townsendi. The sequence goes on from NC_059430.1 coordinate 51,502,844, forward strand.
TAAAATTATATAAAATGGCAAGATCACTTATAATCAATTATTGATGCATAAAAATAAATGCCAAATATTTAGCAAATTTCAACTGTGAATCAGATAAATACTTTTTAAATGAACATGCTCAGTGCTTGGATGGGAGACAGCCAAGGAAAACTTGGGTTGCTGTGTAGAAAAAGGCAATGGTAAGCCACCTCTTCTCATTTCAAATCAAGAATGCCCCATGGAAGGGATCACTATGAGTTGGCTGCAACTTGAAAGCATATTCTTCTTCTTAAATCAATTCCCACTTTCCCCAGTTGATTGATGGTGGTGGTGGTGGTGGTGGTGGTGGTGAGTATTTAGCATATTGTCACTATGATAGGGTCTGTCCTCTGGGCTTGATTAAAAGAATGTGACTTGGCTGAGTCAGAACTTTTCACCACTTAGGTAAATGGGGGTTGATGAACAATATTAATAGTTCTGATTTTCTATCTAATACTTCTTATTAGGAGAATGAGAAAAGTGTTACAGAAGACATAGATATAGTCATCATAACATCCCCATACTATCCAGTTGTCATAATGGCTTGTGAAATTCTTCATGTGACATGACATCACACTAGGATTTTCCCATTCCTCACATAACTTCATTAAATACTACTTTCAGGGGCGGTGAAACTCCTACTGTTCACATCTTACTTGACCAGGGAATCATGTTGTGAATCTTTGTTGCATGCAGATGTGCAGACTTCGCTTTGCCAAGTAACAACAACTACAACTCTTATTTGTTGGAATTTGTTGGAAAATGGTCGCAGCCCAGTTTATTAACAATAACAATAACTGTAGGAAGCTGGGCGAGCATGACAGGACACATCCTGGCCACCAGGCAGTGAAACACTGAACCTGGCCTCAGTCATCCCCATGGCTGATCCCTTGACTTTCGGGCAGCAATCCCACTGAACCCAGCACCATCCCCCATGGGGGTCGGGACAGAAGGTTACTAGGTGCCACTTGGGCACATACCCATTTTGTGACACCCCTCCTGCTGGTGGTAGCGAGCTTGAAACAGGACCTCCAGGCCTGCGCCATCAAGCCCTCCACTACCCCCAGACCTCTTATTGAGGCCCCCACCGTGGGAAGGTCTGGCATGCAAGCCTGCCTCCCCGATAAGAATGTGCCCTTATGCCCCCAAAACTGCCCAGACTGTGACAAATGCATAACATTAAATAACATTCATACCCTGCAGACATCACTTAGGGAAGGATGGTGGGTCTTTATATAGCTTGCCCGGCTCCCTTGTCACATGATGGTTCCAACCGTCACGTGACTGCACTCCACTGGCAGAAGGGGAAGACAAGCAGCCACTTGGTCCTCCCCTGCAGCAACAGCGCCCCGGGTGAGTCTGGGTGCGCTTTTTGTGATAATTATAATACACTTCTTATATATGCAGAGTTTGCGCAATAAAGAGGCTTACTGAAAATATAATTTACTAGCTACAAAAGAAGGAAAGGGTAAACTTGGATACAAAACAAGAAAGTATCTTTCTAACTGGCTAGCTCCATTAGCTAGCTTCTCCTTTGGCTATCACATGGCTAATAATCTACTAGAGAGAACAAAGAATATATACCTATATCCTACTGCGGACCCACATGTGTCTCATGCCGGGTCCTGTTGACCAATAGGGGTCAATTACCTGGTCACTGACTTCTGACCTCACTAACTAATTAGCATGCACAACATTAACTCCTTCATTACTGGATTGTGTGACTGGTGCTTGCCAAATCCCATCAAATCAAGAAAAACTCCTAGCAGCAGGATTTTTTAGTGGCTCTTTCTTTCTTTCTTTCTTTCTTTCTTTCTTTCTTTCTTTCTTTCTTTCTTTCTTTCTTTCTTTCTTTCTTTCTTTCTTTCTTATTTATTTATTTATTTATTTATTTATTTATTTATTTATTTATTTATTTATTTTTGCAATGCTTTGATCTGGTCTTAGGCCAATTTATGCTGAAATGAGACAGAGGAAAGGGAATGTGAGTGCCTTAATGTGTGAGTGCTTATTCTACATTAGTCTAGGATATACAGTTCTTATCTATGGTCTGTACTTCCCTGAAATAGTATGTGATTTAGTTGGATAAAATAGAGCTAGCAGTTAGCAGGGCTGAAGAGTACTGATTTAAAATTCTGGGGGAATTAAAATCATGTTGAAATACAGCACACACACACACACACACACACACACGCAGAGAGAGAGAGAGAGAGAGAGAGAGAGAGAGAGAGAGAGAGAGAGAGATATGAAGAAATTAAGGGATAAAAATGGTGTTGTAGCAGCTCCAGGCCAAACCAAACAAACAAACAGGACATTGTTCCACAGTTATCCTGCAAAACTCTTAATTTGAAAGAACAGGTGACAATAATGGACTTAGGCCAAGAAGTGGGCACAAATCTTATTTTGCCAGTATATGCTATCACGTAGGAATTTTATTCACCAGGGTGGAGTGGTAATAGGGTGGGTGTTTAACGATGGAAAGATGCTAGGAAAAGATCCCTTATCTATGAGAAGCTCAGAGACCATGCAGCTGTTGCTTGACCCAATGCAAGTTCACTTAGAAAAGAATACTATGCCCAGTTTGACTCTGTGCCTTTTATTTATTTTAATTACCTTTAATTACCTTTAATTTAATTACCTTTATTTATAGTCCTTAACTGAAATCCAAAATCTAATAAATATGCAATAGGACTAAGGCCAATTATGGCTCTTTGCCCTGCAGCAAGCCTCTGGCTCCTGTGGGGCAGAGATTCTTGTACTGATGCAATTAACACTGTGTCATTGGAGATATCTGATGCCCCACAGTTTGGGCAAACCTAGCAGTTTCCCTCTCATTGTTTTTTATAACTGTGATTTACCTCTGGGGAGTCTCCTTTGGCATTAGTTTAATAACAAACAGCACTATTGTGGGGGAGCAAATCAAGTAGCAGAAGTGGGGTAGAGCTGTGCCAACATGTTTGTCCTCTCCACCAGCACAAGGGGCACCCCCACCAGTAGAGGGGACAAAGGTACCAGAAGCCAGCTGCCTTCAGTTCTGCAGCAGTGAAACCCAGAAGTCGAGGCCACCATGGAACTGCACTGGTGTCCAATAGGATACTGGCATGTTTGTGTGTGTGCGTGCGTGCGTGTGTGTGTGTGTGCGTGTGTGCTGGTGTGTTCTTGAGAGTGGTGCCAATGTTAGTTGGCTTCCACTCCAGCTTTGCAGGCAGGTACATTGCAGCCCAGGTATAAGGCCATTTAGCGTTATAGAGGGCTTTCCAGTGGTGAGGGGTATGTAGTATTTTCTGTCTCTCTATGCTGCCAAAATGCCCTTTGGAAGTGGCAGCGTGGTGTGTCGATGGCGCCATCCCTGGCTACATTGGCCTGTTAATATTGTTAGAAAGTAGACAGGTTCATGAATAGTACAAACAGTTACTAAATTTTACACATGAACCACAAAGAGCCTAAATGGTTTTTGAGAACCGATTTGTCCTCCAGACCCATGTACAGAAAATCACTTCAATTTGTTTACTCCAAAACTAAAAAAAAATACCCAGCAGAGTTTTAGCTATAGATGTTATGATAGGTGTCCTTATATATTCAAAATCCAAACTTTCTGTTACATGAGATACTTTGAACAAAATGCTAACAGAACAGGACATGAATTTATCCTGGAAATTAAGGATTTGATTAGGGAATGTCCATATTCTCTTGAGGGAAATGGAATGTAAGATCATTCTTGCACAAAATTGGATGTTTAATTTTATCTGGGTGTGGAGATCTCATGGAATGCCCAGATAAGTCTTTCAGTAAGAGGCGTGACAGTTTCTCACAGAGACTTACTTATGTTTTATCATATTACATATGAAGATTACAAACCACAAAACTACATGTCAGTGTTTAGAAAGTTTAAAAATTACTGCATTAAACATTATGTAAAAATGCACACTGTGCCTGTGGACTGCAAATCGGTATTTATGACTTATGACTTCACTGTAATGTCACTGAACAACAGTTTTGGGAGCCAGATGGAATGGACTGCTTTCAAAGAAGTAGCTCCACCTAGTGGTTTCAAATAAAATAATCTTTAGTCTCAACACATTTTGTTTAGCAGGTTGTGGAACATTCCTTGTATAAAGATAAAGATGTTAGGACTAATTGGTATAATGCAAAATCAATGTAAAAACCTCCAATGCTCCAGTCATTAGAACTGTCTGATCCTCAGTGCCTTCTCTGCTTGGAAGCTTTTGAAACAATGAGACAAGCTGTTAATTTTAATGTTTTGTTTCCTCAACTGATTTTTGCCCTTCCAGCCCATTCTCTTGTCAGCTCCTTGGGAAGCTTCCTCCTCACCTTCCAGCCCATCCACTGGTGGCACCCAGTAGCCATTGGAAAGTTTGTCTAACTGTAGCTGGGCTGGAAGGTCAGGTTTCCCCCATAATCACAGCTGCAGAGGTCTCCCCACAGCCCTGCTCATTCTCTTGATTTCCCAGAGCCATGGAGGAGGCCTGTGAAACTTGCATGGGGGATCCCATTTTCACCTCCACCCTCACATTCCAGCCCAGCTGCAGCCAGACATATCTGCTAACAGCACTGGGTGCCACTGTCTGTTATTAGCCACAGGAATCATACTGGTCATGCCTAGTTGTTGTTGCTTGTATTTGTACTCAGGTAGCTGGGATTTTCAGGACATGAGAATAAGAAAGGTTGCTTGCTGTTGCCTTCCTCTGCAAAGCAATCCTGGTATTTCTTGGTGAGCTCTCATCCAAATACTAACCAGGACTGATCCAGGGTCTGATGGCATTGGGGTAGCTTTGGCTACTATAGTGGCAGACAGGAAATACTTGAAGCAATCACCCCTCACACATATGTATACCCCACATACAGTGTTACAGTAACTTCTCTACCTTGCTCTACAGACACTGTGCCATGTATTGAGCTGTGAATTAATATGAGAGATCCATTATTATACATCTAGGAAAGAGTTGGTCTTTTACTTTGCAAAGAGAAAAAGTAATGTATTCACCTAAGTACCACTGAAGCCATTAGCAAAATTTGTGAAATGTTGCTTTTGCATTCTTTAGCAATTAAACAATGTCACTGTTAAAGGTTACTTGTTTTTAGTCCATTTCTGCTTTGATTACTGTTGATGTAAATTAATTAATGGTAGAGCAAAATAGTTTATATTATAGTAGTTTTTCAAATGAAGATTTCCTTATATTTCTTGAAATGTTAGTAAGCCAAGTAATTGCTTCTCATTAGTAAGAATATCAACATTGTAATATAGATGAAACATTAGCTGGCAAATTGCACAACAAAATGGAAAAGGAAATCTCTAGTGAATAATCAAAGGAATTACTTAAAACCCAATCTTATTTAATGTCAAAATTAATTATTTGCGAAAAAGGATAAATAGAATATTAATTATATTTAGAAGAGTCAGGAAGCATCAGAAAGGCCAAATAGTATGCAAGAAAAGCAATGATCAGAAAGAATTAAAATTGTCACTGCAAAACTTCACTAATAATTAAATCAAATGAAACACAACCGGATGTGCAATAGGAAAACAAATTTGTGAGCAGTAATATTGACATATTGGGATCATCAGGAAGATCAGATTGTTACAAAAGACAAATCAAACTTGAAAAGAGTAATACTAGCACTCTGGTGATAGGCAGGAAATAAATCTACAAAAACAAACAAATGTTATGTGCATCTCTCTCTTATACACATACCTTAAAATGGTGAAGGGCTTTGTGTGTATCAGAACAGGATTCGCATCTGGACTTAGAAAAATCTTAAATCACACAATGACAATGCAAGAAATAAATTTGGCTTTAAGAAAACTAAAGAAAGACAAAGCCCTGAGACCAGATGGATTGACAACTGCTTTATTAGAAATGCTTTGAAGATATACTAGCAATCTTATTACATGGAGTAACCACTGAGATTCATGAAAAACAAAATCTCCCACTTACATGAGCAGAAAGCAAATGGAAGTCTAATATATAAAGGCAAAAATGCAACACTATCACAATCATACAACAATTATGGTTGAGAGGTTAAAATATGTACTTCCGAAATAATTAATGAAGATCAGACAGGATGTATCTCACAGAGATATATTGTATTGTAATGTATTATTCGATTTGTATACCGCCCTCCCCTGAAGGACTCAGGGCGGTGAACAACAACAGTATAATGCATTTGATGCACATAACAGTTGTCACTGAGCTGGAAAATACAACAAAAATAGAATTAAGGGAATCAAGGAATTTATTTCCAACATTTAAAAGGTTAAGATTTTGGGGCTTCTTACTTAAGGAAAAAAATCCTATTGTTGGAGACAATGAGAGAGAAGTTGTAATGGGACGAGGACACAGAGACAGATTATTCTCTCTCATAATATATCATTCCATGAAATGGATTGACAGTGAGTTCAAGATTAACAAAAGCAGATATTACCACACCTCTCACTTTTATAGTTTCATTGTCAAAATATAGGTGTATTATCTTAGACAGCTTTTTAAAAAGGAATTATATAAATACAGTACTTGGAGCCTCCAGATTTATGAATCAGAGCCGTTAATTAATTGTTTGAAGCTAGGGACGAATATCAGAACATTAATGTTGCCTTCATGTCCTGGGTTTAAAGTCTGCTGCTGCATATAGCTGGCCACTGCTGCTTTCAGTACTCTACATTTCCTCAAACAAGGATCTACAAGTCAGTTCTTATGGTTTAGCTCACTGATGTTTAATGACTTGAGAGCCACATGTGTCTTTTTGATATGCTCCCTGTAGCTCTTCTGTATATAGTTTCCCAGTGTGACATCCACTTCATATGGGAGGTGAGGCTTGTGGCATGCATATTGCCTGGTGACTGAGGCTTGTGGTTTTCAAGTGATTTCCGCTGTAAAACAACAATCACCAGAGGGACTGGAGGATGTTTACTCTGTGAGCCTCCTTAAGAAGCAGACCTTGTTCTAGGGATGGAAATAAAAAGCCAGTCTTCTCCATCCCATCCCCACAGTCTCTGAACTCTGAAGTTCCAGCACCTGTGAAGCTGAAAAGAAAACAGAAAGGCCACGTAGAGGAAATCTATCACAGCAGCTGTCAGCCAGTTAAGCAGCAAGCTGGATCCAGAGGGGTGGAGTGGTTTACTCCCTTTTTTCCACCATCTTGTTCTCCCTTGAATGCCTGAGTTATTATGTTGTGAGTTGAGAAGAGAGCAAGAATGTAGAGAAAAGCAAAGGCTGCACAAGTTCAACAGTGGTAGGGAGAGACAATTCTACGCACTCAAGAACACTTTTGTAATTTAAAAAATGTTTAAAATTAATAGTTATACTTATTGTATATGTGTAGGACGGTGCACAGAGTTCACAGTCATGTGGCTTTTTTAGTTGACTGTGAGTTTCGGTGGTTTACTTGTTATATGAAAATTCTGTAAATATTCATCTAATGTAAAGAAGTGTGAACACTACATTCAATGAAAAATTACACTTCTGTTAATTTTTTGATTTTCTCAGAAGGATAAATTCCATGTTGATCTCTGCCATGTCACTTCCCAATCATGTTGCAAACTCCATGTTTGGTAATTCCTGGAGATTTGAGGGTACAGCCCAAGGAGGGGGGATCTGGGAAATCCACCCACCAAAGCAGCCATTTTATTCAGGGAGGTTGCTCTCTGCAGATCCTGTAATTCAGGGAAATCTCTGGGTCTGTCCCAAAAGGTGTCAACTCTACTTCCATCACCATGAAATGCTGAAAGAGCCATAAAAATCTCCCTAAATAAGTAACAACTGCTGATGTTGATTCTGCAAGTCCTAGAGGAAGAACATAAACAGATAAGGAATAGGTCTATATATAATGTTTGTCTTCAAGATTTGATTTATAGGTACAGAAAGGGGAAAATTCTGACTCAGAATAGGTCAGTCTCAGGCAAAGGAGCTTTCAGAAATAACTGAGTTTGTGATATAAACAGTATGGTAACATATTTTAATATTCATGAAGGGTGTCTCCAGGGAATTAAAGACTTTATGAATAGATTACTTTAAAAAATAATATTAATAATTATCTTACAAAATGAGATCCACAGCATCCTACAGTACATTATTCTGAGGTAAGTAATTCTATCAAGATAGATATTTACAGGTGCCAATTGGTTTGTGTCAATTGAGGGCATCTTCCTAGACACAATTCCCACATAGATTTAGAATAATTACAGTTTTACAGTTTGTATCTTTTTATGGACATGGAAAAATATGCATTTCTACCATTTCTGTGCCACATGGACAGTGGGCAGTGTTTGCTAAAATGACGCTTTTAGCTGTTGTGAACATTTCTTTTGTTTAATGGTTATGGAATAACCCCATAAAAATATATGTCTCCATTAAATATAGATGAAGTGCCTTGTGAATCAAATGTGCAAACAACTTATGGAAAGGCTACGGCTTATTAAATGTAATTCTCCTCGTTACAGTTTCAGATTTCTTTTCAAGTGGCAATTGCCAAGATGAAAACTCTGTAATTAACTCCCTGTTTTTAGAAAAAATTACAAAACAACTAGTTTACCTCTTAGTTTGATGATTTAATTAATGGCTAAAACAACAGTTTTTTTGATGGTCAAGTTGCTTTAACAGTAAGTTCTAGTTTAGATTACTAACTTCTCTTAGCAGGACCACCCTGTGTGTGATTCACAAGCTGAATTTTTTACTGTTCAAACTTGTTTTTCATCAATGACATGTTTCAGGTGACTCAAACATATGGTTACCGGTTCTTTTTTAAGTGGTCACTTTCTGCTCCCAGTCCGTTTGCCAATGACATTCTCCAACTGTACCCCATGCATTTGCATGTGATTCTGTGTTTCCTTAAGCCAGATTTTATCTCTGCTTGTGTTCAGGAATCTGTAATATTTGCCTCTCAGCAAAAACTTCAATGCAATAGGTTTGGATAGCTAATACTGCTAACCCTTGATATTATGCAATAAACGGTGAAAAATTGCTTCTGAGAACTAAATCTTTCTAGTTTATTTTTTTTATTCACAATTATTGCTAATTGAAGTTTTACTTATACAGACTAGAGTAATGATCAGAGAAGGCCTGCTCAAGCACTTGACAGCGGGTCCTAGATCCGATTTTTCTTTGTGCCAAAGCTCACACACATGTTGGGAGATGCTTTGCTGTGCTCCAGCCTCCAAAGCACTCTGCTTGTAATGCAAAGGTATAACCTCTCCAAGGAGATTATCCAACATAAAGGTGACTAACCACGCTCTAGTTTCAAGATGATGCAAACCAGATTCTAAACACAAAACTGCATAGGGGACGCAATGTGGAACCCCAATAATCCTGTAGAAAAAAAGTTGATTGTACCCTCTCAACATAGTTGTTTCAGGCATTAATCCGGAGTAGGACTCCTTATAGTAGTTGTTGTACCACCTTTACCTTATAAACCTTTAACACCGCAGGGATATATGCATGTCCTTTAGAGTAAAAGTACTGAACAACTACCACCAGTTTGGAATGACAACCCTTCGCTGCAGCACTTCTGTGCACTGCCCATTGGACATTAGAATGAAAATATACTCCTAGGTATTTAAACATTTTCACTTGTTCAGTGGGAGTACCCTGCATTGTCCATCTAGACTAAAAAGTCCAAGACGGAGCAAATGGACAAGTGGTATCACATGGTCCTAACTGCCTGAGATCTGAAGCTCTTCCCAGTGATGGCACTCCAGGTGTTAATGAGAACATAGGGCAATGTCCTGGGTTGCCTGTTTCAACACAAAGGTGGATCTCCTTTAACTCAGTTTCAGTTCTGGGTAACACACTTAATATTGGCTGAAAATGGGTTGCCGACATGAGTTTGCAGCTCATTCATTCAGAACTGAAACAGTGTATATAGCTGCAAGACAAGGACTGCCATGGGGAACAATCCAGCAGATTTGAAGATGACACTCTTGAGCTTTTAAATCTTATATTTGCGCGGCCTGGGACCCTCGTACCTTCGGGACCGCATCACCCCATATGTCCCAACTCGGCCTCTGCGCTCTGCAGAGGCCAACTTACTGGTGGCCCCCGGCCCCTCTATGGTCTTTCGCGGCTGGCCTCCCAGCGGGCCCAGGGACCTTTGCGACACTGGCCCGGCCTGGTGGAGACACCCTTCACCTCAGCAGCTGTCCAGACCCTGCAGGAGTTACCTGGGTGAGTTCGCAGGAGGCCTGCTCAAGAGCTGTGTTGTTCCACCCGAGGCCTTTGGAGTGTCCAGCTGCTGACATGGTGCCCCCTTACTGCCCTGCCCTAGGGCAGTTACATCAGGGAATCCCCCCCCTCATATTGAGGGGTCCTGCCATCCCATGAGGGGTAGGTTTCTAGAATTGGGGTCGGACCTTGCCTTTTAGCTTATGTATTATGGTTTTGCTGTTTTATGAGTTTTAAGCTATTTTATGGGATTGTGGAACCTATGTGTTTATATATTTGTACGACCGCTCCTGTTGATGTTGTAGTAAATGTTGTTGTTTCACCGAATAATAGCCCTTCCGGGGATCGAGGCCCGTGTATACAAATTAAATAAATAATAATAATAATAATAATTATATTCCATGACTGATACATTTTGTTTCTTGCAGAAGAAGCAGCAGTGGCGTAGGAGGTTAAGAGCTTGTGTATCTAATCTGGAGGAACCGGGTTTGATTCCCCGCTCTGCCGCCTGAGCTGTGGAGGCTTATCTGGGGAATTCAGATTAGCCTGTACACTCCCACACACCCAGCTGGCTGACCTTGGGCTAGTCACAGCTTTTCGGAGCTCTCTCAGTCCCACCTACCTCACAGGGTGTTTGTTGCGAGGGGGGAAGGGCAAGGAGATTGTAAGCCCCTTTGAGTCTCCTATAGGAGAGAAAGGGGGGATATAAATCCAAAACTCTTCTCTCTTCTCTCTTCAGATGCAAGTGCATACCAGGAAGCCCAAACAGGGTACTGGTGATGGGTCATTCCCTTATCTTCTGGGCAAGCAAGAAAGCAGATGCCTCTGGAGCAGAGATACAATTGGGTCTTTACTTAGAGATATCCAAAGTGATGATGGGTGTGACCAGCAGGGTGCAGCTGGTACTGAGCAACATCTTTCCAAATATGATACCGGCTGTATGGCACATCAAATGAGGATATGTGGCTAAGCACCTCTTGGCTCATGGTGTGCAAGTGATGATAAACAGAACTGGTGGAAGATGCTGGCTGTGTTCAGAGTCAGGATGGGTGTGCCAGAAAAGGCATGGGCTGACTTAAAGCATATTTAATGTATTACATAGATTAGTTTAATTAATTAAATAAACTAATTAAATCCAAACTGTTGTCTCATGATTTTTTTGAAGAGTGCCTAGGGCAAGTGTGTGTGTGTGTGTGTGTGTCTGTGTCTGTGTGTGAAAGAGTTGTTTCCTCTTTGCATTTTGGGGTTCTCTCCACAATTGCGCTAGTTTTATTAACTTACCTGATAATTTATTGATTATTTCAAACTTCTTGATGTTCTTATCTGTATCTGCTTATTTATCCTACATGCTTTTGCTGACTTTGTCATAATTAATAATTTTTATCTCTGGTAACCCCCGTCCCCCCCACCATTCTAGTAAACAATGTTTGAGGTGACTAATGGAAAATATACTATACCTAAATTACTAAATACTCATGGATATGCAATTCTTTTCTTAAAATTTTTAAAAGACCTATTTGTAAATATGATCTCACTCATGAACAAGCAAAATCAATTTCAGCTTTTAATAGTTAATATAGTATAATTCACCAATGTCTTTAGGATTAAAAGATTTAATGAAACCTTTAATAATGCAATGTTTGTAATGGAAGATTTGGTTTTCTCTTTATATCTTTGGAACAAATGCTGAGATTGAATTCAAGCTACTTCTAAAACCTGTCAAGGGTGTTCAGGACACATGGAACATTTACAAATGATCCTTAAAAATTCTTCAAGTAAATGTATGTAAAAGGAAGATTTTGACTTTTCTTTCATAACATTCTTAGTTCTGCTAAAGATTGGTTCACTGAATAAACTGCTATGTATTTGTCACTGCTGCATGTGTTTTTCCCACAGACATTTGAGAATAGCTGTTCCATTTCTCATTGCTAAAGTGCCCTGTTCCTTTGTGACAGATAAAGGTGAAAAACTAGATACCTTTCTCATGCAAAAATCTGCTTCACGGCCATCATTGTTCCACTATCTGTGATGTGAGCAATGCATAATGAGCCATCACTAATAACTTCACTGGAGACCAAAAGCATAAGCTGATTGCTGAGAAGCAGCAGGCTTGATGAAAAACACTTACTTTAATTGTCACGATATGCAGAGATATGGAATAAATTGAGTATTCTTTATATAACTCGATACCTTCTTTAGTTTGCAGCATCTTGTGGATATTCTGCAACCCATTCTATTATGTAGTAAGAATATTCATCTGTTATACAATAAACCTATCTTTCTCAAAATATTACCAATCTACATTATTCAACTTGTTTTTTAATGGAAAACATATTGCTCACTGTTTTGCTCAATACAGTGGACTCCTTTCTTTCTTGCAGATACTCAAGATTCATAGCAGATTCTGGAATGTTTGTTTTCTACCACCATAGACCCATATATTAAATTGAAAGATATAATCATTACTGATGATTGCAAGTACAGTGAGGCACAATACTAGAAAGTTATTCAAACTGAAAGTGCTTCTGTGTATTACTCATACATCCACTAATGAATAAAAACATGTTCATGTCGGAGTTATAAAATATCTTTTATACTATGAAATTACAGTTCTAAGTCTAGCCCTAATTTGTAGTGGTTCCCTACCTCATTTTTTCTAGCTTTGCACTAAAAAAAAGTTTTCAAGGGAATGATAAAGCCATAGTTATACATTATATACACATAATTAATATTATATATACTACTCTTAGGACCAGTCATATCTTGATGATCACATTAAAAGGTGTAGTAGTCCAGAGTACAGGGAACTTGTCTCTATATGTCAGATATTATGTATGGTTAAAGGTGCCAACTGTTTTGCCCTTCCCTGATTTTGGCCCCTGTGTATTATCTGGACTCCGGTACATTTGTCGACTTGTGTATGCATTGAAATATTTAGACCTCTTTTCGTCATGGTTCAAGGTAGCTTCCAATTCCAAAGTTTAAAATTCACAAAATAGAATAAACCCCTATGTATATCCCCTCAAAATGCCTCTAACCTGACCCCATTTAAAGGTTTAGAAAACAAAATAGGCTTGCACCACCTCCTAAAAACTTCTAACAATTGTTATCCGCCCCCCCTTACATTTTTCAAGCCCCTTTAAAAGGCTTCCCAGTGGCAACATGCTGTGGAATAGACTCTTTGTTATTCATACCTCTACTGAATGTTATCATTACACAATGGAATGTGTGTATGCAGATATATTAAATGTGTAGATATGGGCTCAGATGTGCTAGCTCTGTACATGGAAGCTCTGTACATGGAAACTCATTTTCTCTGTATGTCCATGCACATGTAAAGGGCTAGAATAAGTGCATATAGTTCACCCGATATGCAGAATTCTGCATTCATTCTACTGAATTTTCTTTAGCTTGATGCATCGGACAAGTTTTCATGTATCACTCAGCCTGTTGCCAAGTGTGGTTGTTGGCTTTTCCTGTTTTTCACTTGCTCCATTTTTAGAGATGATTAAGTCATTTAGGAGGGGTAACTTTGGCAAAGGCAACAGCTGAGGCTTTATATGGGCAGCCAACAATAGTAACTGCCTTCCCATTTCCCACCCCATGCTTAATGTTCATCATTTTGATAGGCAGTGAAGGGGCTACACTAAGACTTCAGTTACTATAGCAAAATCCCAAACAAGAATCTCTCTACAGTCCACATGATTGATGAATACTCATGAAACACTCCATCAGACTTGACTTGGTGATCATTTCAGAATAGGTCTGTACAAAAAAATGCTTTTAAAGAACGTTACTACTTTAAGTCCAATGGAAAGCCAACACTTCTATCTTCAGATCTTGCATACTGATCACCTTCTCTTCTGGCATATTTATTTATTTTTTGTGGGCAAGCCTTTCTGATGTGGGAGTTTTAGTCTAGCATTGGCATGTGGCCATAACCTAACCGGAGCCATAAAGGCTAAACCATTCACGTAGCTCCCTGGCCTGCTCACAGAGCAACAAGAGAGAATTCAATTGAGCAAGCAGATATCCTTGTATTAACTTTCAGTGACTTTTGTTGATCTTTTCCCTCTTGTTTATCTCTGCTTTTTTCCACAATGCTATGCCACAATACAGCCTCTGTTATAGCTGGATGGAAACTAAGACAGACCTAGTGAATGCGCTGATGCCAAGGAAATGGTTTCCTTAGCAACAGAAATGAGGCAAACACACACGAACACTCAGACACACAAAACCTAGCGCAGGGCTGAGGAACTTGCACTAATCTATCTAACTTTTATTGCCTGAGTGCTCAGAAATGTTTTTCCAAATTGTCACAAGGACAAATTGATCAATGCTTCCAGTTAGGAAGGAATAGTGATCAGTTATTATTGAGGCCCACTGTATTATTGAGGCCCATTTCTTTTGAAATTGTTTATATTATATCAGGTAAGAAATATATTAAGCTGCATTTGTACATCTTTAAAATACTTCCATGTGTGACATTACAAAGCAGTTGCCTTCCATAAAATATGAAGTTGGGTAGAGACGGGGTGGAACGAAGTGTGAGGTTTGTACCAGAAAAAATTAGAAACAGTTGTTTATATTCCATGCAGTTGGTACTTGATCAATGAAATACTTAATTTAACTATGACAACTCAGTGAGAAAACTTACAATTTGTATTTGAGATGTATGCACTATCCTACTCATCCTGGGGGAATCAAATACCCCCAACCTTTTTTGAGGGGGGGGAGGGGATGGCTAAAGTCAGTTTGTTTTGCAACCCTTAAGCCTGTTTCCTCAAGCTTTTAACATACTTTCACATGTGGTACACATTTAACAACTCCTGCTAGTTCTATGAAATGTTATCAGGTCATTTGTCTATGCTGAATGTCACTAGAGTACATAACAATGCTTTCTTGGTTTCACTGGATAACTATTTTCAGGAGAAGGGTGTGTATTCATGGAGTGTTATTTTATGCCAATATTACATTGAGTAAACTATAAAAAATCAAAAAAACCAACTGATTTTTCAGTTATTATGCTATGCCTTAGTGGGAAGCAATGTGCAGGGTCCATGTACTAAATGTGCAGATGAAACCAGTCCTAGAAATCTAAAATTGTTCAGACACTTTTCTATACATTCCACCCCCCAAAAAGTAGACACCAGGAAGAAATTAATCTTTGAAAATTGTACAAGGAGCACCCATAGACCCATCTACATACCACTGAAGTTAATTTTCTCATTCCTTATCTCATTTCATTTCATTTTGTCCTTCCTTGCACATCTTTATTGCTTTGTTTTGGACTTAAGTTGTGATTTTTTCTTTTAAAACTCCCCACAATATTTGTCCAGCTGTACTATTACACCTATGCATCTGTATAGACATTGATAATTTTGTCATGTTCAAGGAAGAAAACACTGCAATCAGTCAATAAAAGGTGCTAGTGGGGGTGGATTATTTCCTAATTCATCTCCCCTGATTGACTCTTTCAACCCTGAGAAAGTCCGTTCCCAGAGTCATGGACTCCATGTTGGCTGAAAGCCATGTGAATAGGAGGGATGCACTGAGGATAAAAAGCATTCAAAATCCTCCCCTCCATCCTTTTCTGCAGGTGTCAGGCAACTCTACTAATTCAGTGCAGAGAGTTGTGGAGTATAGTACTTTTTAATGTTTTACCCCCATAAAAAACTTCCTGAAAATTGTGCTGGATTTCTATTTGGAAGAATGTTAAGATATAGTAACTTTTTTTTGAAAAATAGGTCTTCAATTGGTCCCCTGAAGTGGAAAGTCCATTCTAAAACCTCATTTTGCAGCACGTGTAAGCCAGATTTTGCATAATAGAGGGCAGGAACAGTGACTTGAAAAGAAAAATACA
This sequence comes from Sphaerodactylus townsendi, assembly GCF_021028975.2. Taxonomy (NCBI): domain Eukaryota; kingdom Metazoa; phylum Chordata; class Lepidosauria; order Squamata; family Sphaerodactylidae; genus Sphaerodactylus; species Sphaerodactylus townsendi. The sequence goes on from NC_059430.1 coordinate 51,518,900, forward strand.
GTTCATACATACAAGTACATATCTTGATTACCATCATTTGCTTACTCAAATCATGGCTCACATTCAGGAGGCTGGCAGAGGAAAATCATGCTAATAGAAAGGACTATTTAAAGAAGTGCATTTTGAAGTAATTCTACCAATGTGTTGTGATCCACTAGATGGTGCTCTTTTCACACATGGGAGGTAAGGAATGGAAATCAGATGGGAACTACTGAATCCTAATTTTTATAATTTACATATTGGAGTTCAGCCAGCTCTGGGATTATTAAATGATTTAGATGTGCTCGGTTATGAGAATTTATTTTAATTAAGCACCCAAATATACTATTAGAGACTCAGTTCATGCATCAAAACTCCAAATAATGGTCTAGATTTATATTGTATTCCCTATTGCCAATTGGATAGCAGTTTGGGCTACTTTACAAACTTATTTCAAAATGCTGGAACTGAAGAGATCATTCCTCCCCCTTAGCCACTGCTGACTATGTTAATTGCTGGTCTGTGGTAGTTCTTGCAGTGTTTACTCCTTGTGCTACTCATTGGTCTCATTAAATTTACTTTTCCACTTTCAAGTATAGAAAGCTGTCATTTTTCTATTAGCCAAGGGAAGATAGAGATCTGAACAACATGAGCCAAAAACAACTTGACTTTCTCTGAGTATCAGAGTCATTGGAGTTTGAAAAATATGTAATCGACTGTGGTCGATGTGATGTACAGCAAAATGATAGTCTGAATAATCAATTTGAAATCCATTGATCCATTTGGAAATATTTGATGGGTGATCTTCCAAAATTATTGTGTCATCCTGAGCCGAGGTACAGCCTTCTAAATCTGTCACAGGAGAGTGAATTGATTCACCAGATTTGACTGTGCTTGTTCTACTCCTATGTGCGTGATAATGCAGTGTGTTTATTATGCGTTTTAAATTTGCTACATTTTTAGCTGCCTTGAACACAAAAAAGAAATAAATATCTAGAAGATGACTTGATAAAGCAACAAATTATAACAAATAAATATTTACTTCTTTTTTGTGTTCAAGGGAGCTAAAATGTAGCAAACAGGATGCGAACATACAAATTATAATAGGCAAATTAACAGAATTAAAACAGACTAAAATATATAAATTAAACATAAAAAGCATACAAAATTTAAAACACACAAGAACACACTGCATTATCAAGCACATAGGAGTAGAATAAGAATGGCCAAATCTGGTGAATCAATTCACTCTCCTTCGATAGATTTAGAAGACTGTACCTCTGCTCAGGAAGATCACCAATCAAATATTTTCAAATGGATCAATGGAGGGGGAGGCCGGGGCTTGGGGCAGGGCTCGGGAGTGGCTCAGACTGGCTCCTGGGCTGGCCTGCTGCCGCCACCACCTGGGCTGCCTGCCACCAAGCCCTGCCCCCCTGACCTCCCTGCAGGAAGGCTGTGGGGCGGGGCTTGGCTGCCCAGGCGAGTGCTGTGGTGGCAAGCCAGCTCCTGCCCTCCCCGGTCTCCCGGGGGGAGGAGCTGGCTGGCAAGTGGTGCCCTGGAACAGGGGGAGCTACCGGGCACTGGCTGGGTTGCTGCACCACAAGAGAGGCTGGGCGCAGCCCCCCAGCTGGCACCAGGTACCCCCCCAATGATGAAACAGCATGTGGCCGGGGACGTGGGTTACCTTGCTGCTCTGCATGAGCTCAGCTGCCCAAGTGAGACAAAATGCCTCTCCCCTCTTAGATGCCATGATGTGTAGTACAGCCGCCTCAGTCACAGCCTCACTGTGATGCCCCTCCTTCATCAGCCACTTTCCCACACTTATCAGCTACAGTGGCTCCTCCAGCAGCAGCACACTACACCAAAGCAGTAGTAGATACTGGAGTAGGTAGGATGCAGCAGGGAGAGGGGGCAAAGAGGACAATACAGGCACTGAGTCCACACTGCTGCTCCTTTGAGCAAGCTCAGCACAAGGGTCACCTGGTACAGGGTGCACATGCACTCATGCATGCACACAAACATGCACCTTTTGCCACCTTAAGAAATTTTTCTACCCCCTAATGCTTTGCCATGTAATTTTGGGGATATGCATACCCCAGGTTGGGAACCACTGCCCTATATGGTTTGTAACCAACATACTCAAAGGTCTGCCTGTTTCCTTATAAACCTACCTGATCACAATGGTCATCTTTAGAGGGCCTGCTTTGGGTTCCCCAGCCTTCTGAGATTAAGCAGGTGGCAGCCAGGAAGAGGGTCTTCTTGGGCATGTTACCAAAATTGTGGAACTCTCTCCTAGGGAGATTTATCTTCCTCTTTCTGTTGCCATCCTTTGCCAGGAGGTGCAGATTATTTTTTTTGTTCTGTGTGGCTTGCCTTTAGTGATCTTCCTGCCCAACGTCTTATTGTTTTAATGAATGTATATGTATTTTAGCTCTGGTTTTAATTTGTTTAATAATGTGTTTTTGTTGGTTTAAATGATTTATAAGATTTGAGTTAATTATGTGTTTCATTGTATTAGTTATCTTGGTGACATTTATGAAGACAGAAAGATGAAGTGTACATAAATAAAATAATAATAAATAATCAACCGATAGTAGCATCACTAAGGAGTCCCACACTTAGGAGTAGGAATTTAAATGATTACCTGCTGAGTGGAGCCATGCAGCACGAAGTGGGGGAAGATATTAGAATGCAATCAGATGGTGTGAAAATGTGCTTGCATGAAAAGTCACTTGCATTGTACTGCATGGTTAAGAAGAAATATGCCAAATAGCTATGAACTATGACAATATATATGAACCATAGAACTGATCATGGAAAAATCAGATCTCTGTTCATGACCACTGAACAGGACATCTGTCAAACCAATCGAGTATCTCTTGTAGTAATTCTCTTTAGTGCAGAAATTTTCCATGACAAGGTCACTGTGATGAGCTAAGTCACAGAAGATATACCTCAAAGACTCATGCCTAAGTACTGATTCCTCAGGATATTTTGTCTAAAGTTAGTCTGAGACATGTGAGTTAGTTTCTCCATCTTTTCATTACAGGAATAGCCCTGCCAAACTTTATTATCTTTACCACTGACTTCAACATTAGAGACTTGCATACTCTGTTCTATTGAAATCAGTGGTACTTCAAATGTTTACCTTATTCCAAACATTTTGCACTGTATATAAAGCCCTGCAACTGTAGGCCCACTTTCCTGTTTTCCTACTATATCTTCCATTAAGGCCTTTTCTTCATGTTTAGTCCGCTTGCTCTGTCTGCTTCACTTCTGACACTATATGAATTGTAAGCATGGCACAAGCTCCATGCCTTTTCAGTATTCATCGATAATGAGACATACTGAGTGTTCTGAGTTTTTAACTTGCCCATGAATTTTAAGTCATTCTTTGAATAACTAAGAACATAAGCATTACTGATTTGGACCAAAGAGAATTTCATTACAGCTGAAAGTCTTCTGCTGCCATCCAGTGGATGCATTCTTAATACAATATTGCTTACTTAATCTGTTAGTTAATATACCACCAAGTTATCAGCAATTTCCATGTTTTAAAGCTAGGCTTTCTATATACTCCCATCAACAGCAAAACAAGATCTGTAGAGATTGAGCCCTGTTTATTTGTTTGTTTGTTTGTTTGTGGCAATCAATAAATCAATAAACATCAATAAAGAGCTAAACATAGGCTGGATAATTTCTAATAAAATCTTCATGTAAAATAGATCTCCTCACTCTACTACTCATTCTTTCTGCCTCAAGGTTTCAAAAGAACTATTTCAGTAGAGAGCCAGCATGGTGTGTAGTGGTTAAAAAAAGTGAACCCTAATCTGGAGAACCAGGTTTGATTCCCCACTGTTCTACATGAAGCCTTCTAGGTGACCTTGGGTGAGTCAAAGTTTTCTCAGAACTCTCTCAGCCCACGAGGAGGCAGGCAACTTTCCACCACCACTACATTTAAGTAGAAAGATGGACATTCAGCTACAGATGTCCCTACTGGATATTTATTAGGTGATCCATTAGCAGAGCTCCACCTGTGACATAAAGGGAAGATATTTTGCTTCCTTCCTCCTCCTCCTCCTCCTCTCCTCCTCCTTATTGCAGTGCTGCAACCTGTGTGGTCACTGTATATCATGTATGTCTGCCAACTGATTGACTGATTATCATTTATAGTATGCCTTTCTTACCAAACTCAAAGCAGATTTCAGAAGAGAGGACTTTTATTCAGCCATTTCTACTTTTTAGCTTTGTCCACTGCAAAATAGATTGATGCATTCAGTTACCTGCATTCAGTTACCTGTACTACATGACCTATACTACATGACCAAAGATGGTGAATATCCTCATGAGTCCAGAGCTTTCCTGAAATGGAATGCAGCTCCTTTTTTGCTATATCTGGAGTGCTTTGAACATTTCAATATTGGACTTCTTAAAAGAACATGGGAAAGAATATTCTTCATCGGTATCACAATAATTTAAATAAAAGTAATAGTAGTAATCCCAGGTACACAGCTAGGACTTTTCTAGTGTCTTTGAGATAATTTAAGAAGTTCTCATCTTTGGCTGCTGGAGAGAAGGAAAGACCACCTAAAATTTCTGCAGATTGAGGCTACTTGCTTAAAAATACGTTCTGCATACAAGTAGAGAGGGATAAACTAAGATTTAAGAGATTGGAGGCCAGGGTCAAGTTGAGGACCTTTGGTGCAAGTATTAGATTTCTTGTAGCATTTTGTCTCTGCACATTTGCAGACGTTAAAGTAAAGCAGCTGAGACCCATTCTCCATCCGTTCCTATGAATGGACCTTAGGGATAAGATCATGTTACATCCATAATGTGAACCTTATAAAGTTCATTCACCTCAAGTACAAATGGCAACCAATTATAGGGTTATAATTGCTGCAGAGGGGATTTAAAATTAGGCTTGGATGAACTGGCTCAAATGATGTATAAAATGTACATGTGGACACATGACTTCAAAGAAGGGCTAAATAGAGATGCATTAAGCCTCTGGATATGCAGTTTGAACTAAGCTCTCACTAGGATGAGGAGAAAAATCCTTTCTAGAAGTCTAGATTCCCTGCCAGATGTCCAAGTTGACATGTTTTTACAAGTAGTTTGGTCTGACTGCTTGTAGAATGACTTGGGAGAACAAGCTCGATATAAAACTGCAGTGGCATGTACTAGGGCAAGTTGCTATATTTTAGCATCAATTAGAGGTATGCACCATTTTTTATTTCAGTATTTTTCCAGTCTAGGTTTTATAGTCCCAAATTTTAAACCAAGCAAGCAAACAAAGCTGAATTCCCCCTTTCAGAACTATTAAACCCAGCCTCCCACCCACCCCCCACCCCAAATCCTGCTGTTTCCCAATTCCACAGCAGGCAGGTGTAGTGCTCGTGCTTCCAAGCTCCTGTGTGGAACTGGGAAAGAGCAAGCAGGTGAGCAGGCAGGAAAATGGCTTTACTCTCTGTGTTCTTTCTATCAGCTCAGCATTAAAGGTGTTAATTTTCAAATTCCTGGACTGAAAATCCAAGATTTGTAGGAATTGCAAAAAACAAAAAAAATCCCCTTTCCCAAAAAACCCCATTCCACATAGTTTTGTTTTCATGTTCAGGTGCTTCGTGTCAGCAGCAGCAGGCATCTTTTCTTTCTTTTTCCTGATTTCTTAGGGAATGGCATTTCTAATTTCCAATAAGATACTTGCAAGAGATTAGGAGGTGAGTGTTAACAGCCAATCATCTTTGGAGACAAGCCCCAAAGTTGACCCAAACTCTCAAATTTGTTGTCTGTTGAAACTAATGGTCCTGATATTCCAGAATCCCGAAAAAGCACATGCAATTGAATCCTAAACTGGCATTGCCCCACCCAAAACTCAGCAACCACAATAAATGTCTTCATGCCAAATCTTACATCTAAAACTATAACATTTTTTTTCTGGGAACAGACTTCTACTCAGCATGACACAGCAGCTGAAGAAAGAGAATGAGATTGTCAAGCTTTCCAAAGGAGAGAAAATTGGCTGTTAAGGTATTGGAGTAAAGCAACCACCACAACCCTACCGTAGCCAGTGGTCAACTTGCTGTTTCCATTACTGGCTATCATGATAATTTTTCTGTGACCAGCTTGTTGACTTTCCAACAGCCCCCTGGTGCTGGAAGGGGGGATTTTTGGAGAAGATGAACCAATTATTTCCCTCCCAGATCTGAAGAAGAAGAAAAGTTTGGATTTATACTCCACCTTTCTCTCTTGTAAGGAGACTTAAGATGGATTACAAACTCCTTTCCCTTCTTTTCCCCACAACAGACATCTTGTGAGATAGGTGGGGCTGAGAGAGTTCTGACAGAGTTGTGACTAGCCCAAAGTCAGCCAGCAGGCTTCATGTAAAGGAACAAGGAAACAAATCTAGTTCACCAGATAAGAATCTACTGCTCATGTGGAGAAGTGGGGAATCAAACCCAGTTTTCCAGATTAGAGTCCACTCCTCCTGATCACTACACCACACTGGCTCTCTTGGAATCTATAGCATTGTATCCTTCTGAGATCCCTTCCCTCTCCACATTCCTCTCGTTAAATTCCACACTTCCCTAATCAAGCTTTGGCAACCCTATCTACTGCTCACTCAACAGCCAACCTTTCTTTATCAGCCACTCTGTCTTAAGTTTTCTCTCTCCCTTGCTCAGCAGCCTCTGCCTAGGAAAACTGTTGGAATAAGCGACTTCTGCATGCCTGGACACTGGGGGGTGCTGTGTATCTCACTCTAACTGTGATGTTGCCTCTCTTGTTTGCCCTCCTTGTCTGGGCCAGGAGACCGCCCACTAACTTCCTTTCTTCCCCATGCTGGTTTCACTTCTGTTCTAGCCTTTGACCTGAGCGCAAGGTCAATGGCAGCCTGCCACAGTGGGGCTTTCCCACTATAGCATTCTCCTTACCCGCACACACGTGATGGCGTGTTAGTTGTGCCCACTTGTCATAGGGAAAGTAATCTCTTTAGACTAGGGTTTCTTTCTATCTACCTTTTTCATGGAACAAAGATGTACTGGAGATGCTTGAATAAATGTAAGTTTTACCTTTTACATTTATCTCTTGGGAAGTTTCTATAAACTTCACTCACACACACTACTGGGCAGATCCATGACTCTAAACTAAATCTAACACACTGTGGACCAGCTGTGTGGTGTTAGCCACTATGTCAGGACTTGTGGGGGGACAGATCACTTTCCCCTATATTTCCCTCCCCACACTTTTTTATTTTTCCCTTTTTCTGGCAGTACCCTCTTCCATTTCCCTGCCTCATTCTATCCTTCTCAGTCATTCAGCAGCCTACATTTTATCTGTCTTTCATCTTCAGGTATATTTGTATTATTTCTTTACTTCCTTTCTACCCACTTGTCTCCTCAGTGGAGACCAAAGTAGCTTAAACTATTCTCCTAACCTTTTTATCCACACAGCTGTCATGTGAGGTCAGTGAATCTAAAAGTATGTGGCTGCATCAAAATCACCCAGTGAGCTTTCACAGCAAGATGGGAATTTGAAACTATGTCTCACAGACTTTGCCGTACCTGCTGTAACTGCTACACCACACTTGATTTCATAGGGTAGGTTCTATTGAACAGTAGCAAATAGCCAGGTCTAGTTGAGTTATGCCAGTCAGGTGTTATCAGTTACCCAAGGTTGCTTCAGCCAGATCAGTTCACCTGTTGAATTAAAGGCCTCCAGAAATTGTTGGAGAGCCTAGGACCAGACCTTGTCTGCCCTGATGCCAGCAATTGCTCCTTTCAGTAATGTGTGCCAGAGAGCTCAAGCAGGCGCGCAGGGCCGGGGGGCGTGTCTCCAGGCCTCGGCGACGTGCCGGAGGGCCGGGGACAAGCCGGGTCGGCTGGGCGACGGCGCTCCGTGGCACCGTCGTCCCAGCATCGTCGGGTCGGCGTGGATTACGCCGACCCAACCCCTTCCGCCTCCGTGCGGAAGGGGCCATACACATAATCTCTCATTTGTACTCTACAGGCATATATGTATATCTTAAAATAAGGTTTGCTTCCAATTTCTTGAGTTGTCTTGGTGTAGCATTCCTTGGACTATTGATTACAAATTATACATAAATATGAGGGTTTAGTTAAATGAAAATTATCAGAAATAAAACACACATACATAAAAGTGATTTATAAGACAGTTCTGTTCAGTTGCATTTTTTTCTTTTTGCAAAACCTCCAGGTGGGAATTGAAGATCTCTCAGAATTACAGCTGAACTCCAGATTATACAGATCTGTCTCCTTAGAGAAAATGATTGCTTCAGAGAGTGGACTCAATGGCATTATATTTGGCTGAGGCCTCTCCCCTCTCCAAACTCTGCTTTTCTCAGACTCTTCCACAAAATCAAGATTTGGCCAACTTCGCTATTAGAACATAAGATTGTGTTTAGCAACTTGTGACTTTGAACCTAAGTAAAACTTTTAGATTTATTAACTTTTAAAGATACAAAATAACCGGTTTTAGAAACCTGTTACCACTTGAACATTTGCTCTGAACTGGTTTCCAGATGCTTTTTTCATACATGAAAATTAAGTTCATGATATTTCCATACAGTTATTACTTGACAAGCAGTAAAGCCCATTGCAGGGAAGATGCAATAGACCAGGGGTCCCCAAACTCCGGCCCGGGGGCCAAATGTGGCCCCCTGAAGGCATTTATCCGGCCCGCCAGGCATGGCGGCGATGGCTCCATTCATGTGCAGTGGGGGCTCAAGGGAGAGGAGGAACCGGCCCCAACGGCTGTTGATTGCAGTTACATGATGGCACCCCCAAATCTCCATGAATTTTCTAACCCAGAGTTAGAAACCTTACATGTGGCAATGCCTGCTCCGCCCTTCCCTCTCAGCTACTCCATGTGTTGCTCTCAGGCTTTCTGTTCCGCCTCACTCCCATTGGCATCAGCCAGGCTGGCGAATCACTCGCTGGCTGCTAGGGAGGAAAGAACCCAGGAAGATACCTGATCCTGGGTAAGATGGAATGCTTCATTGGGAAAGTTCTGCTTTTTTTTTTTACAGGGGAAGGTATTCCACAGCCTCCCCAACAATATTTGGAGCCCACCCTGTACTTGACATACTTTGGTCACTGTTCTAAAAATAGACCATGACAGAAAGGCTAAAAGGTGAAATCAAACATTTTACAATCATTTGTGCATAGGAATTTGTTCATAGTTTTTTTTAGTCCGGCCCTCCTACAGTCTGAGGGACAGTGAACTGGCCCCCTGTTTAAAAAGTTTGGGGACCCCTGCAATAGACCATAGCAAAGGGTCGAAAAGGAAGCATCTCCCCCTGTATCGAGTTTTACTGGGGCTGCAGCATTGCCCAACCACCTGTTCACAGCGCGATGCTTACCTGGGTCTGGGTCTGAAGCTTGGGGGTGGGAGAGGCTTGAGTGGTGTAGGTTGAGGTAAGTTGGGATAGGGGAGGGTAGAGAGGAATGGCTTGGGGTGGAGAGGGCAGGCAGCAAGGTAAGGGGTGGTATATTTTATGTATGTATGTATGTATGTATGTATGGATGGATGGATGGATGGATGGATGGATGGATGGATGGATGGATGGATGGATGGATGGATGGATGGATGGATGGATGGATGGATGGATGGATGGATGGATGGATGGATGGATGGATGGATGGATGGATGGATGGATGGATGGATGGATGGATGGATGGATGGATGGATGGATGGATGGATGGATGGATGGATGGATGGATGGATGGATGGATGGATGGATTAGTTTTGTATCCCGCCCTATCCCCGAAGGGCTCTGGGCGGCGTACAACAAAGTTAAGTTACAATCCGGCTAGGTACAATCACAACTAAACAATTAAGATCCAATATACATAAGTTACTAACTCCCCATTTTCAAACAGCAGTTAATACAAGTTTTAAAATCAAATCGGGCGCCCAGCAAACCCATTTTTAAAACCCTCTCTAGATGGGAAGACTGCTGACTCCATCCATAAAAGATGTAAACAAACAAAGATGGGAGGAGGGTATAGAAGAGAATGGAATGGTGTGGCTTGAGATGGCAGGAGGATTGAAGGGGGAGGGTTGGGGTGGGGGAGGGTTGGGGTGGGGGAGGGTTGGAAGGTGTGGCTAAGAGTAGAAGGAGGATGGCAAGAGATGGCTAGGGATGAGGGAGGGTGGCAAGGGGTAGCTGGAAGTGGGGAGGGTGGCAAGGGGTGAATAGGGGTGGGGGAGTGTGACAAGGAGTAGCATGGGTAGGGGAGAGTGGAAAGGGATGGATGGGGTAGGGTAGGGTGAGGTGAGGTGAGGTGAGGTGGGTGGCTAGAAGTGGGAGGAGGGTGGCAAGGGGTGGCTAGAGGGGAAGGTAGTAAGGGGTGAAGGAGAGTGGTAAGGGGTGGGTAGGGGTCAGGGAGGGTGGCAAGGGGGCTAGCAATGGGGGGAAAAACTTGTGAGGGTGTGGGTGGTGAGGGCAGGGTCTGCAGGGCTGAGGAGGGCCCAGTAGGGCTTTGGGGGCAGCTGGGGTGGGGTTTGTTTGGGGTGGGGAACGTGGGAAGGTTCCGCAGTCTGGCAATCCCCAATGGGGCTGCAGGACACACAGGACTTGGTTCCCTGTGTGTCCTGCAGAATAATTGGCTAAGGGTTTGTCATCATGACATTTGAACCATTAACCAATTATGTATGGTAAGATAGGTCTAGAAATAAAGAGAAAAATGTTTTGAAGAAATTATAGTAACTTTTCACATATACTGACCAATTTTTCCAGTGTTCATAAGGCCCACTTAAATGCACAGTGCTCTTCTGTGCATCCAAGAAACTTTAGTGTAGTGTTTGTCAACAAACTTTTCATCATGATGCATGGCAAGTCACATTTCAATAATCTTTTAATATGACATAGTGCCACTATGAACACCCAGACTGTTGGGAACACCGAAAGTCATTACTTGAATCCCTCACAAATTGGAAAGTTCTATATCAGCAAAGATACAAAAAAATGACAAGTAGAGCTGATATAAGTCGGATTCGCGTCTAGGTATTTGGGTAAATTCCATAAATTCATAATACTTGGTCATTTCACAAAGTTGTATTTCCATTATTTTCAATCTGTATTGCATCTCCCTTCACAGGAAACACGGGATTAAGCCTAAAGTCATATTTGTAAGTTTTTGCTGAAGTGAAATTTAGACCTCACTGATTGCAGCTCATGCTCTTAGCCACTATGCTTTTCTCAGATTAAGAGGCTAATCTTGTTAAACTAGCATACTTATCCCACAGATCTGTCATGACCTTTTACACTTACGATTTATGAGAGGCTATAGTGCTGGTACAGAAGTTAGAGGTCCATAATATTTTGAACAGACTCTGTGTGTCATTTACTTTCCTTGAAAGACCTCTATGGCAGCTCCAGTATGCACCAAAATATTCAACTGTGTAAATATGCTAGTGATAGGGACAGTGGAAATGGTAAGTGGCCTTCAATTAAAAATGCTATTCCTCTTCTTACAAATGGAAACACAGACATAATGTATGAATTGTTAAATTTCTTTTCTGTGGCCAAATGGCTCCATATATCTGATCTTTCTAATATACTATATGTAAGTCTTAAATTACTGGGTCCATTCTCATGAAGCTTGTTGCTTGGTTACCATCTGCAAATAAAATGAAAGGGCTACATTGGCCACAGTTTATGTCTGTTCCCCAAGCAAACTAAAGTCAGGTGCCTTGCACTTGGTCAGAACAGAGTGTAAGTCCCACAGACAAAGAGTAACAATTCAAAAATGGTTTAATAATATTGAAAGTTTAGGACTCTGACTCCTCCCATGAAGTCTAACTATTAAAGAATATTTGAATGCTGGAAATAATTGGAGATTATTGAAGAGCTTGCAGACACCAACTCTTCCTTGCTTACTTCCAAGAAAGTCTAGTCCGCTTACGCTTCTTCTGAGTTCTCCTCGTGTCCTCTAACTGGACTCTATTTTTCCTGCAATCCTGTTGAAACTTGCTTACTCTTGAGTTCTTAAGTATCTGAGATATTTATGTCTCCGGTCTTCCCCAGACACCTGAAACTAAAACAAAACTGTAAAACAAAAGTACTACAAGCTGATAAAGGTATGGTATTGCTCTTGCCTCTAGAGGGCTTCTTAAAGGGACAGGGTCTAAGGTTCCCTCTCACAAATACTGTACAAAAACAACTAAGCCCATTCTATGGGTATAACTGAGACTTAAATAAAGGAAATAGTGAGGGTGTCTCCAGGGGCATGGCAGTTTAATTTGATTTTGCTTGAAGTTGCATTCTTTACTTTCAATTTTGCATAAACATCATCTGCTAATTACACAGTCCACACTAAAAATTCCTGTTATAAAAATAGTAACATGGTCCACTGGACTTCTGAGTTGATTTAATAGAGATGGTTTAGATTGAGCAGAAGACAGTCAAAGTGTCATTAGTATGTGGATGACACTCCGCTCTGTTTCTCTTTTTTATCAGAACCAGATGAATCTTTTACTATTCTGTACAAATGTCTGAGTATGGCAATTGACTGTAAGAAGGTGAATAAATTAGTCCAGCCAAGACTGGGATGATATTGGTAGGAGACACTAAAGGCAAGAACTGTTTTTCATGAAAATGGCAACTCAAAAAGTTCAAAATGTTACTGCTTGAATTGCACCTTGATTTTGATAACTACATTTCTAGGCACATTTAACGATTTTAGTTTTAAAAAACCTAAGCATTGGGTGCAAGACACTTAAAAGAGGGCGAATACCCATATTAACCTTTCTGTTATTTAAAAACTACCTAGTATACCCTTATCAAAGTCCTGTCATAGGTCTATCCAAGATTATCATCCATCAAGAAATAAGTTCTGTCTCCTCTCCTTTTCATAATGCATCAAGGAGGGCCAGTTGGGGGCCTATATAAGGCCTGGCCCGGACTTAGGCCCTCCATTTCCTGAAGCAAGATGCCGGTGAGTTTCCCACCCACCTCTCCCCCATTTATTAATGTTGCTAAAGCATGCTTCTCTGTCATAGCCAACTGGGCGGGTTGCGCATGGGAATTGATCTGATGGTGGGGGGAACTAGGGAGCTAACCCCCTTTGGCGGAATCTCCTTAAGAGGTTTGGGGAGGAGCAAGCCACGAGTCAGGACACCCAGGCAGGGGCTACTGAGGTTTATGCCCCTTAGCAGAAAAGCAGTTTTTCAGCAGGAGGCCTTCTGCCCAGCTGAGTTCCCCTGCTGCTGCAGCGCGCAGAGTGGATCTCTGACCAAGAGGCCTGCTGCCCAATGGAGCTCCACTATGGCTGTGCAAGGTTATCAGTTTCCTCCAACAGGGTGGTTGGAGGAAAGGTTTCACTGGGGGAGAGCACTTGGGCAAGTGCTCATGCTTCTTGCATCACTTCAATATGGCCAAAATGTTTATCCACAGATGAGAGTGTGGTATAGTTATTGCGATATGGGGGGCCCTGAGCAGTACTGGTCCCACCCTCAGGTGGCAAAAAGCATTGCTTCAGCCTCTTCCCACATTAGATGGGAGGGCTCCCTTCTGCAGATTCACTGGGTAGCTATTTTTCTAGGTGGGAGAATAAGAACCAGATTCCCAGATGATCTTCCTATCAACCATGAGTCATATTCCAATCAACAGGAAGCTGAAAACTTAGTTTGGCAGCCATTTATGTTATGAAATACATGCCAGTCATATCCATGATGATAGCCTGATTCTGAGTGTTGAACAAGTTAAGCTTGTCTGCCAAACAGGCTCACTGAGAAGGCATTACTAGTCAATAACAGCAGTGATGAAAAAGTTAAATAACTTTCAAATTCGATTTAAATGGAAGAATGCATTCATGGCCAAAGCACCAAACTGCTTCTCAAAATGCAAGCATCCAGAAGCACCCCAATATCTTTACAGGATCAACTCCTTTGCATCTAGCCTTGGTAGATCTATACTCTCAAAAAGCTCAGCTTCTTCTTGTTCATTGTCCTCTACTTGACTACAGCCTCAGGAAAAATATGGATTAATGTTAAAAAGCCATTGCAATGATTTAAAAATGAGAAAAGTAGATATCATCAGCATGTTGATGGCAACCTATTCTAAAATTCCAGATGGGTTCAATCAGAGTTCTAATGTGGAAGTTAAAGAAGTATAAGCAAAAGCACTGATCTTGATGAATGCCATAAGTCATTTTTCAAGATGTTGAGCCAACCTGTGTAAAAGAGCTTCAACTACAATTGAGATAGAGATGATCACATTTCATGAGATAGAGATAGAGAGACAATCACATGATACTATCCTTAAATTAAACAAGAATCCCATTTTCCCATCAAATTGTTTCCAAATTTAGTGTCATTACCTTATACTGACACCTAGTGGGAAAAAACACTTAACACATATAAATGTTTCACTATTATAAAATCTGAAATCTAGTGACATTCTAAAGTACAAGTTTTGTAAAGGACAATCCAGAACTCCATCTCTAAACTCTTTCAAAAGTTCACTAATCTTCAAAATAAACTCATTTTTAAAAAAGCTGTTTCCCATCCCTAAACATTAAAGAATTAAGTCTGTGTTTGAAACTTTCTCAGAATAGTTTCAACCTCATCAAACTACAAAATAGCAGTTTTACAGTTGCATTGTTAAGCTGCATCAAAGTTCTCATGCAAAGGTATTTTCCTGTTGTACAAACTGCTTTACATGACTGAAGAACAGTTTCACTACTGTAGTAGTGGTTTCATGAAGCTACAACGCTAAACATATTTGATGTAATACAAATCTTTCTGAGTCCATATAGATTTAGAAATGAGTTGTAAATGAAGCAGAATTATTTGAATGGCAATATAAGAACACAGGAATGTAAGAAGATCCTTGCTGGATCAGGCCAATGGTCCATCTAGCCCAACATCCTGCCTCACACAGCGGCCAACCAGTTCCTCTGAAGGTCCAACAGCAGGGAAATCTTTTGTTATTAATTATAATAATTACAAAAAATACAGTTCCTCACAACTAATATGAAAATGCAACACATTCCCCATCTATAGAGTTTACAATATTTTTTAAAAATGTAGGGGGGTTGTTTGTTTTTCTGGTTTTTTTCATTATTGCCATCTCTGCCTCTCTTGGATTTGCTTTTACAAAGCAGCTGGCATTTCTCTAATAAAGGTAGAGGTACTGTGTTCCTTAGAATAAGGGTAAGAGAGAGACTGTGGACTTCCTTGACTGAGTGTAAGCTAAAACCATTAACATCATATACAAGTTGGAGATAGTCCAATACTGAAGGATATGAGGTAAGATGTGCTCTCAGTGTCTGCCATGCTCTGCCATATTTTCCCTTGCAGTCTGCCCTCCCCTGCTTGTTTGCTGCTCTCCAAATATTTTCCCAATCCAAGCAAATCTATTTCAGGTCCCCTTCCTGCTGCTTGCCTGCCCAGTTCATTTGTGTCGCCAAATGCTCTTACCTTGTTAATCTGCCACTTCCTCATTCTACTGTTGTCCAAGATAATCAGCTGCAATGTTGTCTATGCTACTGTTGGGATCTTTCCTACCAATTCTTCCCTAGACTATAATATAAAACACAGGTGCCTTTCATTACCTCAAAAGTCCCCTCCAAAAAAAGGCAGAATCTGTCTGAAAAAATTGTCAGTGTGGGTGTCCTTGGTGAATACTATAATCCTCCTGAGTTTTGTCTAATTCAGGTAGAAAAGTATAAAGATACAGACCTGAGGGGAGGGGACTCTTCCATTGAAGCCAATGAGAAAAAGTTAATAAACAAAATTATGAAAATGAAGCAACAATAACAAAAAGAAACATGAATAAAACAATACATATGAAACAACTCCTCAGCAAAACTGTTCTTGGTATAATTAATAAAAAAGAAATGAAACAAACTCCCAAACATAAGTCTAGCAACTGATTTAGCTCATAAATACTCAAGAATAACTATTCATTATTTGTGGGATATCCACTGTATTCTTATGTAAGGTTGATCTAGAACCTCTGTCCCCCAAACAGATATGAAAATCCCAGAGACAGTGAAAATGTTCCTCCTTTGTGGGAAGTCCACATCATTGCCATCTCAATAATGACATTATTTATTGGGAAAAGAAAATAACATCTATAATTGACAAATTAACGTAGAAACTGAGAAACAATCCAGAGAAATGTAATAAAACTTGGAACTTATTTTTAAAATATCTGAATAACTAAAAACACACTTCTGAAATATAATGTACAAACTTTAATTTAATTGATATTAGATGTGTTGTTTGTCCTAATGATTAATTCGATTTGTTATCTGATTGTCTTCGAACATGAATGGCTGATGATAATTTGAAGATATAGTTAATGAACACTTGAATTTTTTATTTTGATACAACAAAATATTAAATTTTAAATATAAGGTAATGAACAAGCTGAATTTTTATATAAGAAATTAGGTATTTATTGTCAGTTAATAATCTGATTAAGTATTTTACACATATTTAATGTATATTATATTTACAATCAAATCTAATGTTTATGAATACTTTTCATAGCTATGTAAATAATTGTTACTCTTTTTTCTTCCCTATTCTGTAATGTTTATACTCAAAAATTAATAAAATGTATATAATGCTGTATTGAATTTAATGTAAAATGTATTGTTAAATAAATAGATAGGAAAAAATAATGGTATTATTTTTGTATTTATTTTTTACAACAGTTACATCTAACCTCTCTGACCACTTAGGATCTCCATTCTAAGCAAGTGGGGGCAAAAAAAACCCTTCAATCACTTGACTTTCTTTCTATAGTTTTGAACTGCTAGATGCAAGTTCTGGGATGGATTTGCAACAGAAATCCATCTCTAGTGAGATCAAATTATAGACCAGAATCATTATCCATCTTTCTATAGAACTGCTGTAAGTTTGAGGGCTCAATCCTGCAAATACTGATGGCTTTGGGAGGTCAGCTGTGGAGGAAAGGGGAATTTGTTCATACAGTTTTGTCTTAGCTGTTTTAACTAGAGATTCTTTCTGTGACAAAGCGGACACCATTCCAGCAGTAGTCCTGGACTGAAGTTATGCAACACTTTAAGAAAATAGATCCTGATGATCAAGCTGAGTTCTATGTAAAGACATGACTATCGCACAACAGCGGTGTGAAAAGGGATTGTGTGGAAAGAAATTCCTTAAAAGTTACTGCTTCCTCTACAGTTCTCTTTGTAAATATTTAAGTAAATATTCATGGTAAGACAAATAACTTGACATCACAAAACCCTTTTCATTTTTTTTTCATTTTTCATATTCAACTGTATTTTTGTAGTCTGTCTCTTTTTAACAACAATAATACCTCAAGCCAAGCTATGGCTGTCCTGAACATTTTAATGAAGAATTAAAATCTCCTTGCTTTCTGGAACTATTTGGCTTTTTCCTGTTTGGTATTTCCCACAATGCAGGGATCTCCACTATTTCCTATCACAAGGGGCTAACTCATCACTCCTAGCATCAAAATAAACTAACATAAATGGACTAGTTGAAGACTTCACAATTATGACAAGGTACCAGGACACAAGACTTATCATCTCAGTGAATCTCAGACGTTATCAGTCTGCAGAAGAAATTTAATCCTGAACATAAATTGCATTTCCTAAAAAAACATAATCTTGCCTTAAGACACCAAACTCACTGATTAGAGGGAATGTCTGTGTTTACACATTTGTAGAGCGCATGCTGACTGTATTAGTGTCCTAGGAAACAAATCGGCCACAGCACACAGGCACAAAGTTAAAGAAGAGAAAGAAATTTTTGAAATCAGACCCTTCAATCTCTAAATCCTTTCAAATTCCTGAAGCACATTAGCTTTACTACTGCATGATGTGCGCGGTAGTATTTCCCCTAATGAAATCTGACTAGAAGTTTAAATGAGTTTAATGCATGAAATGTATAAATAAAATGTGGCCTTGATTAAATTTAGACTTGATACATAACTTAAATGGGTAGCACAAGAGCAGCTTCAGTATCATATATCCAGCCTATTTTTGACCATGCACTGTTAAAAGGAACTTGGATTTTTACATTCCACATACCTTCCAATAAGAAGACAACATAATGGAAAGGGCCCTGTCCAACACAGCATGCTATCACTCTGTTCACAGTCACGTAGATGTCTTCTGTTATTTCCTCTTGCTTGGAGAAATAATATCAAGTTCTAAATATATATCAAACTTTTTTTAAGGAAAAAGGAGGGTTTAAGAGGGGTCTCCAAAATGCCATCATTAAGGAACCAATAGAAGCAGCACCATTCCTTTGCCAATTTTCCCATATTTCTTCTGTTATATACCAGACCCTTGACCTAGCACAGTGATAGCGAACCTTTTTGAGACCGAGTGCCCAATTGCAACCCAAAACCCACTTATTTGTAGCAAAGTGCCAACACGGCAATTTAACCTGAATACTGAGGTTTTAGTTTAGAAAAAAACAATTGACTCTGAGGCATGCGTTACTCAGGAGTAAGCTTGGTGGTAGTTGGTGGCTTTGCTTTGAAGCAACCGTGAAACTCTTCCAATGGGTGAATCATGACCCTTCGAGGGTTTACTCAGAAGCAAGCCCCATTGCCAGCAACCGAGCTTACTCCCAGGTAAAGGATCGCGCTTTAGTTTTTTGCATGAAACTCAGTGGGGTTTAACAGCGCTTAACAGGGTTACCTACACTGCTTCCCCAAAACTAGGTCTTAGGTTTAATACTAATAATTGAGCCCAGCAGCCCAGGCCAGCCTAAATGTATGGGGGGGCACTCCGTTTGCAGGTGCCCACAGAGAGGGCTCTGAGTGCCACCTCTGGCACCCATGCCACAGGTTCACCACCACTGACCTAGCAGTACCATTTCAGAGGATGAAAGTATTTCACTTTCCATGTCCATTAAATTGCTTGCATGTTTCCAAATGCTGCAGCTTAAAGGACCACCTTTATGTCTCATATGATAAAACAGACCATCTTGATTGATAATAATTGTGGGTACCACATGGAAACCTGTGATGGATATTGTCCAACTTGCCACAAACAGATATATAGACATATTGGTATAGCTCCAGTACCAAATAAAGACACGAGGCCATAGCATGGGTTTAACTAGTTTATTTAAGACAACTGACCTATGTCATCAATTAAGTATGATAACATTTACTTGAGGGCAGGCTGCACTAGGCAGCCTTCTGTTTTGGAAATCCATTCTGGTGCCAAACTCAGCCAGCAGCTACCACTGGCCTCGTTTGTCACTGTCCGCATATGCTATGCGAAGAGGTATCCAGCCCCATCCCTCTTTCCTGATGCACCATGAAGCCACTGCCAAATTAGGGAAGAAGCCCGAAAATTCCTGCTTAGTTCAAATGGTGATGAGCTAATCCTGTGATTTTCAAAGGAGGGTGGGTGGGTCCATAACAGGAGATAAAAGCTGTCTCAAGAAGGAGATACAGCAATACAAGTTTCTCCTTCCATCCTTCTCATTGGATGACAGACATTTACTTACAGCCAGTCTGGCCTCATGTTTTATTCATCTTGGACTTACAGGCTATGGATGCCTCTTCTCACAATTACAGTCAGTGTCTAAGTTTTCACACACACCGTATGAAATGTTCTTAAAGGTTGTGTTCCATTCTTGTATGCTGTATTCGTTTACTTCATGGCCCTTTCCGTACGGGCCTTTTACAGTGCCCTAGGGACAGCAAAAAATGCCGTCCCTAGGGAGCTGTTCGCATGGGGGTGAAGCTGCATTGCAGCCGTGCCACCCTCGCTCCCCCCAGCGGCGCAAAGCCGCTGTTTCCAAGGTTTTCTGGAAACACCAGCTGGAAGGTGCCATCCCCCCTTTTCCGATTAACTTACCTTCCCTGCGACCTTCCGGCACGTCCCCGAGGCCTGGGGACACGCCCCCCTGCCCTGCAACTCCAGAGCGGTCGCGCAGGGCAGGGGGACGTGTCCCCTGGCCTGGGCGATGCGCCGGAAGGTCACAGGGAAGGTAAGTCGATTGGGCGATGGCGCAGCGCTGCGCTGTCTTCCCTGTCTTTACCGGGACTGTTCGTACTTTGGATTAATGATGTGGAAGAATAGCATTAGTGTCTTACAATAAGTTATTAACAGTTCAGAGCAAACTTCAGCAGTTGCAGTGTGTGAAATGGCTGGATATGTAGATAAATGATGTCTTAGAATTCATGCATATACAATACTGCCAAATGTATCTATAACTTGCTCTGTGATTTAACTTTAAAAACCATAGCACTCACTACTGTCATGATTAGTGGAAATAAGAATATTAATACAGCAATAAGAGCAGCATGGTGTGTAAGATAGTGTATTTTCCCACTGGTTATGATTGAAAGCATGCAACAACTTTGTTTCCCCAGTGAAGTCATGATTCATTGTTATCATGTAAATTTGGTGGAAGGAATTTTTCAAAAAGTTTAATGGCCCGAAAATATCTATTCCATTCTGAAAACAAACCTCTTTTCATAGTCACTTTATTGTCTGTGGACATTCTATCCCTAGTAAACTTGCATATTTTCCTTAAATAATAAAAGTATCCCTATGATTATTTGTTAGAATTTTATGGCACAATAGAAACAAGTAGTAATTGTTAAATAAAAAGATATGATGCTCACAATGGTTAGCAGTCACATTTTAAAGATATTCCCCTAGAATTCGCCCACTTCTGAAAATACTGAAGTCTGTAAAATTGGACTTAAAAATTCAGTCCTTCAAATATGATCCTTCTGTCAGGACCTGGAATAAATTAAACTGATGTACGTTATTTTTAAAGAAAGGAAAAATATGTGAAGCATTTTTAAAGCCTGAAGGCAGAGGACAAAACAAGTTAAGCAGGTGATACAAACCATCTTATTTTCATTCTAATAATGGTTTTTCCGCTTCCATATGGGGACATGGACTGGAAATAATTCATTGAAATACAAACGGAATGAGACAAAATAAAACAATCTAAATCACTCTCTTCTTACAATATCAGCTGAGCTGCTGTAGCTAAGAATTTTTTGGTTTTTCTTTACATTTGCTTTGTAGAACAGACGTAAAAGCAGCACACTCACACGCATCACGTAGACGCAGACTGCCAAAAAGCACTTACCCGATCCAGCAGTCCATACAGTAAAGATAACCTTTATTTATTTATTATGTCCAGTGCTTAATAGCCAGTTTTCAACAGTTTGCAAGATGGTTTAAAATTACTGAAAAATAACATGTGCTATAAAGCTAAATTAATCAAAATAAAATTTAAAAGCAATATAAAAACAGAATCTCTACTAATATCCAAACATTAGATGGAATAAAGGTATTTTCAAATGTTAATAAAAAAAGTAGGGAAGCATGCAGAAGACTTTCTAGGTCCTAGGAGAAGTACCACACTATTAAGACCCACCCTCTTGGTGGGTCACAAATTTACCTCCCTTAAAAGGTGATGGGAAGGGGGAGAATTATAGGCAAAAAGCTACCTTTTGATATCTGAGACCTAGCCCATATAGAGTATTAAAGGCCAACAATATCTAAAACCAATTGTTAAACCTTGTGAAGTATGTCAAATGGGAGGGTTTACTTGTTTTTCAGATCTGTTCTTGTGATCAGATAATCAGTTGTACTCTGAACCATAAAGAACCATTGCAGTATACTCAGCGGTAATCCAGTCTAGAAATGACCAAGACATAAATGAAGTCAATTGGCCTCTATATTCTACTGTGAATGACATTAATCTGATAAAAGGGACTTCTCACAGCAGAAAATCCAAAGCAATGCCAATGAAGTCCAGGATAACCACAGGCAACTACCAGGTGCAAATCACATGTGGGACATTAATCAAATCACAACTCTATAACTTATGTCAAAACTTCCACTGAAAAGGACCAAGAAAAGATCTGCATGTCTAAGGTTGGTTTGGCCATCTTCATATGGTGCTTTCCTCAATACAAATAATATCTTGCAATCTTCCAAAGTGTATTTATTATAAAAATCATTCCAGGACACCGTTATCATATGCACATGGTAGTCTTTAAACCATACACACTTTATCACCATCCTCACAGAAACCTGCTGATGACATAATGATAGATGAATACAGTATGATACTAGATTTCTTTGAAATGTAAGTAGTTTTATTGATGATTTGTATTATCTATGAAAATAGTCCTGTCAGTAAAGTATTACTTTGGTTTAGACCAACCCAGGGGCGTAACGAGCTCTCAGTATATTTTTTCTAACCCCAATTTGTCAATGCACTCCTAATGATGCTTAGACAGAGATGTGTACATGAGATTTGCAGTTCTCGATATTGTGATGGTGTGAAACATCACACATGAGGACACTGTCATAATATTTGAAATTTCTTCTTATTGTGACATACCATCTTCACTAACCACTGTGATTGTGGAGTGAAAAGTATGAAGGTGCATATTTCTTCCCAAATACTCTCAGAGGCAGTTTTATGCTGATCCTTCTCAGACAATTAGTAGTAAAAGACTGTAGGATTGGGGAAGGTATTCCTTGTGTAGTATAACCCACAGAAGAGCTGAGAATAGAAGACAACTTAAAACTAATCTGTTGTTGTTTGGAGTACTTTTTTGCTGCATAGCATTCCACACTTCCCTCCCTGTAGTAACAATATGGAATTTAGCCAGTGGCTTTCCAATCAAGCTGGAATTTTTGGCCATGGCATAGTCCATTTTTCACCTGTTTCACATTTGGGGAAGGGCGGTGGCTCAGAAGAAGAAGAAGTTGAAGAAGTTGAAGTTGAAGAAGTTGGAGTTGAAGTTGAAGTTGAAGAAGTTGAAGTTGTTGAAGAAGGTGAAGTTGAAGTTGTTGAAGGAGTTGAAGTTGTTGAAGAAGTTGAAGAAGTTGAAGTTGTAGTTGTTGAAGTTGTAGTTGTTGAAGTTGTTGAAGTTGTTGAAGTTGAAGTTGTTGAAGTTGAAGTAGTTGTTGAAGTTGTTGAAGTTGAAGTTGAAGAAGTTGTTGAAGTTGAAGAAGTTGTTGAAGTTGAAGAAGTTGAAGAAGAAGAAGTTGTTGTTGCTGTTGTTGTTTTTGTTGTATCATCCCTTTCTCTCCTGTAAGGAGACTCAAAAAGGCTTGCAAACTCCTTTCCCTTCCCCCCTCACAACAAACACCCTGTGAGGTACGTAGGGCTGAGAGAGCTCAGAAGAACTGTGCCTAGGCCAAGGTCACCCAGCGGGCGTGTGTTAGAGGGCACAAGCTAACCTGAATTCCTCAGATAAGCCTCCGCAGCTCAAGTGGCACAGCAGGGACTCAAACCTGATTCTTCCAGATTAGAGTACACCTGCTCTTAACCACTATGCCACTGCTGCTCAGTAGAAGAACTTTTGCTTTTCATGTAGAATTTCCAGGTTCAATCCCTGGCATCTTTATTTAAACTGATCAGGTAGAAGGTAGAGTGAAAGACCTCTGCCAAAGATTTTGGAGAGCCAGTGCTAATCTGGCTAAACTTAATGGACCAATGGTCTGATTCATAATATGGCAGTTTTGTGTACATTTATGTACTGTATGTGGTTTGGGGATTGAGTTAAATAACTGGGCCTGATTCTGAGGGTTTGGTGCGGACCTAACTGAGATTGACGGATTTGTGTGGATGCTAGTTCCTTAATTAGATTAGCAAGCTGCCTAAGGCATCCAATGTTATGGATGTCGTGTGTTCCCCCAAGACTAAAAAAGGAAGGGTGGAATATTAAGTCTATATATATATATATATATATATATATATATATATATATATATATATATATATATATATATAAATACATATATATATAGATATATATATAAATAACAAATATATAACAAATATATATATATATATATATATATATATATATATATATATAAATGTATATATAAATATATATATAATTTATATATACATGGTATATATATATATATATATATATATATATATATATAAATGTATATATAAATGTATATATAATTTATATATACATGGTCCTCCTCCTATGGTCTATTAAATTTTATATAGTATATATTTTATATTATATATATATATTATATTATATATATGGTCCTCCTACATCTAAATATGGTCCTCCTACACCACTAAATGTTTCAGAATCACCCTTATTCTTGGAAAGTTTTGTTGAATCAATGAAAAAAATGAAACTTACAATATTTGTTTATAAATGTTTGATGTTAATTAATAAATATAATATATACATTCTCAGGAAAAATAGAATATGCAGAGTCTCAGGAATGAATAGTATAAAAACATAGATCACCCTATTTTGCAAAAGCAATGGGATATTGCCCTAAATTTGATACCTGTTCTTTCTATGGATCTTAAGCTGCAACTCATTCTACAAAAAAAAAATGTTTAGTATATATACCAGATGCCACAACTTTTTAGTAAGGAGTTAATTAACAGTGTCTAATTATTGGCACTGTATTTTATAAGACTTCTCTCTTAAACCTACGGTTTAGCCTGTCCAACTATTTGGTAGACAGATTTGGTAGAATATTCATTAATCTTTCATTAATATTCATTAATTAATCTTTGGGGGTCCCAGGCCCTTAAGAGCTTTAAAGGTAAGATCCATGCCTAACTGGTAGAAATTCTGTGAGTGGACTGCTTATTGCTTAATTAGATTGGTAAGCAACCTATAGCATCCAAGGATAGATGAAGGTACCCAGTCAGTCACTGAAAGCTACACAATCCCAGAGGTTTGTGGGGATTAATGCCTTGGTGCTGCACATCAGTTATCACCTTTATAAATCATGATATAATAGGATGAGGTTGATGGGCAATATTCCTCTGCACATGTTTAATGCAAGCAAGGATGAGGAGGTCATGTTAAACTTGGAGCCCAAGTGATAACAAACTCAATGGCAGCTTCCTTGGGAATCTTCAGAATGGAAGGATTGAATTTACTGGCCTGTTCATATTCTAACTAATAAACCCTAGTTTAAGTCAGCTCTGCTGTCTAGTGTCTTCATTAAGTCAGCTCTGTTGTCTAGTGTCTTCAGACATGGCTTACCTGAAAATGAATTTTAAATATTATGGCAGCAGGCAAAGTACTGATCACAGGAGTTCTATTTTAACATCATTCCAGGGCAAAATTATCATGATTTCTAGCACATGTTTTCATAAAAAGTAAAATGGGAATCTTTTTGATTAATTTAAGGATAGCATTATGGAATAATTGGCATGTGATAACATTTACCCACCTATCTATGAAAATAGTCCTGTCAGTAAAGTATTACTTTGGTTTAGACCAACCCAGGGGCGTAACGAGGCATCCCTGGGCAAACTGTAGCCCTGGGCAAAACCTGAGTTGGATGCCCCCCCCCCCATGGGCGGCCACTCCACCACAACCAAATTTTTTTTTGCACCAGGACATTGGTGCCTGCAGGGGGTGCATTTTTAGACATATCAGCACCAATATTTCAGCGTATCATCAGGAGACTGTCTTTATGCTACTCCCCAGGTTTGGACAGCAATACAGAAAACTCAATGCAGAACAAAGATTCTTGGGCAAATTTCTGGGATGTTCCTGCAGGGGGCGCATTTTTGGATGTATTGGCACCAGAATTTCAGGGTATCATCTGGAAACTGTCCTTATGGTGCCCCCAAAGTTTGGTGCAGTTTGGTTTAGGGGGTCCAAAGTTATGGACTTCAAAGGGGGTGCCCCATCCCCAATTCTTTGCTAAGGAGATGGGGGCTACCCTTTGAGGGTCCATAACTTTGGACCCCCTGAACCAAACTGCACCAAACTTGGGGGGCGCCATCATCTCCAGATGATACCCTGAAATTTTGGTGCCGATACATCCAAAAATGCACCCCCTGCAGGAACATCCTATAAATTTGCCCAAGTATCTTTGTGCTGCATTGAGTTTTCTGCATTGCTGTCCATGGGGGTTGCAGGCTGTGGGGGGCACATTTCTGAAGGCACAGTCTAAAAACTTTTAGGGTCTCATCAGAAGACTGCTCTAATGATACCCCCCAAGTTTGGTGCAGTTTGGTTCAGGGGGGCCAAAGTTATGGACCCTCAAAACTGTAGCCCCCATCTCCTATTAGCTCCCATTGGAAACAATGGGGGATAGGGGCACCCCCTTTGGGAGTCCATAACATTGGACTCCCTGAACCAAATCTCACCAAACTTGGGGGGTAGCATAAGGACAGTCTTCTGATGATACACTGAAAATTTGGTGCCACTAGCCTAAAAACTGCGCCCCCTGCAGGCCAAAAATGGAAAACCACTAAAATACCCAAAAACGAACCCAGCATTTTGATGCCCCCCACAAGGTGATGCCCTGGGCAGCTGCCCACCTTGCCCAATGGGCATTATGCCAGTGTACCAACCACTGTTCACAATATAAATATGAACACTTTTAAAATATTCTTCCTCATGTTGGATCCTCTGGAGTTAAAATTAAGGAACAATTATAAAAAGGGGAAGCCTTCCCAACAGCTTCAAGAAGACTGTTCTGTCAAATAGGATCAACAGCTGAAAAAGGTCATCCTTATTAACCTAAAGGAGGGAATATGCAATAGATGTTGGTCTGAGGAACAAATCAGTCTGATAGTGAGATAGGCAGTACTGCAGGGTCCCAAGCAATAATAGCTTTATGGGTAATAGCCAGCACCTTGAAATGAACTTGAAAACAAATTGACAATCACAGCCAAAACTTCAAAATAATATGTGCCTTTGCTAGTAAGTGGACTGTTGTATTTTGCACCAATTGAAGTTTCCAAATTGTCTTCAAGGGCAGCCATATGTTGAGCATATTAGAACAGTCCAGCCTTGAGGTTACTGTTGTTGCATGGATCATTCAGCATGGCCAGAGTGTCTGCCAATGTGGGCCTTAGTTCACAAAAACTTACATCATAATATTTTTGTTTATATTTGAGATGCCACATTTGAGATGGTTGCAGACTAATTCAAACTGATTTCAGTGGACTTAGATCCTATTAACCCTATTTAAGATTACACTGTGATACATCTATCCCTCCAGTATGTAGTGTTATTTACTTTGCATGGTTTTTTCATAAACATGAGTGTTAATAGTGCAGCTAATGATACACACATAGTCAAAAATCTTTTGGAATCATCCATCTCTATTCTGTGTTTATGAACATGCTGTCATGAAGGTACCTACACACATCTGCATAAAATTGTGAGTTGGTTTTTCATGTGTATCTGCATGTCAAATTTTTAATCAGGATTTTTTCTTGTATATTCATAGAAAACCAATGAAAAAATATGGGATTTATATACATATATATATTCATTCTGGCTTAGCAGTGTATATACTGGTTTGACTGATTCTGCATGGAGGTTGTCTACCTACCCCAACCAATTTTAAATCAATGCAACACAGAACTCCAGTTAACAACTAATAGTTGTAGTAAGGAATGGTTCCTGTGGTAAACGCTGTAGAAATATGCCTACATTTCATATACATTCCAGGAGAAACTTCCCAGACTGATTTTCCATGCTGTCATGTGTCACATCTGATTATCTTTGTGACTTTGTGTTATGTTACATCAAGGATGTGACTAACATTAACCACATGTAATGTTGCACATTACCATCTTGTCTGCCAAGGAAATTTGGAGCAGCATGCCTTTCAGAAAGCAGAGTTTCCATTAGAATTATAGGTTTTCGTCGTTGTGTGCGAGAGGGAGATTAACTCATCAGTTCATTCAGTTTCAAATCACTGGTCCATGTGTTTGAATATAAAACATTCACTTGTTTCTTTGTTAATTAACAGAACACAAAAGAAAGTATCTGGGCTTACCTTGATACTTTTATAGGACATGACAAAAGGACAATTTCTTGCAGGCATGCTCTGTCCACCAATACTAAAAATGTCTTCTGAATTCATGCCTGTGATCAATCCTATTCTGGAAGAATTTGAATGTTTTAAGGGTGCAAGTAAATATCAGTTGCCCTAGGAAAATAGGGACAAAAAAGAATTTGTACTTCCATCGGCACTGCCTTTAATTCAGATACGATGAATGCTATCTTGCCCAGCTATACCCTTCCGGGCACTACCTTCTGTGGACTTGGAAGTGGGTAATTTTGCTTAGAATGATATTGGATGGGCCTTTGTTGCACACTGTATCTTTTTAGAATAATCCAGAATGGAGAACAAACCATCTACATGACAGATTCAGAGACATTGCTGATTACTGAGCATTGCAAACATTGCTTTAAAGAGGCTGTTTCTCCCCCGCCCCCCCCCCCTATGTTTAGCTATTTTTAAGACAAACCAAATGTGGCTACCATGAGCAATAAAAAAATTTATATGGTGCTATTACTTATAAAAACTGCATACCACAAGTATTGCAAATGTAGGATTTCCTACATAGAAACATTATTTAATTTAGACTTGTCTCACTTGTATTTGTTGCAGATATTTTAATTATTTTAAAATAAGAACAAACAATAAATTAAGGGTTGAATACTTCCCAGGAGACCTTGTGAGCCCTAAGGTCTCCTGGGAACTGTAGTTCCTCAGGCCGTTTTCCTCAGCCTGAAAAAAGTACTAGAAAAAGAAAAGGAACTAAAATAAATGTGGGAAGGGGATGGGGGGTGTTACAGAAGGGTGCTACGGAGGTTGCAAGGAAAAGGGAGAGGGGCCGGGGCAACTTTCCAGGGGCCCCCAGACATGCACCCGGTACGCAACACACTTCCCCCACCCTCTTGCCGCTCCGCCACTGAGCAGAGCACAGGAAAGTATAGAGCTTAGCTTCTCTCACCTCACACAGGGACCCCAGTGATATTCAATTCTTAGAGGGAATGGATGGGCCAAGCATCTCTGCTGACAGTAATCTTTCTGCTAGGTCATTACCCGACCATGCTGAGTTTTGAAACTGTCTCAGGTGAACATTTCTACTCTCCTGATGACAATATGAACCAGACTATCTTCTGAAAAGTGAAACAAATACTATTGTGGCCATCTTGGTACAGTGGTGGTTGTGTCAAACTAGGATCTGGAAGAGCAAGGTTCAAACCCCCACTGTGCTTTGAAGTTTGCTGGTTAACCTTGGGCCTGTCACTCTCTCCTTCAGCCTAGTGTACCTCACTGAATTGTTGTGAGAGTAAAATGGAAACAGGGACACTATTTTATGCTACCCGAAGCTCCTTGAAGTAGCTGCAGGATTAAAAATGCTTCATTCACAATTATGACATCTTTCTGATCACCATCTCTGCTGAGAAAAAAATGCTAGAATAAAATCATTTTTGCAAGTCCTCTCTGGAAGTTAAGGCTTCATTTAATGTACTTAGCAAGTAGTATAGCATTGTCTCTCCAAAGAATTAATTAGCTAACAATGGCAGATATGTGTATGCATCAGTAAGGGAATTTATGGTAGAAATTGCCTCTGGACAAGAAAGTCTTTTCTAATTAACTCATTGAAGTCTCCATGCTACCACATTGGTTGTCTTCTGAGCTTGAAGTGTTGGAAGAAACAGTACAAAGAAGATCCTCTGTCCTGAAAGACATCTGCTCTCCATTAAAGCTTCAAGGTGTGGAAAGAATTAAGAGTTATGTTGGAGACATTAATAGATGCAGTTGTAACAAAGCACATACAAAAAGTGTTGTTAACTGTGTAATCACCAAAGGCAAGGCACCTTGAACCACAAGGAATGGCAAAGTATAAATATTTGAATAAATATTAAAAATTTAAAAGATGTCCTTCGTTTTCCCATTTGAGACATGAATTTTTCCCATTACTGCTACATCAGTCAATTGTTATTTACCCACAATTTCTCTAAAGAGGTCAAGTCAGTATGCATGGGTCTCCCCATCCTTTGTTCTTGTAACAACTTTGTGAAGAGACAGTGACTGGCCCATGCTTACCCAGTGCCATTCTTGTATGAGTAGGGATTTTAAACTAAGGTAGCCACAGATCTAGCATGACTGCAGCACATTGGCTTTCATGGCCCACATGTCTGTTATGAGCACCATAGCTCAATGTAAAGGATAGGACTTTCCTTCACCTCACCCACATTTTTCAGTGGAAAAAATCAAGCCTTTAGCTGAATATCCAATCACATTTCAAGTGATACCTTATCAAATAATGTATGTGCACTCTGCATTTCATCAATAGAAATATAATCAGGTATGCATGTTTATCACATGATGATTTCAATATAAAATGATAATTTGCAACTTGGGAATAGCCATTAACCATCAGGAACCACAACCAGAAATTCCAGTCTATTTTTAGTTATATATTTGTTATGTTTCTTGATTTTGTAAGGTGATTTGACATAAATGAGACAGTTTAGGGCTAATAAATTATAAAACATTCAATAAAAACACAGTGGATAAGAAATGTTGATAGCTATTTCTTCTAAGTCAAACAACATAATTTTGAAAGCAAGTTGTTCGCATTCAGCCTTGCATCAAGTAGCCAAAAAGAAAAAAGAAAAAAGAAAAAAGACATTGTATGATGTATATGCATGGATCAATTTTGTGTGGTTCTATTTTCCCAGTCATTTCCTCAAACTATCACCTAATCCAGTGATGGCGAACCTTTTCAGGACCGAGTGCCCAAATT
Organism: Sphaerodactylus townsendi; assembly: GCF_021028975.2. NCBI lineage: Eukaryota > Metazoa > Chordata > Lepidosauria > Squamata > Sphaerodactylidae > Sphaerodactylus > Sphaerodactylus townsendi. The sequence continues at coordinate 51,549,422 of NC_059430.1, forward strand.
GCAACCCAAAACCTACCTATTTATCGCAAAGTGCCAGCATAGCAATTTAACCTGAATACTGAGGTTTTTGTTTAGAAAAAAAGATTGGCTCCGAGGTGTGTGTTACTCAGGAGTAAGCTTGGTGGTAGTCAGTGGCTTTGCTTTGAAGCAACTGTGCAAATGTTCCAATGGGTGAATCACGACCCTAGGAGGGTTTACTCAGAAGCAAGCCCCATTGCCAGCAACCGAGCTTACTCCCAGGTAAAGGATTGTGCTATAGTTCTTCACATGAAAATCAGTGGGGTTTAACAGCGCTTAACAGGGTTACCTACACTGCTTCCCCAAAACTAGGTCTTAGGTTTAATGCTAATAATCGAGCCCAGCGGCCCAGGCCAGCCTGGATGTATGGGGGGGGGCACTCTGTTTGCGTGTGCCCACAGAGAGGGCTCTGATTGCCACCTCTGGCACCCGTGCCACAGGTTCGCCACCACTGACCTAATCAAACTGCACATGAATATTTTATATCAAAACCTCTCGATAGTACCACAAATGTATCAGTTTGCTTCAAATATTTGCATCCCATCTTCTTCTCACAAGGCTCAACACAGTTTACAAAATAATATCTGGTAAGAATAAAGACATAGATAACAAATCAACAGCAATAAAAGAACAGATAACCAATCTTGGCACTGACAAAAGAAACCAATCACTTAATTCATCATGAAATTAAATGATTTCATCATATAATACACACTTCAGCAACAATTCTCCAACCATCTAACTAGAACATCACTGAAAACACCTACCAAATAACACTACATCCCTTTTTAGAAAGGTCAACAATGAAGGAGTCATACTTTCTGTTGTGCTGCAATTAAGAAAGCATGGATTTAAGCAAAGGGAAAATATTTCTTCCTTCAGTGTCGGGGAAACACAAGCAAAACAATTAGAGAAGCACAAGTGGTAGGAATAACCATCAAAAAAAATCTTATCTAGTATGTTGTTATTGTCTCTACCATTAAACAAAACAGGTACACTATTAAAATTACAATAAAGCAATTCAGTATGCACTGTATGCACATACAAGTGAAAAATAGCAATGCACTTTGTAACAATTACAACAACAATTTACAAAAATTGCAAACAACCATACATGGTCCATATAAAAGCCAAAACTGCAAGGTTTCATAAGTCAGAAAACAAGCACAGACATTGAAGGTCTTATAACCAGAAGGAAAACAATTGCAGTGAAGACAGTCTGCAGCACTTCATTCTGAGCATCACTTCATCTTTTTCTCACATAATGCTTCTATAATCAGCTGTGTATGGCTAGCATATGAAACAAATGGAAGCATTCTTGAAGATGGCTGGCAGAGCTTAAAGCTAATAGTACAGGTCAGCAAGACATTTATAGAAGTATTTGTGACTAGTTTTAACTACTGGCCATGCTACAAATATTAAGTTACATTTGTACGATGGTGAGCAGTCTCCTTTTTGTTTGATCAATTCTCTGCAATGAATGTCACAGCAAACATCAAATATATGCGACAGTAACTGGAACTCCAGAAGGCCTGCCATAGTAGCTTGTGGCAGCAAAAATTAACAGGCGTCTTACATCATCTTAAGTAAAATTGTGTTCCACTGTAGGTTTTTGTGGACTAGAGCTTGCTTCTTCACAGAGCCCACTACAAGTGTTTTAATTAGCAGTAGTGGGGGAAGAGGATCAAGGGGGTCAAAATGCAGGAAGTAGGGGGAAATGTGGCTGTGTAAAATTTAAATCTAATCAAGAAAAATACAGAAACCATTCACAGGTTATGCTAAACCTTTTAAAATCTGCAATGGGATGAACCATAGCTCTCTTTCACTGCCATTTTAAAAGACATGATTTCAATAATTTCATCTTTCTTAAGACTCATTTCTATCAATCTTTGGTCATTTATGCAGTTGTGGTCTCCTTTGCTTTGAGTGTACATTTCCTTTGGATTTGATTCTTGGTTACACACACATTTCTTCCTCTTCAGCACTTCCTTCATTTTCAGATCAAAGAATCCCTGTGGTTTCCAAAATCTCTGAAAGTGTTACTTTTTCTCTCCCTTCATGGAGAAAGCAAAGGATATCAGCATGCATTTAGCTTTCTTCAGGTTCTCTCTCTTCTCCCTAACTTCCCCCACCCACCCCACAGCATTTCCTCTCACTCTTCAAGCCACCATTTCACAAGGATCAGAAAAAACGTTATTTTTTATTATTTTTATGCTGAGATATAAGATGCACCTGAATAACCAGGGGCAGCCATTGCTGCCGTGGTGAGCAACGCAGCAAGATAAGGGGCATGCATGGCCTGGTGGCAAGCTGCAGAACCGGGTGCGATGATTGGCTCCCCCTGAAAAAGGCGGGAGGAGCCTGGGTATATCTAGACGCCTTCCCCGGTCCGCGCCCTTCCCGGCGGCGAGAACCAGCAAGGTGTGGTCGCGTTGGCGTCTCACTTAAGGCCTGGAAGGAGACTGGCCTTTTCTTTCCTTTCCTTTTTAGCTGATTTTCCTTCTTCCTCTGGCCCTCCTTGTTTCTCTCGTTTCAACCTTTTCTTCCTTTTCATTTTTCTGGGCGGTCTCGCAGCCATGGGGCGAAAGGGACAAGAGCAGGCAGCCTGCTGCAGAAGCGGCCCGGCGCTCCATCGGAACGGCGATGCTCTGCTGAACAGGGTCCGGGCTGAACTGGCCCGGGGCGTGGACGACGGCCCGGTCGTTGAAGCGTGCTCGGAGCTGGCGAGGCTGACGCCGCTGGCTCCGGGCTTGTCTCCCATCGGCAGGCGGCCGGTCAGCATGGCGGACAGTCTCCATTGGGAGGGCCTCCCAGCGGTCGAAGAGTGCGGCCCGGCATCTTCCCCGCCCGAACACGCCGGGCCATATGGGCACCGATCCTGCCTTGGTCTGCAACCTGGCGACACCCTGTTGCATCTTTTCTCAAGTCGGCGAGCTGACCGGGCGAAGTCGGGCCCCACCGAGTCGGGGCCCCGAGCCCACTGCGCGGAGGCCGATCGCGGCGCCCGAGGAGGGCCTCGAAGCGAACAACGGATGTGCTGCAACTTTACGCCTCCGGTTAAGCGTGTCCACATCGGTGGATGCGCTCCATCGGCCCTCGAGCGAGGGCAGGAGGAGGAAGCTGATCGTCAGAAGGCTGTTCCGTTCCTCAAGCGTCCCCCCAGCTCTTCGTAGGTCGGGTGAGTCTACTGAGGATGATGACGCAGCAGGTTACTGGGGAATTTTGAGTCGCTGGGGAGAGGTGCCTGCTCTCCCCACCGTGGCTTGCAAAGCATAGCAGGGCGTTCCGAGAGCGTGACGCCATCCCGGCACCGACTCAGGGACTGACAGCGGCAACCCGCCGGGTCCCACCTCCCCAGGAAGCTCGGGAGCGGGCGCTGGATGGGTATTATGTGGATATCTTTACGTTCCTGCAGGAGGAGTTGGGTTTGTCGAAGGGCGGAAGGCTGACAAAAACGGAAGGACCAGGCAGCGGCCGAAGCGGAATTTCAACAACTGGCTGCAGGGCTTCACGAATTCCTGGCCCTCATCGGGGCAGCGTGATGCGAAGCCTGGCATCCTGCGCAGCTCACATGGCCCATGTGCTGCAGGCTCGGCTGGCTGGGAGACTGCGACCACAAACTACAACGAAGGCTATCCGCCAAAGGCGCCGCTGACAAGTGCCTTTTTATTTGGGACCTCATCCACGACCAAACCTGGATGGTCATGGTCCAGCCACGCCATGGGAGGGGCGGCCGGATCCTCCGTTCCCCACAAAACCGGCAGAGCCTACCGGGCGGTGGGGGGCAAAGAAGTTGTGTTGGGAATTCAACAAAGGTGCTTGCCAGCGGCAAAATGTAGATATGAGCACTCTTGCTCCCTTTGTTCCGGCAGCCACAGCAGGATCAGCTGTCCCAAGCCGGGCGGGGCCTTCGGCAGACCCGGTCGTGGCCGGGCTCCTCCCACAAAGACGCCGGTGGCTGAGGCGGTGCTCCGCCCGCGAAACACTGAGGTGCTCGCTCAGCTGCAGTCTCTGGCCCCTTCCCCGTTCAAGTGGGGGGGTGCTGTTGGAGTGGTTGCAGCTCTACCCAGACAGGGCTCTTGGCGCCTGCTGGGGAGGGTTTCTCTTCTGGCTTCCGCATTCCATACCAAGGCCCGCGGAGGGCTTTACCATGCCAGCAATCTAAAATCTGTCCCGCGATCTCCCTGGAGCGGTGGCTGATAAGCTCAACAAAATCCAGGCCGGCCGCATTGCTGGCTCTTTCATCACCCTCCCCTCCCCAACCTCAGGGTCTCCCCAATTGGCGTCGTGCCTAAGAAAGCCCGGGGAGTTTAGCAATTCAACACCTCTCCTACCCGGGCCGACTCCGTGAATTTTTCATTGACCCAGAGGTTTGTTCCGGTCCGTTCGCATACACCTTGGACGAAGCTTCATCCTCTCTGCATCAGGCAGGCGGGTCCGGGGCATCCCTGGCAAAGTGTGACATTCAGTCCGCCTTCCGGCTCCTGCCCATTTCCCCTTGGACTTCGAGCTGCTGGGCATCCACTTCCAAGGAAATTGGAGTATGTGGACAAGGAAGGCCATGCCCATGGGCTGCTCCTTTGCCTCTTGCCCGCTTTGAGACTTTCAGCACCTTCCTCGAATGGGCTTTCAGACAGCGGGTGCCCTCCGGTTTGGTGACTCATTACCTTGATGATTTCTCATTTATCGGCAGGCAGGGCACCCGGGGAGTGTGGAAGGCTGGCCCTTCAGGCTTTCCAGGTCCTGGCCGAGCTGGGGGTCCCTTGGCTCCCAACAAGACGGAGGGGCCCGCCACTGCCCTCAGCTACCTGGGCGTTCACCTGGACCACGCGGTTCTGAGCCGTCCTCCCTCCCCTCACTCCCGGCTGACAAGCTTACAGCCCCTTCAGCCCTGCTCCAGTCCGTTCTTCTCCTCCGAAAATGCAGGGTGCGCCTGGTCCAGTCCTTACTCGGCCACCTTAATTTTGCTTGCAGGGTGGTGGCCCCAGGCAGGGCCTTTCTGCTCTCATTTGGCCCGAGGAGTCCTTGTCGGGCTGCAAGTCCCCTGACCATCACATCAGGGTCTCGGGGCATGAAAGAAGACCTACTGGTCTGGTTGTCCTTCATCCGAAACTTCGCGGCATCTCTCTGTGGCAATCAGCTTTGGAACCTGGCCTGGAGCTGCAGGTGCACTCTGATGCCCCTGGCGCTTTTGGTTTCGGCGTGTTCTTCCGAGGTCAGTGGGCACAGGGCCTTTGGCCCCCCAGAGTGGCCTGTAGGGGCATCACCAGGGATCTTACTTTTCTGGAGCTGTTCCCCATCCTGGTGGCGGTGCACATTTGGCCACGACCTCTGGCTAAACAAACGGGTGCTTTTCTGACAACCAGGCAGTGGTGCGTGTGGTAAACAGACAGTCGAAAGCAAATCGCTCGGGTCATAATGCCTGGTTGCAATTTGGTTCTTACCTGCCTCACTCATAACATCTCTTTCAAAGCTGCTTTGTTCCAGGTTTGCAGAATGAAATTGCTGATGCTTTATCTCGCCAGCAGGTGGATAGTTTCGGGCCTGGCCCGGGCGGAGCCGTTCCGGCGACAGTGCGGCGTTCCTCTGGAGCCTTGGCAACGAAGGCGTCATCACAGGTGTTTTGAACTCGCTGGCACCGCCACGATGCAGGCAATACGGCCAGACGTCTCGCGCGTTCCTGAGCTTAGCTGCATCCTCCGGCTCGGGTTGCGGTGGGGTGGACACTGGCTTTCTCCTCGTGTATTTGGTCTGGCTCCATGGGCAGGGATGCACCAGCACTATGGGGTGCACCTGGCGGGCATCGCTTACCGCAAGGTTTCCGGTTTTCCTGATGTCACCAAGGCGTTTGTAGTTAGCCTAGTGGCTGGATGGCGGTGGTGGGCACCAGACAGGGGACCTCGAGCCAGTCACCAAGGAAGTGTTGAGGGCGGTCACTGGGGCTCTAGGGCAGGTGTGTAACCCGGCTATGAGCTGCTTTTGCCTGCCGCCTTCCACCTGGCTCACCACGGGCTTGTCAGGCCTGGGGAACTGGTCGCCTACCAGGGTTCGCCTTCCAGCACCGCTGCAATGGGAACACCTGGGTCCTGTCGGGGACATGGTCCACGCTTGGCTGGCTCATTCAAAACTGACCAAGAGGGGCCGTGGGGCTTGGGTCACCGGCCCTACGAGGCGATGCCACCTGCCCCTCCCTCCCCTTATTGAGTGGCTCGGCACAGGCCTCCGGTGGAGTGGCATGCTCTTGGTGCATGAGGATGGGTCCCCCTCACCAGGTTCCAAATGCTGGCGGTGTTCAGGAGCATGCTGTCATGCTGGGCTACCGGCCTGGCGAGGAGTTCGGCCTGCACTCGTTCCAGAATAGGGGCATACTTGACCGCGGCAGCAGAGAGCAGGGCCGGAGGATATCCGCAGTTTGGGCAGGTGGCCCGGTCGGGGGCCTTTGAGGCGTGCATTCGCCCACACCTGACTTGTTGATTTCCCTCCTCAGTGCCTCCAGGAGTGCGCAGACTATCCTATCGGCAGGTGTGTGGGTGAGTGGGGAACAGCCTGCATCCAGCAAGTGGGACTCGCCTGCAAGATCCGAGATGGGGCCGGCATCTCGGACTCGGAAAGCATCGTAGAATTTCCTGGTTGGGGCAGGGGAGGCACATGCTTTGGCATGAGCTAGAGCCCAGGTGTCATTGAATACATTTTCAGCTGGCTACACGGACCTCCTGGTCATCCACCTTGGGATGAAGATCTCCTGCCAGGTGAGGCCTTGACCATGCGTTTGGGAGTGGCCGCCACGCTCAGGAGCTTTGCCAGGCACCGCCTAATATGACCTTGGTTTGGTCCGAGATGGTGCAGCGGGATCATTGGGCGGAGCGGTGGATCCCTCGGCTGTGGATAGGGCCTGCAGAAAGTTAATAGGCACGCCAAGGTGGTACTTTCCTCCGAGGGCGGTGGCAGAACACTCGAAATCACCCGACGCCATGGACCTTTTTTCCAGCCGGATGGCGTCCGCCTGTCCCAATGGGGCATGGACTTGTGGCTTCAGTCAGTTCAGTTTACCCTTAGGTGGTTAGATTTGAGACGAGGCTCAGGCTTGAGGGCTTGGGCGGTGAGCTGCAAGGGTGGAGCAGCTCGTGCGTAGGGTTTACAGCAGTGTCGCGACATCTGGGGAGAGCAGGCACTCGGCTGGGGCTCCCAGGCTTGCGCCCTATGAGGGCCGGGGGGGTGGGGCGGGCAGGCTGGGCGGGCGGCAGGCCGGGTCAGCTGCCGACACCCCAGGAGTGGGTTGGGTTGGGCCGTTAGGCGACCATGGGCTTAGCCGGTGCCCGACACCCCAGCGAGCACGGGAGGAAGACGGGCTGGGGGCGGCCTTGGGGCTCAGCCGGTGCCGTCTCCTCAGCAGGGGCGGGAAGTGTGGAAGCATTCAGGAGTATGATCTCTGGGGCTTCCCTTCCCGCCAGTTTCCCATTCATTGGGATGTGATGTGCGACCCGTTTGCCGCCCAGCTCTGATGTATATAGTTCTTGTTTATATGTTTGTTGTTTAATAAACGGGCTGCGGCCCATTCCTTTTCCAGCCTGTCGTTGTGGTGTACTTATTGAGCGAGGGAGTCTCACCATCTACAGCAATGACAATTGAAATTGACAAGAAATTGACATGGTCTAGCACACTAACACTAGACAAAAGACAGCAGGGGGGGAAGGGTAGCAAGCAACCTTCCCAAATGGAGGTTGCACAGAAACTGTGAGGAATTGGGAGTTGGCAAAATGATTGATCAGCTCAGCTAAGAACTCTTTGCAGGGGGAAGAATCCCTGTGTAAAACCCATTGCAAAACAAACAGCTGTGGGGCAACTAGTACATGCATAAATTGCTTTTTAGTCAAATGGAGATAAAATTGAGTAGTGTAGAAAAAACTTTACTCCCACTTGCCTTGAATGGAGAAGTGAAATGAATAAGTAAAATTAAAACATGTGTGTCACAAATTAAAACATACACACACACACACACACACACACACACGATGAACAGCCACATTTACTTTTTGCCTGATTAATTCTCTGCAGCGCATATTATATATATATGCACATACATGTATTTATATAATATTGCATTCCTGTTATCCTTACTACTGTACTGAGCTGCCAAAGGGAAATAATATGATGAAACATTTTTTCCTTTCCAGCTATGTTATGCTCAATTATCCTCTACTAAGGGTTTGTTTTTTAATTTATATAACTTATTTGGTCACCTATTGAATGCCCATACTGGATTAATAGAGTATATTTTTGTCCTACTGAGTATATTTTTGTCCCTACTTCAGTGGGACACTACTTGTGTGTGTGTGTGTGTGTGTGTGTGTGTGTGTGTGTGTGTGTGTGTGTGTGTGTGTGTGTGTGTGTGTGTGTGTGTGTGATTAACTTGGCTTGAATAGTTTTTGAGCATTGCTGTTTTTGAGACACTTATCAATTCAACTGAGTGTGCATGTGCCCCTTTTAAAAAGCTAAAATCCTTCTGCTCAGCTCTAGGTGGGGATGATTACTGAAAGTTGCTCAGTTACTGAAAACTGATAATTCTTTACTGCTGACTACATAAGAAAGGCTTCGATTATCTCCGTTGCCACAAAAATCATAGGTTGAATAAGACAGGAGGACAAAGACTAACAAAGTTTATAAATTAAGGTGCCACAGGATGTCTGTTTCATTTTGCTTCTACACGCTAACACAACTAACCATAACATCCAAGTTTGAATAAGACATTTCACACCAAAACTATTCTTTAGAAAATCTCTAACCAGTTCATATTTGAATATTTGTTTTTAATCCAAGCCACATTTTCGCCACATTTAATCCAAACTTTCCTGTTCTCCAGAATTTCATATGTTTCATGGCAGTGAGCACATTTATTAAAATATTGAGTGAGCCTGTGATTTTATATTCTCTTTTTGTCAGTATTTTACTAGCTGTGACAATGAATAAAAGCTTACTTGGCCTATATGTGTGTGTGTAGACAACAGGCAACTAAGGATGGAGTCCCAAGTGCTTTTAAGTCCACTATGGAAAACATACAGGAAGGGGCATAGCACCCACGGGGACATGTGGGGGGTCACATATCCCTGGGCGCATGCCATCCTGTCAGGTGAGGGGTGCAAAATCACCCCCCCCCCACATCCCTCCTTCCCTGCACCAATTAGGCTTCTAGGTTGGCGCAGGGCAGGAGGAGTGAGCCATGTGGTGGTCGATTTTGTACCCCCCCACACCACTTTTCCCCTGCACCAACTTGGCTCATCCAAGTCGGCACGGGGAGGAAGAGATGGTGCCTGGTGGGGAGGGGTGCAAAATTGCCCCCACACGCCTCCCCTTTTCCTCCCTTGGCTGGGTCCAGCCCCGCTCAGCTGCTCCTTCAGCCAACGGAGGCTAAAGGAGCGGCCTATTGGGGCTGCTGCAGGGTACCCTTCAGCTCGGCCCCTCCCCTCCAGCAAAGGCTGCAGCAGAGTGCCTCTTGGCCCCACCCCACCAGGTTGCCTGGGACCACCACCAGCTCAGGTAAATGGGGCGTGGGGATGCGGGGGCGTCATTTTGTCTCGGGCACCATTTTGCCCCTCTGTGCCTTTGCATACAGGTATACCTTGGGATCTTTTCTAGTGACATAAAAGCAGAGATTCTGATTCCCAGAGGAGATTCTGATTCCCAGAGAAGAAATAGGGCAAACAAAGTTATATAACGCTCTGTCCCAAGCTGATTTAATTCACAGTTTGAGAAATATTCCCATTTAAGTGTCCTATTGTTTGGAACAGCTCTTTGGTGGATGAACAGCTCTTCCTCCACCCTTGTGACAATCCCCTGAAGATGTGAAAAATGCCATGCCAAAGGGTGTTCAGGTGAAAACACAGAGAACAAGTTTGGGTCCTTTTCCGGAATTATGGTTGGGATATAGGTCTATGAATTCTATATTATTGTTGTTCATTGTTAGCAACTTTGAACTAGAAGAGGGATATAAATTTTAAACAAACAAACAAGTAAATCCTGGCCAATGGAGACATTCTATAAATTCATTGAGAAGGATCATGGCACAATCCATAACATAGTTCTATCCTAAGAGGCAATGTCCCTTAGCAAAGGAATAGTTCAGACCAATTTTGTTTGAATACATATTACTGGTGCTCATTTCATGATGACATTAAATGTTCTGAGGCCAGCTGCATTTTATCCATGAACAAGATAGTAGTCTGAAATCACTTCTCTAAAATAAATGCATTTTGTAACTGCAGCTGTAATGAACTCTGCAATCACCTTTGTGAATACATTGCTTTTCCCCCGTGATACTCAGAAGTAAGCTTAGATGTAGGAGTATCTGGTATTGACACATCTCACAAGAGAGTGAAGACAAACACCATGTAGGGATGTTTCCAGAAATCTTCTGATCTGAATTTTTGTCCAGATTTTTATTCTCCTAGTTGTCTTGTTTCTGAAATGTAGCTAATTTATTTAGAATTTTCATTTTTAAAAAATTTACTTTTGATTTCTTTAACAGAATAGTGTGCATACATAGTGGGCCACAGCTTTCATTTCCAAAAGTTCATTCATCTCTTTTCCTCTTCTGTGTTACAATTGTACTCATATAGCATCACAATAAAGCACTGATACATACATGAGATTACATGTACGGGTCTGACAAGATTCTTGTTGTGTGGTATTGGACCTACCTTGTTTTAATAAGCTGGTAGAAGTACACTGTATTTTGTCACACAATTTTGGGTCTTTTTTCCTCATTCATTCTCCCCTTCCCCCCCCCCCCATTTTTCTCATTTTTTAAAACAAAATCAACCTAACAAAAGTTGCTTGTTAACTGGGGGAGGTGTCATTTAGTTTAAATTTACTGTCTGAATTAATAACTCAACTTGGATTGCTTATTGAATCAACAAAGAGCATAGGCTTCAAAATACATTTGATTTGTTCAAAAAGATGTAATAGCTTTGGTAACTAGATTCTGTTCAATTTAACTGCTTGGATCTGTCACATCATTTTCTTTCTTTTGAAGCATCACAAAGTGCTGCATTTTTTTTTCTTCTGTAAACGGGTGATTCATAGTAACAGAGTGAATGCGATGGCTGTTGGACTGTTTCTTCCCTCAGTCCTGTCTGTCTTCACATCATCACATTTCCTGGAAGAAGAATTGCCTGGAAAATGGTTCTCTATCCCACTTATGCTATTTCAGTAGAACTTGAAAGTGACATTCTAGTGTCAGGCAGCTGCACTCCTTCTGAACCCCCCCCCCCCAGCTTCTTTTTTCAGCCAGATGTGGAAGGCAATGATATGAAACTGAAAGAAACCACAACTCAGTCATCTGCCCTCCACTTAATTTTTCATACAAATTTCGGGTCAGGTTGTGGCCCAGCAAGTCCTGAGGTGTGTGTTACATTAGAATGGCTGCAAGCAGATCTCCAAAAAGCAATCTGAACTGAAAAAAGAGTGTGTGAAAGAGGAAAATTGGGTGTGTGCTCTTTAGGACTGGTATATATTCAGAGCTGTTTCATTAAAATCTGCCCAGTGTATCCAAGGTTGATGAATTACTGTATTAATCTGTTCAAAGCAGAACATGTGACCAACTCATTCTTCATCCTATTAAAAACCCTCTAAAACACTGGAGTTTGGATGACAGATTTTTTATTGATTATCATTATTAATTATTGAAATAGTTATTTTGTCCAAGAATGGCAATGCGAAAATCCATACACTTCTTTGGAATTTTTCCCTGCAGCCAAATATGATCCCACCACCACTACCACCACAAATGCAGTATACAGAATCACTGCCTGTCCTGAGCTCTGCCATGCCTTTCTGATGGTTATATTATCTGCTGTTGCCAATAATACTGCAGAATAGGATGAGGTTTCATTGGAAGGAACATATTAAAAACGTGTGTGTCCAACTCTGTCGCATCTGTATAAAGCCCCCCAAAATGCAATTGTTTTTACTTTCTTTTAATCTTGCAAAGAAATTTGAAAGTAGACGAACTGACCCCCATGTTCAAAGTCATTGTCAGAGACCATGAAGTCATAGGCTTCTGGTTTTAATAATGTCTTGGAAAACACTCAGCATCATTAATCATATTCAGAAAATAAATGGCACACAGATTTCCAAGTTCGAAGTGTTTGTGAAGAGTAGTTTAGAGTATTGAAAATTCATATGCACACCTTTCCTCTTACTCTTTTCAGAAGTATAAACTGGGTTGAAAAGCCAATGTAAAAAAAACTACGTAGATATTCTGAAGAGGTTATGAAAGGGATAATGTTTGGGTACAAATTTATTCTAAGCTCAAAGGGGGGTTTCTTTCCTGACGGTTATTCTGAGAATCTGTCTTTACTATTACACTCTATTCATTTCTAGGCAGCTAAATGGAATTTTGGCAGGTTTTTCCCCTCTCACGTGCATATTTGTTAGTGAAATGATAGTGGAAATTCTTTATGGTTTTATATATTGGGGTTTTTTGTTTTTAAAAATAAAATACTACAGATTAACCCTATTAAAGTCAACAACATAATGTGAATTGTGAAGTTTTGTATGCTTGATGTCGTTTAATTTCCATTTTCAGTACATCCACTTCTAAATAAGCACCAGATCTGAAAGCAGAATGCAGACCGTCATGACTGTGCCATATATTTCCTATGTCACGTGATAGCCTCACCTTTTCTCAGTTCAATAATTTACTGAGATGCATGCTTGCTGATCCACATGAGAAAGTTTCTCCTTGTAGATGCTCTTCAGCCTTTTTATAGGAAAGCAACAGAGATATGTAGAAATTTCTTTGCACCTGCAAAGCTTCTCAATGATTGAAATTACTCTGGTAAGCTGAAGATCTGACAGTCCATGTGACATTTCAGCATAAATGGAGTCATAGATGAGACAACAAATGATCTTTGTAATCAAGTTAAAAAATAAAAGTTCCAAATTAGAAGCTACTTTGGATTCAAGGAAGAAACACAAAGATGGTCACATTTTGAATGGTGTTTGTTTGTTTGTTCGTTCATTTGTTTGTTCGTTTGTTTAATATCCTGCCCTCCTCAGCCAAAGCTGGGCTCAGGGTGACTAACATACACAGTTAAAATACATATATAATTGAAACACAATGTACAATAAAATCGATCTCAGCCACAGACTACTAAAACCCTGATGGCAATTAAATAAATCACATTGCCCATGTAAACCACATTCTGCTCAGTCCTATAACCTTATTGAGCAGAAAGGGGAGCTATATAGCATCAGGGCCAACAGATTTCAACAACAGTATCAGTTTCAAGTACAGCATATGCCCAGCAGAAAAATTCAGACCTACAAGCTTTGTGGAAGCTATTAAGCACCCACAGCACTCTAATGTCTGCAGGCAATGCCTTCCACAGAGTAGAAGCCAGAACTAAAAAGGCCCTGGCGATCACAAAAGGTTACTCCTAGAGGACCGAAGTGTACTCTGTGGATAATATGCGGAAATGTGGTCACAGCCTAAAAGATTAATACCAAAAGGTCTGGAACTTAACAGCACCAGTGAACAGTATAAAACAAGTCTCTACCTGTATTCTCCCACCAGAATTCTTGTGAGTTCTCTGGCTACTGCTTTCTGGAGTTCTCAGCCTACTGCATTCTGGACCAGCTGCAGTTTCTGGAGCAATCTCAAGGGCAGGCCAGTGTAAATTGAGTTACAATAATCGAGCCTGGAAGTGACCATTATGTGGTATTCAGTATTCAAGTGCCATGGTATTCAGTTCTTATGGTTACTTGGAAGAATAAATGTGTGTTCTTAAAAGGCTAACCCTAACACAAGTCCTTCTGAAGTCAAAGACTGTTATAAACAGTGGTGGGATTCAAAAATTTTAACAACAGGTTCCGATGGTGGTGGGGCCAACAGGGCTGGGTGGGGCATGATGCGGTGGGGGCGTGGCCTGGGCATTCTGGGGCGGGGCTTTCCAGAGCTGGGTGGGCAGTGCTGCGGCAGGGGTATAAATTTTTTAAAATAAAGCATTCCCTTCTCACTGGACACAGTGTAGCAGACTTCCCTCTGTGATACACCTCTGAAGATGCCAGTCACAGATGCAGGCAAAACGTTAGAAACTAGATCCACCAGACCACGGCCACACAGCCTGGAAAACCCACCACAACCAGTTGAATCTGGCCATGAACGCTTTCGACAACACAAGTTAATTTCCACTTTAATAGATAATTTCCACTACATGGGCTTGTGCCCACCAACTCTCTCTTCTAATTTTGTCATCACGCCAACCCTATGAGGTAGGTTGTTAGCCTGAGAAACAGCTCCAAGTGGGTATTGAACATGTAAATCTTTTACAAATCACCCCCAGCTATTTTTTTTTGCACCAGATCAGCTGAAATATTTTGTAAATTACCTGAAAATAGACTAACTGTCACTTTCTCTTGAGGGATCCATACTACCTTTCCCCACACCTATACCATGCAGAATCTACCATATAAAGTTGTCATTTTCTCCTGGTGAACTGATCTCTGTGCTTGGAAATCAGTTGCAATTCCAGGAGATCTCCAGCCACCACCTGGAGGTTGGAACAATATGTGACTTGTACTCCTTGGTTATCTATGAAATTAGTTTAAGAGACACAATATTGTAAAATCACATACATGTACCTGCATAATTGTTTTAATTAAATGGGTTATGCAACTCCATTCAATAGCATAATACAAAAAACTACTAATTAAAAAGTTGCAGGATCAATTGTTCATGGCTGAATGCATTCTAGCATCTATGAGATTAATTTGAAAACTTTGTAAACTTCAGATTCTTAATCTCTAAGCTTTATAAATTGCTGCTTGTGTGCTGTTTGCATAATGCAATTTTAAAGTGCTAAATCTCTTCCCCCCTCCACCCTTGGCTTCATCCCATTCTCAGCCCTTTTGCCAGTTTTCAAGCCCACCCTTCTCCCTCATGAGGAAGAACTTGCCTCTTAATAACTGAAAGTATGCCATATTTTCTTTTAAAACCTACCTCCACAATTTTCAGACCTATCTCGTTGCCATTACTGCAGCCATTTTTGTTATGGGCAGAAGCTATTTAGGGTTTTACTTGGCTATTACTGTAGCCATTTTTGTTAAGGGCAAAAGCTATCAGCTGCAGAAAAGAGACTTAAGTTAGGGATTGTCTGCCAATTCCTATCTCGCTCTGAAATGAAGGTAAGTGTGTTGGGGTGGGGGTGGGCACCATGGGGGTAGGGGGTGGGGGTGGGGGTATCATGGGGGCAGGGGGTTCTGGGGCTGATTGTGCATCCCCCATTTGATGAAATTTGTTGTACCCAGGGACAGAGATTACCCCCTTGTCCCTAGTGGAGTTAATCATTAACAACCGGTTCTCTGAACTGAGGAAAATTTTAACAACCGGTTCTACTGAATAGGTGTAAATAGGCTGCATCCCATCCTTTGGTTCTAAATGACATGCTATGTAAGTTAATCAGTGCTTAGTGATGATACACTGGCTATCTGATAACATATCCAAACATAATGATGTAGCAATTTTTGCCTATGATTTTTGCTGACACATTTCAGCAAATGTTCCCTGTAGGTACATTGATTGCCATCTTTATGTATGGCCATCTGTATCTCCACACATATGAGAAATTAACCAACAGATAATCAAATTTCATTATTTCCTTGAAATTGACATGCCCTTTAATATGTTACAAAATGCGCACAACACATTATCTAGAGTCAGTACTGAATCAAAAATGGACATTCTTTATTACAACCATACTTCAGGTTCAAGTTGAACCCAACAATGAAATTAGAAGTCAAAATCTTTTTAAACAGTCATAGTGTAGGCTTTATATATAACAGACAATAAAAATACAAGTTTCTGATGTTTCCATGGTATTTTCTGCCTTTTTGTGGTTTGTTTGATTTCACTGTTTTCACAGATAAAGAAAACGGTGATACTTTTTTTAACCAGCAGTTTTATTCATTAGATTCAACTAGGTCTTGGTTCATTTTTTTTCCATCACTGATTTCACTACAAACATTTCAGCACCAGTTCCTGATTTCCCTCTACCTGTGCGATATAAATTGGTAAATCCTATTTGTGAACTGAAGCATTTAGCAATGCAGAACTAAACATCTGTCTTTAGAAAAACTGTAAATTAGTTTTATAAAGAGGCAATTCAGCAGAACGAATACAAATGATTTCACGCTTTTCCTATGGGCGGCTGGCTTTTGATTCCTCTGCACGATGAATTAGCGACTTCTGGAATCTGTTTCATGAAAATAATTCTGCAAATCTAAAAGAGATGGTCACTGAACATTAAAGTATTTGGCCATGCAGGACTGTAGATCCCATCTGTAAAAACTGTTTGTTATTATAGCTACATTGAAGTGTACAAAACAATAGGCATTCTATAACTATGGAAACTCTCTCTTTATCAGTAACCAGTTCTAAAACCTGATCCACAAAAAACAAGGTGAACACAAAAGAAAGTTTGATGTGCATTCCCATGTTAAAAATGTGTGTTGGAGTTTGAATATTAAAACTAAGCTAACTATATTAGGAAATTAATACAATGAATTTTTCCCTTAAAACATTTTAAAAGATGAATAAAGAAACTAATGTAACTTGCAGCCACTTTGTAATCACCTGGGTCAAATGTTTTCTGCACCAATAATCTGTCTGAACAGCTCAGATGTGTTCAATTAAAAGGAAAATGCTACATACGCCACAACAACCTCCTAATCACCCTCTACTCTCCAGCCAATGTTTCCTTGACCACTGCCTTCAAGAGCTAAAAGGCACAAAGTCAAAATCATTTTTCCACACTTTGAGATGAGCCTAACTTATCTATCATATGGTTGCTATCTGCCCCTTATGACAGTCTCACTCAGTTTTTGTTAATGACTGATGAGCTGCCTATCAGCAGCAAATTTGCACATTCACATGCATCCACTGCCTCATGGGAACTGTAGTATATTATTTGATAAATATATCCACATAAATCTTGTTTTTCAAATGGTTAATCTAATAAAAAGTGTGAATGTCCACTTCACTATAGAATCTTATGTGATCTTTGACCAGTCACATTCTCTCAACCTACCCTACCTCACAGGATTTTTGAGAGGATGAAATGGAGGGAAAGCAAAGAATACATGCAGCTTTGGATTCCCATTGAAGAGAAAGATGAGGCGCAAATGAAGTGAAGAAAGAATGAGGAATAATAAGTTTTATCCTCATAATTATTGCTACAATATTCTTTGTTGCTTTAGCTGCAAAAATGCCACAAGACTCTTTGCCACAGTGTATTTGTTGCTTTAGCTGAAGTCTGATACAGCAAACCATTTAGAAATTATCAATGTACTTTGTTGTATGGTCTCAAAGACTAGCAATGTAGTTGTGGGGGGCATGGGGTAGCCATACCAGCTCCAAAGATGCTTGCTGTGCCATGGCCAGCAAACTAATAGCAATGTTGCCCTTTCCCCCATGAAAGGGACCAATGCAGCTCAACGGGCTGCTCCACTGATTTTTCCAGCATCCGTCTGCGCCAGCAAATGGGGGCATTTCTGGACCGAAAGGGTTTAGGAAGCCAACTAGAACTGGCCTTGTCCCCAGGAACTCTCCCTTTGGTGCCAGCGCTGGCTGCTGCACTAGTAAAGTGCTGTTTCCATGGCTGCACTGGCACCTGGGCATCATGCTGCTGCATGGCTCCCCAGTGCTGACATAAATGCATCTGCATCAGCATAAATGCTCCTTATTCCAATGCAAGTGGTATTTATGCCAGTGCTAGAGTCGCACTGTCTCCTGAATGCTTCCTTCCCCCCTTCCCCCTCAGGATTGCACTGTAGAACAGGTAATCTTGGCAGATATGAGACTGGCCATGCTTAGAACAGTAACTGGCCCATCAGAACAAAACTGCCGAATCTGGAGCAGCAGCTCTGTAGTGTTTTTGTCCTGCAAACTAAATATTTCTTCTTCTTCTTCTTCTTCTTCTTTTTTTTTTGCTAATTCAGGCTCTTTGCATAGGCAAACACTGAAAAGTTTCCTGGGTGCTTAAAAAGTAGCATTTTATGTTATGTGCCTTATTAGCACACTGGTAGAAGTTTTTTTTTTCAGTTTAAACTACCTAAATTAACCATCCAAGAGCTATAAGCTTTTAAGAGCCTCCAGGAAGTCCCAAGTGATTTTGCTGGCCTGTTTTTTCTAGAGATCAACTGCCAATTAAACACATGCTAATTAGAATTAAAAACTGGATTAAACACATTAGCACCTTTTTTCTCTAGTGGGAAGCCATGCTGGGTGCTCAGTGGAGATTTTGGATTGGAAGAAGGTGTAAAAATAGTTGTTGGGTGAATAGTTGGACTCAGCATGCCTTAATATTCTTTCTAGGTGTTCCAGTGGGATTAGTTACAGCTACAGACAGAAAGTACCATTGGTCTTAATTCACTAAGAAAACATATGTGATTTCTAATTGGCTAGGGGCAAAAGAAAAACACTCAGTGAGGTCTATAAGCTCTGTGGGGTATGACTATTAGAAATAAAGGTGACGTGCATTTTGGGGCAGTAGTCACATTACTCTGCTGCAGAGAAACTAACAAAGAGCAGCAACTAAAATAGTTCTTGTGGTTTAAGAATTCATAGGCTGGAGTCAACATCACCTCATGTACTAAATGAGTCATCAGTTGAAAGATAAACATGCCAAACTTTAGTAAACAGGGAAAAATTAGAATGCAGTGGTCAAAAGACAATGGAATATTTTAAAAGGCTCTTACAGTTCTATATAAGGCTCAACTACATACAAAATAAGGACAATAGCCATTGACTAATTTCCTAGAAATTTTTACCAGTAGTAGGAAAGGAATCTGTTGCCTTTATTGAGTCTTAATGAGGTACTGTGACACTTCCAGCAGTTTCACGCTGGAATTTGAAGTAGTATAGTTTAGGAATGGTGAATGTTCTCCTACTGAATTTTAGAAGTTGCCATTTTTACATTGTGTATCCAGTTCCAAAGCCTTTATTGGCATTATATTGTGTATCAACATTCTTGTATTATTAGTGATTAGCCTGTTTGTCCGATGCAGACAATAGGACACCATTGACAGATGATTGAATGTTAGAGGCCGAGGAGGTGAATGAGCTCCTGCTGATATAACTGGTGTTCGGCGCTGCCATAGAAGAAGAACAGTTTCAGAAAAATAAAGCTAAAAGGTTGCCTGGAAGACAGGTAGGCATCTAACTATTGAAAGTAAATAAATACGAGTTTCCTTCAATTATGGCAAATTATTAACCATTTGAATCTCAATCACATAAAAGGCTCCAACATACAACTGGTTCAATGTCCTCCAATTGTCAGTATGATAGAGATTTGCATTTGGTAGGAAGGGCCACAGCTCAATGGTAGAGCACATCTCCTAAATTCAAAAGACAGAAAGTTCCATCTTAGGTAGCGTATCATCCTTGCCAGAACATGGAGAATCACTACCAGTCAGATGGCCTGATACTGAGATAGATGGACCAGAACTGGTTTAGCTCATTACAAAGTAGCTTCAGTTGTTTAGATATTAAGAAATCAAATAATGACACAACAAAAGTATAATTACTAACTTGACCAACAAAACTACACTGTTCATTAATATTTACTAATATTTATATATTTCCTTATTCTGCTGGTGGTCAGGCTTAGGCTTCAGTGAAATCATAAGGACAAGGGAGAAAAGTAGTTGTGGAGAATTTGCCCTACTCCCACTTGCTACAACAGAGCATTCTGCCAGGCCAGGGACAGAGTCAAAAAAGCTCTGGGTCTAGCCAAACACTTTTCAGGCCAGGAATTGCCAATCGGTTGTTGTTTACAGAGCATAATACTCTTTGGGGGCATACTGAGATAGACAGAGAGGAAAAGTGATTAAAAAATGAAGAAATAACATAATCCTGATTCCGCCCCCTGCCCCCACCAAATGCTCTACAAATAGTTCCAGAAAAAGTAAAGGACGCTAACATTCTATTGTAATCAATTTAACTTTGATTTTAGATTTATTGTTTTCATAGCAACCTTATTTGGTATCGATTCCAAAAAAAACCAGGATAAACTAATATACTCTTGGATTACAGTTGTTAATAGACATGCAACGTGAGAAGTATAATTTCTGTCTTTTCAATATATCTCTCCAGATGTATATATTGCACTTCTGTAATATTACATTTACTATACATTACTGTGGGGGAAGTATACAGGGCATAGAGTAGTCACGTGGCTCCGTTGATCAATGGTAATCTCAAATATGGGTCTCCTTGAGCTGCAGAGTGGGAGTTCAACACATTGCAAGTGAAAGCTCTTTTTTTCTGGACTGATGAAATCAAACTGATTTTTCACAAAGTACAGCACAACTACATTTTATATTCTTAGAAACCAGCAAGATTTTCAGAGTGTAAGCTTTTTAGAGTTAAAGCTTCCTTCGTCAGGGAGCAGCAAAGGGAGTTCAGCTCATTCTGTTGATGGAGGGGAGGCCATCTTCAGCCCCTGCAGCTCTCCAGCAATGTTTGGAGGCGGTCGTTGGTTGGTTGAAGCATAGCAGGTTAAAACTCAATCCATCGAAGACGTAGGTTCTGTGGATGGGTCAAGGGGGGGAGCGGGGTTTCAGCCGCCATTGCTGGAGGGAGCCTCTCTATCATTGGCCCCCTCCATTCGGAGCCTGAGGGTCTGCCTGGACTCTGTCCTTTCCAAGGAGTTCCAGGTGACCCACACAGTTCCAATGGCATTTTACCATCTATGTCAGGCATGCCGGCTGGCCCCCTACCTCTCCCAGTCTGACCTGGCCACAGTGATCCATGCAACGGTCACTTCCAGGTTAGACTATTGTAACTCGCTCTATGCGGACATTTCTCTGCAGGTGATCTGGAAATTGAAGCTGGTCCAAAATGCAGAAGCCCGGCTTCTCACAAACAGCTCACCATGGGACCACATCTCGCCTGTACTGCGCCGGCTGCATTGGCTTCTGCTGGAATTCCGGATCATCTTTGGTTGGTTATAACCTTTAAGGCCTTGCGTGGCCTGGGGCCTACATATCTTAGGGACTGTCTGTCCCTATATGTCCCCATTCGGCCTCTGCATTCGGCAGAGGCCAATCTGCTGGTGGTCCCAGGCCCCTCCATGATCTGACTGGCCTCTACCCGGGCCAGGGCCTTTAGTGCCTGACCTCCCCCTGACCATCAGAGCCCTCTGGGACTTAGAACAGTTCCACAGGGTCTGCAAGATGGAGTTGTTCCGCTGGGCTTTTGGGGAGGCCAGCCATTGAGGTGCAATAACTTATATTTCATCCCACTCTTGGAAGTATAATTGAGATCGACCCCTGCTGAGTTGAGCTGGGCTACTGATATTGATACTGAGATTGATATTTGAATCTGCAAAGTTGTGGAATTTCTGGATGCTTAAAATGTTTCGATATGTAATTTATGATTTTATTGGGGTTGTTGATGTGGTTTTGGTATTAAACTACACGGCCCAGAGCCCTTAGGGAATGGGGCGGTTTATCAAATTGAAATAATAAATAAATAAAATAAAGTCTAGGTGAATGTGGCTCTAACACTCCATATGAAAGTGGGCCCAATTAAAATGCTCCACCGACTCATGAAGCCTACTAAATTCCAGAATGCTCTGTGGGGGGGTTAGAATTCCAAGCATGTGTTCTGTTGAGGCCACAGTGAAACTATGGAATGTGAAACTTCTTGAAGGTATCAACAGGATTGCCCTTCATTGACCTGCTGTTGGGACATAGCCCAGCCCCTTGGTTGGATGATCTGAAAAGAGTTTGGATATGTCTTAAAACATGCTGAATCTGACAGATCATGCCAGAGCATATTGTAAGTCCCAATTGGCAGTGATGGTGACAGAGAAAGGTCTCTTCTCTACTATTATAGCATCAGCTAGTTCACATTCATCCCAATTGTTCAAGGTAGTTGGACCTCTAATGTCCCAGAAACAGACAATTAGCTGTGATTTTTTCCCAAGTTTTAGCTGTGATATGGCTATTAGCAGGAGCTAGATGGAGCATGCACATGATTGTCATTTTGCAGACACTCCATTGGCTGTATATTTGGTATCTAACTCAGTTTAAGGTATTAGCTATCACATACAAAGCCCTTCATGGTCGTGGTCCCTTTTATTTCTGGTACTGCCTCTCCCCCTATGCTGTGCCACAAGACAACTTCAAGGAGTTTCTGCAGGTGCCAATCTGCAAAATCAACAGCTGGCCATACATGTGCCTCTTCTGTCATGGTTCTCATAGATTAGCCTGCCTGAGGAGATCAGGAAAACTCCCATTCTCCTGACTTTCCACAACCAATGCAAAACAGAATTATGCAAGATAGCTTTTCTGTGCACAGTATAAAATGGTTCACAAACTCACTTGGATAAATACTCTCATATATAGCTCATTGTGTATGTTCCTGTTATGTAATTTTGTACCACTTAGTGTGTCATGTGAATATTTATACTATGCTTCAATCTTTTTGGCAGTTTCACACTTCTAAAATTCTATTGCAGTGGTTATTGAATCTCCCATTTTGTGGACTATACCAACTTCACTTCCTGTGAAAAAAGCAAAGAATTAATAATGTAAATATAAATAAATCATTTCAAAGATTAATCAAAGATCCAGTGTGGTTAGCATCTCAGACTGACTTGACTTCAAATTCCCACTCTGCCATGAAGTTTAATGAGTAGATTTTGCCTCATCATTATAGTGACAACAAAATTCAAAAGAGGAGAATTGCCCTGTAGTGCACTGTTTGAATATGTGGGAAATAATCTGAGGAGGGCAGACTGAGTTTTTCTGTTAAGTCTCTCCCGGTTGCACAAGCCTGAAAATATGGGGCTGCTTTTATCAGGGGAGAACATTCTAGGAAGAGCTGAGTTTTTCCACCTGAACAGTCAGATGAAAAACTGGCTCATTCATTGATTGGTAAGCTGAATGTGAGCTGAACCAGCAAGTGCTTAAACATCCCTGTTGATTACTATTCACCTGGCCTTTTATTGATCTCTATGTCATTTTGATCAGTTTTTAATTGCTATTTGAAAGCTGCCACTAGATCAATAGTTTGGCTATAGAAGGAAGGAAGGAAGGAAGGAAGGAAGGAAGGAAGGAAGGAAGGAAGGAAGGAAGGAAGGAAGGAAGGAAGGAAGGAAGGAAGGAAGGAAGGAAGGAAGGAAGGAAGGAAGGAAGGAAGGAAGGAAGGAAGGAGACAGAATAGCATAAACTAGGGGTAGGGAACCTTTAACACTCAAAGAGCCATTTGGACCCATTTTCCACGGGAAAAGAAAACACTTGGAGCCGCAAATAATTTTTGACATTTAACACTGTAAGTATTGTGGTTTTGTACCTTTTACTCCACTCATTCTGAGAAGTGCATGGATGCGCCCGCCCTGCTGCCTGCAGGGCGGGCAAGGATGGGGCCAGTGGCTTGGCCTTGCCGGCCACCGGGAAAGTGCCCGCCCTGGTCGAACGGGTTGGTCGAGAGGGGAAGCCCGCGGCACTGCCCAGCTGGCCACGGGCAATTGGTGCGCCTGCCCTGCAGCCCGTGGCGTGGCCCAGCCGTCCGCGGGCAGTTGGTGCGTCCGCCCTGCTGCCTGCAGGGCAGGCAAGGATGAAGCCGGCAGCTCGGCTCATGGAGCCGCAGTGCAGGGGCAGAAGAGCCGCATGCGGCTCTCGAGCCGCAGGTTCCCTACCCCTGGTATAAACCAATATATGACTTAACTTCAATGGCAGTCCTTTTCAATTGGGTTGGTTCCTACATTCAGATTACTTGTGCCTTTTAAATCAATTATGGTCATTTGACATGCAAACAACCAAGCTGAGGATGCCATGGAAAAGGCAGAGGCCACGGACTCCTATCCCCAGGACATTATCCACTGTAATATTCCCTTTATCAGTACCACCATCACCACCCAACATGCACACACATTTTAATAGTATGCCTTTACTTCCGTCTTTCTTCTGGGTTGGCATACAAAAGGGGCTGAGAGAACACAGGGATATTTTGTCATTCAGTCTTAACACAGCTTTGCCAATTGTTTCTTTTTAAATGTTTTTTTACCAATTGTTTCTACATTTGAAAAAACCTCAGCAATGTCAGGGAACTCTGGACCTCAATGTAATTGACTTGGTTCACCTCGAACAAATAATTTTCAGTGAAAGCAGTATGAAACCATCACATTGCTGAAAATATAACTGGTTACAGGTCACAGTATCTACAATTCACAGCCTTCTTTTATGTAATTGGCATGATAGAATCCAGCTCATTATCAATTATAATTCTGATAAAAAGAGGACATTTGGAACAAATGGAGCTGACTCAATGAGATAAAGATGTAACAGTCCAACCATGGGGAATTGGCAGTTAACTGTTTCTAACAAGTTTTAATCCCCTTGTTATTATCAAGTCCAACAACCAACGAATAGCAGCAAAATACCACTTATTGTGGAGGTTTTATTGAATGCCAGTGATTTGTATTATTGGTTTGTTGGTAGCCAGAAAGCTGGCAGTGTACAATTGCAGCATCTGTAACACTCTACAATTAAAGACAGGAAAAAAGAAGCAATGATGATAAAGAAATAGGACCCTATATTTAAATCAACATGCTATAGGGTTTTTTGGGTGAAGTGGGGCAATTTTCATGCTAGCAAGTTCAGTTATCCAAGTAGGGCATGTTTTATTCATTATTGTTTACATGGAAAATTCAAAATTCAAAATATTCTGCAGCAAGCTGTGAATTCTAGCTCAAAAGAATGAACACATGATCATGATTATTAATACCTAGTTAGAATATGGAAGAATTATCTCTAACTTTTCAGACTTTTCCTGGTATTCATTTGAACATTCTATTTTATGCAAATGCATTTTGAAATGACAGTCAGAGGAAAGGCAGGAAATTAAGTGACGCCGTAATAAGACTACATAAATTCGAATTGTATCAACTTCTGAGGTAAATTTAAATCCTAACTTTCAAAAATTAATGTTCTTTTTTTAAAAAAAAAATTCAAGTACACATTCCAAATTTGAAAGCAGAAATAAATGTTGCAAAGAAGAGGTAGAAAATACATATACAGCAAAAAAAGTGAGTTTGCTATTGTGAATTATTTTTTTAAAAAACAGTGCAAATGTTCTTAACTACTGTAGATTATTTTGTTAAGCGCAAGAGGGGCATGAAACCTCAGCATTTCAAAGGAATGTCCTTGTGAACAATGTTTTCTATCATTTTCTGGCATCAAGAGTGTTTCCACTTTTTAGTTGTTCCAGTGAGATGTCAAACACCAGACAGATGAAGTAGATTCAACTTACCCAATGCATGACTTGTTTATTTAAAATATTTATATTTTTCCTATCTTTTTAAACTGAAGGTGGCTAACAAAGCAACATTAGGCTGCAAATGCATAAAAAGCACAATCTAACAATCAATCACCAACATTTTTAAAAGCACTGATGATTTAAGAAGTACATCCAGATCTGACAAAACAATCTACCCTTGTGATAGAGGTTAACTCTTTTATCATGAATCTATCACTGCTGTATGCAACAAAGCATTTTCTGAATTCTTCAAAACTTTGGCTAAACAAAAAGGTTCTTCAAGAGAAAAAATGACATGAATTCTGATGCACAATAATTTAAGAAAATGAAAAATCATTCTATATGATAGTAACAAGGCTGAAAAGATACTCTTCTGGGTGGTAATTTTTAGATGTGAAATGTGCATACTAACGTCAAGAACTAGCTCAGCCGTTGGGTTTCTGTAAATAAAAATAGTTCATGTCATTCCGTTTACACTATAGCCAATCAATGTGTTGACTACGTGCACAGGAGAGTGGGCATGAGAATTCTGGCTCTGCCTCTTGCTTCTGTGCACGGCTGAGTCCCTTTCATGGTATGAACATGAGAGGAACTGTCCAATATGCATGAAGAAATGCTAACATAAAACTAGGTTTTCCATCATTGCATATAATCCCATCTGTAATTAGATATAGTAAAACTTCACCACTGCCATCGATCTAGCAAATGATGAAATCTTCAGCTTAGCAGTGACTAAAGAGTCAAGCATTCTCTACTGAATGCCATGGTCAAGCTGGCTTTGTGGATGTTGCATGTTTCAGCTTCATGAATGGATAGATGGAACTGCTTGGTGACAAAGAATGCCATGATTAAGCATTTGTGAAACATAAAGCAGACATATCAAGGAGAGTCATTAAAAGCAAAGACAATTAGTCAGACTAGAAAAACAATATACAGAGATAGACATGTCTAGCCTAGATACACACAGTAGCAACAGTCTGGAACCATTTACTTGTGGATTACTTTTTATCTATTAATAACATTTGAAAAATGACTCCCGACCCAAAGCCTCGTTTCATGAGACAAGTATAATGTACAATCTGGAATGCAATCTTGAATATTTTTAATAGCCTTCTTATGATCACAGTTCTTTAAAGCCTGTCTAAGCCTCTCTGTTTAAATGAAAAAGGGTCCTTAAATTTTTTTTCATTAAGTTAGCAAAAGAAAAAGCATGAAATCCCTTTTTTTCTGATAGCTAAGAACCCGTAGATTGCTGGAAAATTTGTGCCTCTTCCCATGTTTTTGGGTTTGTCTCAAATTAATTGATCATTCTTTAGACTTCTTGTAACAGAAAATAACAGCCAAATTGATAAACGCATATGGGAAAAGTGGAGAACATTGTCTATCTGGCCAGATTCCTATAGTATGGTATTTTCACATTATGGTTGACAGTTCCCCTGTCTACATCCCAGAAAAATAATTTACAGTTCCCTTTAGACATATCTCTTTCCTGCTGTGCTTGCCGTTGCCTCTGTGGTTGCTTTTACATTAGTCTGGTTATGACTTCTGCCCACCAGGTTTGGCTTCCAGGCTTGTATACAAATCACAGAAATGATGGAACTCCCAAAGGCTAAGCATCTTTTGTGTGGTTTTATTCTTGTCAAGAGTCTTTATTCATGCCCAGCAGATATGTGTATCACAGGGATGTCATCTAACCAGAGGAGCATTCCAGAAGGCAAGGTCACTAAGAAAGAACCACACTGTCAACACTTCTTGAAGTCAACAGCTGTCACTAGCTTGGTCTTCCCACATGACATTGCCTATGAGGTATCACCTTTGCATCTCTAGGAAGTATCCACGCAGAAGCTGTTGCCTGTGTCACAGAATGATGCTTGGCCTGAAACCATCCAATTTTGTGGTACTTCCCCTATTACATTCATTTTGTGATGGTGCCCCCTTAGCCTAATTTCTACAGGCTCAATGTGTTTGGAGACTGAAAAATTCCTGCACATTTGGAAGTGGTGCCTATGAAGGGTATCATTTAGGGAAGGATTTTCCTAGATTCTATAACAGCATACAGACTATCCTCTGAAGCTATCTGATATCTGAAGATCAGAGGTAATCCTGTGAGAACTCCAGGCTCTACCTGAAGGTTGGCAAACCTATTAATGTCCCTCCACTAGCCTTTGTTATGCTGTGCTAGTTTTCTTTTTACAGAGAATTGTTGATGTGAGTGGAGGTGGTCACATTCTGGACTAGGTGAAGCTTCCAAATTCATCTTCAACAGCATGTGTTTCATCTTTTAGGAAGCATGCACGGAAAATAGAACTACATATCAAATGCATCTGGAAAAGCAACTGCTTTTTCCTGGGTTGTTAGTTTGTTTGTTTGTTTTTGATAAAGTCTGCTACAGTCTGGGAGGATCCCTAAGCTAGTAACCTGATCTGATACAATTCTACAAGTAAATCCCTACCACCAGAATTAATTAAATCAACTGTTCAAACTGAAGTGAACCACCAGTTTCATGTCTGAGATGGCAGGCTTTGTATTAACCTGTGTCCATTTGCATGCTTGCATATTCAAGACAAAATTTAACCGCTAGAACTCTCAAGAGAGAGAAGAAGCAGAAAGACTCCAAGAACTCACATAAATAACAGCACTAGAATCAACTAGACCGTAATTGCGACAGAGGGCAGGGCACATGATGAGCTTCAGAGCAATGAGCATGAGTGACCTGGGCCGGCTGGGCGGTCGAGCCACACCCGGCCTGATCACGTGATGCGCACAAGTTCAAGGGGTAGAGCACGTTCCCTATATATTAGGCAGCACAAGGTTGCCTTCTTTGATGCCTGGAGCAAACTGACCCACCCACCCACCCACCCACCCACCCAATTTAGGAAGGGTTTGCTGCTTAATTTATGGCAGCCTTTGCAGTTTGGGCAGAGGAGTGCATCCTTATGGGGAGGCCGAACTTGCACATGGATCTCCCCGTGGTTGGGGGCCTCCATAAGAGGCTTGGGGTGGGGCGGACTCATGGAGCATGCTGCGGAGGCCTCTGCAATCGAGCCTAAAATCCCAGCAGGAAGGAGGCCACAACAGGCGGGTGCCCAGGTGGCCCAGTACCTCTCTGTCCCCCCCCCAATATGGATTGGGGTTGGTGACGGTGTCAGCCAAGGGTGCTGACCGGCTGCTCGGATGTGCTCCTCTTGTTTGCCCAGCTTCTGCCTCAATAAAAGGGCTGCAGCCCATTTTAATTCCAAGACTTGTCCTGTGGTTATTCACCAGATGGAACTCTTCACATCTGTGTGCAAATAAAAGAATATAAAATCAGATAGGAGATAGTGATGTGCCTACTAGCGTTTTTCATCCTGCCTCTCAAATTAATGGTCCAAGAATCAATTGTCTGGCCTGAATACAAATGTACTGTGCCCTTTCTCTAATCCCATACATCTCGAGAGTCATAAAAGAAAAGCATCTATTTTAATTCTGAAATAATAATAGTAAACCATATCACGGCCACAGGCTTGAAGCATCCCAGCATCCCAGACCCTCAGTAAAGTGTATACATCTTTCCTGACCCCATACTCTTGAATGAGCTAGAAACATGAAAACAACCTGATTGCTCCAGTGTAAGAAGTTTGCAGGTTGCAGTCATTCAAAGTGAAGGGGAAAAATAGGCCAAGTTTATTTCTTTGCAAATTTTTGACAGTTCTATGTTATCCTTGTTAAAAGAGTTCAAATCCACAAAAAGGTGGGGGGACAAGGAAAAAAAGGAAAAGTTAAAAGCAAAGTTGCTAACAGACTATCCAATTGCATAAGTCACATGCATTAAAAAATCAGGACCAAAGAAGGGAACATAAATCAGTGAGCCCTCCCAGTTTGTGCTTGAGACATTAACTTGGGTTTTATTGCAGCTCTTCTCTGTGGTTTTCAATAAAAACAGCATCTGCTGCATTTTCAGCACCATGTGATCCAGCCTCCATTTCCAAGGTCTGCACAAGTTCGGAAAGAAATGTGCTCATTTTCAAGGAAGTTGAACCATTGAACCTCCTTTACCACATTTTAGAGAGGGGGTGCGAGGATATGTTTTCTGTAATCCAATCATCCCCAGCCCCGTTTTTTTAAGTCAGGCCTCAAATTGTTATTGGTTTCTAAATCAAAAACACAACTATTGCATTAGAAAAGGAAATCAGAGGAAGAGATGAGAGTGGAGACAGTAGCCAAAGACAGAATTAATAATATTTATATTAGTTGGCCAATTATAACATTTTATGACAGAATCTGACTAAACACTTTCTTTAATAGAATAAGACTTTTTGAGAGAATTATTTCCCCAGACTTTGATAGTGAGGCATATGAAAATTTCACATATACAGATGTGAAAATATAATCTGTCTTGGGAAACATCTGAGCCAGAGTGCTGAAAAGGCAAAGACATGCTTATGTAACCCACACAAAAAGAGATATGACAGCATGGACCAACTGGTTACAAGCAAAAATTAGGGCTCATTTGAGGCTGAAAATTATTTCTTCCTGCTTGTACAGCTGGCAGAAGCAGATTGGCTATTTAAACCTACAGGGAAAGTTCTGGTGGAAATCTCTCTGAAGGGCCACTGGTGGCCAAAAGTAAGCAGAGCCGAGACACAGCAACTCTACTTGAACCTCAGGTGATGTTTAGCCCCACCCCTCATCAGCCATGTGTCGAATTGCCCAATAGCCTCCTCCTGTACCACTTTCAATTTGGGGGATTATGCAGTGGGTACACTAATGCTGAGAGGCCCTGCAGTGTGCGCTTGTAGCACTGCAGGAACCACTCCACTTGCCTTGCTCCAGGATTTTTTTCACTCCCCAGTTCACACCTTATAGCTGGGCTGGGTGAGTGATAGTTTGCATTTTTATTTTGTTGCTTTTAAAATTAACAACAAATTCTACCACAACATTATTTCTTAGATTCACATGCATTCACCTGAACAAGCCTTCAATATTTATAGTATGATATATTTTTTTAAAGCCTATTCAATAGGATTGAAGGGTCTACTGCTCTCTTGCATCTTGTAAAATCAGCACTGCTGGAATGCCTCTAATTTTCTAATGAGGGGTATTAAACAAGAGCCAAAATACCTTTGACCTTCAGATCAAGTGTCTACCCTGGAGGGAGAACAATCAGTGTATAGGATTATGATTTGACAGGAGGCAGCTGGAAGAAAAGCTGAGAATTCACATGAAGTAATCCTTGAAAATTGACTTGTGGTAGAACAATCATGTCCTTTGGTGAAAAAAAATTAAAATAAAACATAATGAGAAAAATAGGTCTGGTTTCCCAAGTAGGGATATATAAAAGAAAAAAAATGATTTAGTTATATTGGACCCCAAAAATATCAATATTCCCAATACTCTTAAATATTATTATGGTATTTGGATTCCTGGGGAGGGGGGGTGTCTGAATTTCTCAGATCCATTATTCCCTATGGGAAAAATTTCTGAGTAGCTGGGTGGGGGGAGGGTTTTAAATATACAGGTACCAAAATTGCACTGGAGCTGCTGGTGCCTATCCTTTGAATATCTGCAATGTTTAAAATAGATTGGACCAAGGAAGTCAATTATATGAGCCCCTGGAAGTCGATTCTATGAGCCCCTAGCCATCCCACATTATTTCCTGTGCAGAAAGTGAAAAACAAACATCAATCTTCTTCCAGGGCAGGCAGCAATCACTGATCAAATGCCTCCCATGGAAGAACCAACAAGCCCAAGAGACCAATTGCAGAACTCAGTAGTCACAGTAGAACCTCAAGCCAATATGCCAAGCCAAAGTCAAACCAGAGTATCTATACAGGGCAAACTTGTGGGGAGGGGGCACTTTTTCAAGCCCAGAAGAAACAATTGCAATCTGCAGAAGCCCAGTGGACCCCAGAGCCACTGTGTTAGAGCAAGTCCAACAGAGTAAAACTGGAGAATCTCTTCAATAGAAACAGAAGAGGAGCACCTTTGCAAGCCCAGCAGAATCAATGGCAATGTACAGATGCCCAACAGTAGTAGTTGTTGTTGTAGTTGTTGTAGTAGTTTAGATTTATACCCTGCCTTTCTGTTGGCAATACTGTGGTAACACTGTCCTGTAATGAGACTCAAGGCAGCTTACAAATTCCTTTCCCTTCCTCTCCTCACAAGGTCACCCAGCAGATTTCATATGCAGGAACGGAGAAACAAATCCAATTCACCAGATGAGAGTCTGCAACTCATATGGAGGAGTGGAAATTCAAACCCAGTTCTCCAGATTAGAGTATACCTACTTTTAACCACTACACCATCCTGGCTCTCAACAGAACCCAGTGCAAGCTCATCTGGACTAATGTCAAAACAGAGTATCCTAGGAAAACAAATCCAAGCAAGGGAAGGAGGGTGACTGTGAAAGTGCAACACTAAAAAAAATGCAAAAACAACACAAAGCAACTCTTGCAAAGGAAAAAAACCCTCTTGAAATTGACAAAAGCTTCCTGGCAAACCAATAGAAACCTCCATGAGATGCAGAAACAAAGGAGAAAGGGGGTGGTGAGAAAAACAGTCCCAGGAGCTTGTGGATGCTAGCTCCTGCTCTTTCTGCTTTATCCTAAACACTGATGGGATTTTTCAGGACACTTTTTGGTATCCCAAAAATTCTGCATGTATATGGGATGTTGAATATATGTGAAAAATATTAATATCTTTTTCTGATATATTTTCAGCTTGGTTTTACATGAATGTACATCCCTACGCCCAAGTTGCAATGTTTATGTAGAACCTCAAGCCTCCTGTCAGTGATGCAGTTAACAATGAATGAGAACATCTACTGTTGAGAAGTTTACTGCACATGTCTTTGAAAGACTGCCAAGCACAAAGTCACCCAGTGGGCTGCATAGTTGAGTGGAGAATGGAAGCCAGTTCAGGTTCAATTAATGGGCATAGAAAGGTAGGATAGTGCATAGAACTGTATTGTTAGTCTAACATTCTAACTACTATGCCATGTTAACTTTAACTATTAAACCTATAATCACTAAAATGTGTTAACACCAGTGTGGTGAAGTGGTTAAGAGCGGTGGACTCTAATCTGGAGAACCAGGTTTAATTCACCACTCCTCCGTCTGCGTGGCAGACTCTTATCTGGTGAACTGGATTTGTTTTCCCACTTCCTACACATTAAACCTTCTGAGTGATCTCTAAACTCTCTCAGCTGCACCTACCTCACAGTGAGTCTGTTGTGGAGAGAGAAAGGAAAAGGAGTTTGTAAGCCACTTTGAGACTGTACAGAAGAGAAAGGCAGGGTATAAGTCTAGACTCTTCTTCTTCTTGTTTGCCCCATTAATATATGAACAACCAGTCAGTCAGTCAAAACTGTTATTATAGCCAAAGGCTGTTATGACATAAAAATTGTATAAATAAAATAGAAGAAAATAAAAGCAATAAAAAATAAAAATGATGATATAAAATATGTATTAAAATGAGAATTCTTACCCACCAAATGCTAACCTCTAAACATGCCATTAACATACTGTTGGAGTTAATTTGGCCCAGATTTCCTTAGCAGCCAGGGCAAAAAACACCTCATTATAAGTAATTGGGGGATTAGTATCTGAAAACAAATAGACTAACCAGGCAAACACAAACAGGCACACACACACACATCCAAATCCCTCCCCTCCCACCAGTACTGAGTTGAACTAACACATTGGTATATAGGCCTTAAATTTGGTGACAGACATTCAGATAGCAAGTAGAAGTACAGGTTTAATGTCAACTGTCTGCTTGAAAGCAAATAATAATAACCAGTTTATGACTTATATAGAAAATGTCATCATATACAGTCTGAACCATTATTTATTTGGCAGTAAGAACCCCACTGGGCATATTTTGTCTCGGGCATCATTCTTCCAAGCATCCGGAACAATCTACTTCAAGTGCCACCAGCACTATTTTTCACAAACTTCTCAGAATTTCCAGTATCTTATTTCAGTGCTTTCAGCTGACTGCTTCTCTGAAAATATACATTCAAGACTATATGCCTTTGCTAAGAATATACTCTTCTCAGTATATCAGAATAAATGGGTAACGAATGATTAATGAGATATCAGACTAATGATGAAGGAAACAGAATTGGAGACAGCAATGGCAAGGGAACAACAGTAATGAGAAGGTTAGGCATAGGAAAAGTAGAATGGCAGCAACAGCAACATCTGAATAATGGGGAAAGTATGAAAAAATAACTGGATATAGAAATAACCCTTACCTTACTTCAACATAATCTTAATGAACTGATAAAAAGCAATCACTTTTTTATACGTAAAAGATTGAGCATTCCACCCTCTCCCCAAATTTCAGCTATTTGACAAACACAATCAGGTTTTTGTCTGGAATGATAAATGGCTATCGAAGCAAAGCAAACTGTTTTTGTGATAATCCTTGGAGATCAACGGTTGCCTTGTTGTTCCGCTTACATTGGCTGAAGAAACTGAAATGCAAACATACACTCCTCCCTTATTTATAACTGCTGTAAGGAAGGAGATCTTGACTCCCTTCTGAAGGAATAAAATAAAGCTTTGCCTGGGACCATATTTGATGTGCAGATGCAATGATCACGGGGTTTGTAATAAAATAAAACTGAACAGCAGAGCAATTATTCTGTTTATTGTAAACTGGAAAATTCCTAGACATCTGGCTAGAAGAATGTTTTTGCCTATGCAATTGGGTCTTTTTACCTTTGAAAAATGCACATTACACATCTTGCAGAACCATGTTCTGACAAACAGTGGTGACTACACAGATGAAAGATAAAATTTTACAGCAAATGCTAATCTGTAAAGAACTGAGGTAGAGCCAAATGTTTGACTCAGTTGGACATGAAAACTCACATCAGGAGGCCAATGGTTCTCCAAACAGTCCCCTCAGTACTTACCACTTTTTTGTGCCACTGTGCAACTCCAATGAGCAGCTGAAACTATCCAGGAGTGCCATTAGTGACACGCTCCCACAGCCAGATCTTGTTAGCTTTGTGAGAGGGCATTCTCTTAAAGGAGCAGATTCATAGCTTGGGAGTGCAAATGTGGGCCTCCTGCTAGAAATCAAGTGAAGGCAATGGCCTAGAGCACCTTTCACCAACTTTGGCTAGCAAGTCAGCTTTGGTGTTTTCTGAGCAGGGAGTGCCTGCACTGGTAATATCTAAATTAGACTTCTGCACTGTGATCAGCTCTTGAAGAGCATCTGGAAGCTATATTTGGTACAGAATGCAATGACCAAAATTCTGTCTGGAGTAGGTACCGTAACATTCCATTCTTCTTCCACCTACACTTGCTCCCAATTTGCTTCTGCACCTAGTTCTGGGTGGTGGTATTGACCTTAAAAGCCCTATTGACTTAGAACCAGCAGCACCACTTACTCCCATAATAACCTACCCAACCACTATGGTCAGATTCATAGACTCTGCTTCAGGTGCTTCCCCACAAAATCATCTGAGACTACATAGGTAGCAAGCCAAGAAAAGTCTTTCTCAGTTGTGGCACTATAAATATGGAATTCTCTCTCCAGTGAGATTTGTCTGCCCCCTTTTATTTTTGTCTTCTGTATGACATTTCCTTACTGATTTCATATGACCTCTTTCCTACTGATGTGTCAGTATGTTTTGTTTTTGCTTTTAATTGTCTGTGCGTGAGTGAATGAGTGAGTAAGTATGCATAAAAACCTTCTTTTACAGCCCAATGGGTGGGAAGAGTCCTGGGAGTGGCATGGGCATGTGCCAGTGTGTTTGCCTATCCCACCAATGTAAGGAGCACCAACACTAGCAGAGAGAGAAAAGATGTTGGTGGGCAAGCACAGTGAAGCTCTGCAGCACCCAAACTCAGAATACCCTGCTGCTTTAGCATAGGAGAGCACGCTGACACAGTGAGGAATGGGTCGGGGCATTCTGGGGGCATTCCATGGGTGAGATGTCCTCCCTCCCCAGCTGCAGACTTATACCACCAGAAAGTATGGTGTAAGTCTGTTTGGCCCTGTTACCCAGCTTAACAGGTTATGAACGTATTTCTAAGGAATCTCCACCAGCTGCTAAGAGTGTAACAGCTCACAAATATCTGTAAAATAGTGATGGGGAAAATAACTTGGCTTGGCAATGCTTTGGGGGAATTGCTCACTTGGCGATGCGAGAGGCAGACTGGGATGGGATCTTTTAGACTATGTACACGGGGAAATATAGCATAGAGCGTTCCGCAGAGTAGCACAAGGAGTCCAAATCAAGTTTAAAATGTTTATATAAATTTGGTTTCAAGCATACATACAGGAAGATATGGAGGCACATACACACAAGTTCCTAGAGATATAAAAAGGTGAGAAAAATAGGTTTGGATGATAGAAAGGGAATTGGGAAGGTAGCAGGGTGATACGTTACCTAATGGTTCCAATGCAGCAGACGAAGTAGAAGGCAGGGACTCTATACCAGCACAGAGATCCCATAGAAGGACGATATTGTGTCTCACACCAACTTGACCTAGGGAGGTTCAGGTTAGAAATGAGCAATGAGCTTAAGGTGAGTAGGGCTTTTATAGGGTGAATAGCTTGGCGGGAAAAGAGACCCTTTGCATTAGGTTTCATTTCTTACAGCTGTGCTGGGTTGCAGGGGTTGAACTAATCAGCAGCTCTATCTATTGTCCTAAACCCAGGGGCTGGTAGCCAATTGTTTCCTTGATTACATTAGCAACACCTTGAATAGGTGGTCGGAAGAGCAAGTCTCCAGCTTTTGTAATTTAGCTGAGGCAGGAGGATTACATCAGGGATGGGAGCACTTAGGAGCTTTTAGGAACAGCTGAAGGGAAGGGAAGTTGCAGAATCTCAATTCAAGGGATAGTTCACATTTATAATTCTATTGACTGTAGCTCTGGCTTGGGTGTGGACATCAAGGAGCAAATGAGTAGATTTATTTTCTACTGATTGTTTGCTATTCCTTAGGCTTGCTGTTAGCCCATTTTATCCTGCACCACACCATATATATTTGTTAGCCTTAATATAACTCAGAAATATATCTCACATATCTTGTATTCATAAATATCCCAGCTTGGATGCGTGATTTAAGATGTGGGGTGGAAGGGGTACATAACAGCCCATAGAGCTATTTGAGCATCAGAAGGGTTTTTGAATTTCCCTCTTTTCTGTGCCACCCAGATGCTGCAAATTTCCCCTCC
Source organism: Sphaerodactylus townsendi (assembly GCF_021028975.2). Classification (NCBI taxonomy): domain Eukaryota; kingdom Metazoa; phylum Chordata; class Lepidosauria; order Squamata; family Sphaerodactylidae; genus Sphaerodactylus; species Sphaerodactylus townsendi. Next base: position 51,585,938 of record NC_059430.1, read on the forward strand.
CCCCCCCTCCAGTCTGGATTGCGCTCTTGTAGTTTTTGTTAGCTGCCTTGGGAACTCTCAGATAAATGGAAAGGCAACTAAGAAATGTTTTAAATAAATAATAAATAAAAACTGCTAGTTAGCGAACAATTTTTTGTTTCTGTTTAATAAATCAAGAAAATTTCCATGTGGAGTTTGCAGAAATAATATCTCATGTTCTGAAGTTAAATTCTGAATTTGAACTCTGCATTCTTAAATAAGAAATTACATGTTTTGATTTAAGAACAAGAATAAGAGTCCAGATTTATATCCCACCCTTGCACTCCTGTAAGGAGTCTCAAACCAGCTTACGAATTCCTTTTCCTTCCTCTCCCATCCTCTGTTTACAACAGACACCTTGTCAGGTCAATGGATCTGAGAAAACTCTGAAAGAACTGTGACTAGTCCAAGGTCATCCAGAAGGCTTCATGTGTAGGAAGTGGGGAAACAAGTTCACCAGAGTCTGCCACTCAGACGGAGGAGTAGGTATCAAACTTAGTTCTCCAGATTAGAATCCACTGCTCTTAACCACTATTCCACACTGTAAAAGGTAATGTTTGCTCTATGTGAGACTGAGTCCATCTTTGCAAACACTTTGCAAACATCTTTGCAAACATCTTTGCAAACACAAAATGAGACCTGTTATTTGGACTTGTATTGAGAATACCTTGAGTTAAGTGAACTGGTTCAAATGCAATGGGGAAGTAGGTTTAAGTTCTGATCCATTTTGTCATAACCATTCTCTTTGACACATTACAACATCATTTTCCTCCTGTCATTAAGCAAAACAGCAAACTGTGCATGCTCATTAGGACTTCTTGAACTCTAGCATCTTGCAGGGACTTGACAAGTCCAACTGAGCATGTGTACTTGCCATACTATATTTTAAAATGCCAGAGAATGAGGATGAAAGAAGTATTATGTGCTCTAGTTCCTGGGTAGAGGTTACCACTTCCCAAAATCTGCCATCCAAGGCTGCCAGCTCACGTATTCCATGTGCCCCTTAAAAGAACATTTTTATTTTAGAAATAAGAAATAGTCCATTTTTCATAATGTCTTTTCTTGCTAGACCTTTTTTCTTGGATTTCACTTTTAGAGCTCTGATGTAAGTTTTGGTCTAGCTTTCAAAGAGCTGCCCATGACACCTCTTGCACACAGTTCATCCATCATGCTCTGCTTGAACATAGTAGAGATTAAAAATACAAAAACCAAAAAAGAACCTTCTACACCCAGGCTACTGGTTGACAAATATCATTTAAAGAGATATCAGTCTGAAAAGTGCTCAGTTTAGTAAAGGGTGTATGAGAGTGCTACATCAAAGAAGACAAGGTAACATAAATAGATGCTTAGCCAGCAAGCAAACATGAACAGTCTAGTAAGCAAGGAACGCAAACAAGTTCTGGTATTCTATCTCTCAAGGCAGAACAGGACAACAGAGCATTGTCATGTTTCAAACAGCTTGCAGATAAGTTTCACAAAGCTGGTAGATGAACATGAAGATCATATACTGGGGCAAACAGAAACCAAATCACCCTGGTAACAGCTTTGCCAGCGATGTTTCAATAATATATCAGTAAGCTTGCTCATAAAGGTGTACATCAGGTCAAGCCTTGGGCGATGACGGGAATGCTGTGGACGTAGCATACCTTGATTTCAGTAAAGTTTTTGACAAGGTGCCCCATAATATTCTTGCAAGTAAGCTAGTGAAATGTGGACTAGACAATGCTACTATTAGATGGATTTGTAATTGGTTGACTGACCAAATTCAAAGGGTGCTCATCAATGGCTCATCTTCATTGTGGAGAGGAGTGACTAGTGGGGTGCCACAGGGTTGTCCTGGGCCCAATGCTATTCAATATTTTTATCAATGTCTTGGATGATGGAATAGAAGGCATGCTAATTTGCAGATTACATCAAAATAGGAGCGATAGCTAATACCCATAGGATAGAGTCAGAATTCAAAATGACCTGGACAGATTAGAGAACTAACAAAATGAATTTCAACAGAGATAAATGTAAGATACTACACTTAGGCAGAAAATAAAATGAAATGCACAGATATAGGATGGGTGACACCTGGCTTGTCAACACTACATGCGAAAGGGTTCTGAGAGTCTTAGTAGACCACAAACTATACTTGAGTCAGCAGTGTGACGCGGCAGCTAAGAAAGTCAATATGATTCTGGGCTGTATCAATAGGAGTATAGTGTCTAGATTGAGGAGTGTAATTGTACCTCTCAATGTTGCATTGGTTAGATCTCACCTGGAATATTGTGTACAGTTCTGGGCACCACAATTCAAGAAAGATATTGACAAGCTGGAACGGGTCCAGAGGAGGGCAGCCAAAATGGTAAAAGGTCTGGAATCCATGCCCTATGAGGAGAGACTTATGGTCGGGAGCTGGGTATGTTTGGTTTGGTGAGGAGAAGGTTACATGACAGCCATGTTGAGATATTTGAAGGGATTTCATTTAATTTCACATTTAATTTATATCCTGCCCTCCCATGAAGGGCTCAGGGTGGCATGTCCTCTTGATGAGGGAGCAAGCTTATTTTCTGCTGCTCCAGCTACTAGGACCAGGAGTAATGAGTTCAAGGTGGGGGAAAAGAGATTCCACCTAAACATAAGGAAAAACTTCCTGACAGTAAGGGCCGTTCGACAGTGGAATGCACTACCTCAGGGTGTGGTGGGAGTCTCCTTCTTTGGAGGGGGTTGGACAGTGGACTTGATCACCCTTGGGGTCTCTTCCAACTCTATTATTCTATTATCCTAATGCCCCTTGTACAAGTTCCCTATACTGTACAAGTGTCTATACTGTTTAATTTACTTTGAATACATTGCCAGAGCTTAGCCTTTATTACTGAGCTTGTACAAGTTGCATTAAGATCCCCCCAGGCTTTGTGAAACTTACCTGCTAGAAGTTTGGCACTGCAATATATGTGAGACACTCTGTTATGCTGTCCTGCCTTGAGACATAGTGTACCAGGACTTTTTTTGTGTTCCTTGCTTACTAGACTGTTTATGCTTGCTGGCTGGCTAAGCATCTATTTATGTTATTTTATCCTCTTTGTTTACTGAAGAAGAATGGTGGGTACCTGTAGCTGCATTTCATTCTGGCAGTTGCCTTCTAGGCCCAGAACATTAATGCTATTCTCGGAGGGCTTTTTTCCCCTCTGAGACCTGGGCCCAGAAGATTTCTGCTGCTCCCAGATGCTATCATTCTACTCTGAAGGCTGTCATTTTAGTCCTGCTCCTCTCATTCTACCCTTTCAACTTAAAAAAGACTCTTTTTTCTCACAACAAATTTGTTTGAGCTTACCACAGAAAAGCTGCAGCTTAAATGTAGAAGCAGTATTGAATATTTGCACTCCAGTGAGGGATATCCTTTCCATCTATGAAAATTACCGGTGGATCCAAGCCAGTTCCTAGTTGATAGCTGGAGCATATCAAATAGCACTAAATCCAACCAAGTTCATCATATCTGTCAAACATTCTACTATTTTACCAAATATATATTAATGCCTATGCACCATCTATCTACTTAGAGGCCCATCTAGATGTATCTCTTTTTCAAGTCATGTAATCAAGTATCATGGGCTCTGATACCGCATTGTTTCACTTTTTCGTCCTCATGAAATCAAACTGCAATGTATCTATCTTAGTGGGCTGGATCAAACCATCTTCCAAAGAGCCTTCCTCTTGTCAAGGGGCCTTTCCCCACTTACCTTAAGCCCTGCACTACTTGAGGAGAGTAGCGCGGGGTCCCCCGGCACTCCCCACGAGAGGGGCGGCGACAGCGCAGCCTCCCCGACGCTGCCGCTGTCGCGCCCCCTCAGTGCGAGGCATCCTGGTGTTCTTGCAAAGGGCGCCTTTTGATGACCCCACCTCTGTGTGGGGTTGTGGGGACGCCCGAGAGCGCCAGGGATGCCACGCGCTGGGAATTGCGCGCAGCGACAGCGGCTGGCCGAGGGAAAAGTGGGGAAAGGCCCAAGGAGTCTTAATCCATTAAAAGAACCACTTCAGTTAGAGGAAGGCTCTTTAGAGAAAAATTTCAAACTTAGCTCAGTGGTGGGGTAGGAGGGGGTCCATCTTGGTGAATTACTTTCCTTTGTAATATACACACATATCACTCAGTGCTTAGGAAGCCCTATCTGACCAGTTGGTTAGAGTGTTTAGTAAGCTAATAAAACATGTTTCAATTTAGAAATTTTAGTAAGCTAATAAAACATGTTTAGTAAGCTAATAAAACATGTTTCAATTTAGAAATGTTCTTTTACTGTCTGAGGTCTTCTCATAGCTATAATATGCCTCATGATCATTAGGATGATCCGTTTGTTCAATATCTACTGTTTTCATTATTTGAGGTGTTTGTGAGGGTCCCCTCACCCCATCTTCACTGTACTGATAAGCAAAAGACAAAATTTAGGCTGCAATTTTGAGGACATTTCTGGGAGCAAACCTCATTGAATAACATGGGACCTCCTTCTGAGCAGCCCTACTTAGGCTTGCTCCCAGGGTATGATAACTGTCCCCTTTTCTTTACTTAAATGGCAGCTGCAAGATTCACTTAATAAACATTGTTCAGTATTGATTCCGCAAAGTGAATCTTAATCACTAATTTCTCTAAAGCCAGACAAGCCTGCAAAGCAAAGGTGAAGGGGGAATCCAGTCTCTCCAATAAGGGGAGACTTTAGCTGGATTTCTTGTGTCTCCCAATCATTTTTTGCTTGAAATAATAATATCAGGATATTGTACGGGAACACGAAAGAAGATGCAACACAGACTCCCTGTCCAGAAGATAACCATTCAAACACATGCTTCTATTCTCAGAGTTCATTTATTTCACTTGCTGTTGCACCCATTCCAATCATATGTCAGAGATTTGATAAGGTGAGAAATCTCTTTGTCTCTTCCATCTGTAGCAGCAACAGCCAGGAGGAGGTGGGGAACTGGAAACGCAAAGAGCTTGATTTTTGTGTGAGTCGCTAGGGATGAGGAATGGCGATTGTATCCCAAGATGATGATGACAATGTGGTGTTAGTTGTTACAGGAGTTAGAGCTTAAGATCAAAGAAACAGAGGAAAGCAAAATTTGACCAAGGGGAAAAAATCAATCCATTGGGAGTGAGGGTCACTGAGCTCAGGATGAACAAAAGAATAAAGAACCCATTAAAACATCTGCAAACTGTTCTGGAGAGAGGAGAGAATAAAGGAGGGAAAGGAAGGAGGCCTTCTCCCCCACATTCTAAATGACTCGTACACAGAATGTTACATTCATATGGGTACCTCTTCCGCTTTGATTCTTGTCCACAGGCAACTGAAAGACAACGTTTTCTGCTTTCAAAATTAAGCGTTTAAAACAATGAGTTGTGGCTCTTCTGGGGTTCACAATAAATATCTAAAGAGATGCATGTTGAATTCTTGAAAGGAGTACAACTGGTGGTTAAGTTTTTAATACTTTTCTGAACACTGACTTCACAAAGTGCCCTTCCTCCCAAAGCAAGGAGCATTAAGTTGAATAGTTTAATCTTTTAGACCTGGACTTTTGTATATGTGTGTGGATAACAAGAAAGATTGCATTTGTACAGAATCTATTCCTATATGCCTTGAGCTGTTCCATATTTCTGCACAGCAAAGGGGAACCACCAGTTGGAGCATGTGCTAAATAGTCCATATTACTGTGGATTAACAATAGAATTTTTAGTGCCCCAGTACCTCAAAAGGAGAAAAATAATCTCCTGTGGAGGCAAGGTGTTAGCATTAGAGAATAGCTTCCTAGAATGGCTTGAACAATGTATTGAACCATCTTTAAATTTGTCAATGAACCTTTATTCCTGTATCAATGACATCGGGGAGCTCCAGAAGCAGTTTTGTTACTTGACAGCATTCTCAAAACTCAGGCAAAAAGTAAATCTTGATCTATAGCAATTATCAAACAATGCAATTTAGCTCCTTGCCATGAACAGCTTCAAATGAATGTTTATGCATGTTAAATGTTGAAAAGACATTTATTTCTGTGCAGTTGACAGTTTTGGCAGGGAGAGATCCTTGCTAGAAGGTAGAGGCTGCTCGTGTTAGGGAAATATGTAATATCCAATATGCGTGTGTTTAGGAAAAGTCATCCAAAAATCATGTACTGATTGATTGCATTTGTATTATCAGTCCTCAAAGATTCCCCAATCCACTCCTATGGTATTCATTCCCTTCTTATATGACATGTAATAGAAAGAGAACAAGCTCCACCAATCCCTTTCTTCCATGTGCACAGTTGATACAATAGCAGTTGCTGATCCGGATGTACTTACCCATGCTTACTGCTTGTTCTCATTCAGACTTTACTGAACGAGCTGAATGGAGACTAAAATACACACCTGTAATGGAACAAGTTACCTGTGAAACCTGCAGCACTGTTCTTTACAAAAGAGTTATGTATTTCATCTTAAACTTGTGTCTCCAGAAGAGAATTAAGCCTCACAGTATTATCATCTGCCATCAGCTCCTGAATATTGTACTCTTAGGGCCAAACAAGGCATTACTTTTTTTAAAAAAATGTTTGAATTTGATTCACTGTCCCTGTAGCTATATAGCAGCTATAGAGAATTTCTCTTTAAAAATTAGATCAATTCAGCTCAGAACTGCAGAGTGGAAGGAAGAGGAGGGGCTCCTGCCTCCTCCACCCCACCCCACACTTTTTTCCCCTAGGCAAGTCTCCCAAATAGAAGTCATCAACGGAGTGTTTGGTTGGGAAGCAATTCTCATTTCTGAGCGCAAAGGTCCTCCCAAACTTCCCTAAATGGTCATTCCGTAACATACTGAGCATTTAAACACATGGGTGGATTTGGGTTTGCAATTACCTGCCATTATCACCTGCCATTATAAAATGGAGAAAGGGAGTATGGATACAAGGAACTTTTCTTCTTATAACTGTAGTTTATAATCATTCAAATTGGTGATGGCCACTAACCTGGATTGTTTTAAAAGGGGCTTGGACAGATTTATGAAGTCAATGTATGGCTACCAATCTTGATCCTCCTTGATCTGAGATTGCAAATGCCTTAGCAGACCAGGTGCTCGGGAGCAGCAGCAGCAGCAAAAGGCCATTGCTTTCTCATCCTGCATGTTAGTTCCCAAAGGTATCTGCAAATAGCAGGGTGCTGGACTAGATGGACTCTGGTCTGATCCAGCAGGCTCTTTCTTATGTTCTTATGTTCTTAGTTTCAACATCCAAAATATTTCACATCAAAATATTTCAACATCCAAAAGTGCCTTGTACTGTGATTCCATAATGCAAGAAAGGAAAGAGTGAATTACAATGGCTTATCCTAAATCCAACGGGTTGTCTTGTAACAAAAGATTTGAACCACAGACTTCTGTGATTACTGCTTATTCTCTTAGACTTTCTGCTGAACCAACTGCAATTATCCAAAAACTGGAATGCTGCACTGGATTGACTTTGAGTCAACTCAGTAGACCCTCACTTATGGAATAAAGGAATTTGCATTAAATCACCTAGCAAAGCTTGAATTAAAACATAAATCTGCTAAGGAACTGTAAACAGTTCTGGTGTGGTCCTATGTGACAGCTTGGGAAAGTCTCTTTTGGTGACGCTCCAGGCCTAACTGGTAATGGAGGGTCAATAGTCTTATCTTGTGGTCACACAAGATTCCTGTCTCCCTTTCAGACTTTACAGATGGTCTACTTTAATAGGAATCTTTCAGATATTATAAGTTATAGTAAACTGTTTACTCACAATGTATCTTGAGCAGGGAGTAGAGGTCATTTCTTCTTACTCCCACCCTTGTTTAGTAAGATAACAATCTATACATAAGTAATACCCTGCTGGAACAACTGTAGGTTACATTCCTTCATCCAGATTTGGACAGTTTGTTTTGTTTTACATGGTAGTCTGGAATGAGGTCCCGTTTGTAAGAGATGCATCTTACTTTAATTGTTCTTCAGTTCCAAAATTTGCCTAGAGACTTGAGTTTGTGAGACCTTAATGCAAGCTCATTCTCTGTCAGAGTCTCTATGAGATTATCTCTATGATAATCTTGACCCTAAATGGTTGTTACTATGTTAAAAATTATGACAAGAAGCAATAAGCCAATTAAAAACACCTGATCCTCAATAATAATTTGAGTTTGGCTATAACAATTATCAGTTAATGGCAAATAACCATTACTTGAAGTGGCAGAAGAGATACTTAAAATAGGGAAAATCTTCTTAGATTAGAGGGAGGCTTCAGACTTTTATGAGTAGAGTTGTAGGCATCATGTCAATTTGGCTAATGGTATATTATATATTTAAATGAATCTTATTTTCAGATGTGCTGACATATCAGTTCTTAAAACAGAATACTTCATTTCTTTGCTCAGGTTCCTGTTCCACACAAAAGTTCACTGGGTGACATTCTCCTGCTATGGAGGCACAGTGATAAGAAACTCTTCATTTTTGAAACTTCTCCTAGGATACTGCTGCTAAAGGCATGGGATCCTACAATTTTTTAAAAATAGGCATTCTTTTGTTATGTAAAAGTTTCAATACTGAAACAAGAATTATGCTGTTGCTTTGGCATTTCCCATATGAGAACATCTGAAGACTCCTTACATTAAATCAAACCTTTAATTCACTTAGGTTTGAACAATCTCCTCAGACTGATGGCATCTTTGCAGGACCTAGGGCAGGGGTAGGGAACCTGCGGCTCGAGAGCCGCATGCGGCTCTTCTGTCCTTGCACTGCGGCTCCATGAGCCGCAGTCAGCTGGGTTCTATCCTTGCCCGCTGCACACGGCAGGCAGGGCGAAGGCACCAATGGCCTCAAGCGGCCGGGTTGGCTGCGATGCCGCGGGCTTCCCCTCTCATCCACCCCATCTGGCGAAAGGGACGGCGCGGCGTTCCCGGCGTATGCTGGCCCGAACCCGAGCCGCTTAGCTCCCTGATTCTTGCTCTCGCCCTGCAGGCAGCAGGGCGGATACATCCATGCGCTTCTCAGAATGAGCGGAGTAAAAGGTTAAAAAAACCCAATATATATAGTGTTATCTTTATTTTAAATGTCAAAAATTATTTGCGGCTCCAAGTGTTTTCTTTTCCCGTGGAAAACGGGTCCAAATGGCTCTTTGAGTGTTAAAGGTTCCCTACCCCTGACCTAGGGACAAGAAAGGACTTTGCCAGTACCTGCCATCTGAGCTCCTTTTAAGTGAAGATGCCAAGAACAAAACTTCAGACCTTCTGTATGCCAAGCATCTGCTCTTCTACTGAGCCTCAGCCCTTCCTGCTGGATCTAGCTCCAAACACAACTGCTTCCCTTCAGTGCCCTGCTTGCTTTTCAAATTACTTGAAAATCACTTTGTAAATGTAATATTGGGTGCCATTCTGCAACCTATATTTCAGCTTCCACAATCATTGTGAAGTAGCCAGAGAAAAACAGCTAAAACTAGGCTAACTAATGGCTTACTTGAAAGCAGCCTCCCCCAAATGAGTTGTTTATAAATTGCTTTGGTCCACTTGACAAGGTCATATCCATTCCCTTAATGATGAATCTCATCTGTTATGGTGCAGAAAGAAATGTTTTCTTTCACTTCTACGTGTTGTAAGAGCTCATTCATCTCTGTACGTTCTATGAGAGCATCTTGCTACATCAGAGGAAAAAGGAGTAACCAAAGGGCAACTGATGGCCAGGAAGATATATTGACTTCACTTTCCTGGGACAGACAGTCAAGTGGTAACAAGTGATAGAAAACAGCTCCGTATTTCAGCATGATGTGTGTGTTCTCTCTCTTATAATTAAGCCCCTGCAGACCATCTGCTTTTCATGGGTCTGAACTGCTTTGTAGCTGCAGGACTTTTGTTGTTGTTTTGCTTCTGCTAGTCTTATTTATATGAGAGGGGGCTTATCAACACTTAGAAAGAGACAGCTTGTAGAAATTGCTGTTATAACAATGACTAAGGTATGAACTTTTTAAAGTATGAAAAAATATTTCAGTGGCTTTCTGTATCTCTCCTTTAAATTCCCAGGAAAATCTGGCAAATTTGTTCATGGTGTGTGCTTTAGTCTTGAGGTGATATGTGGAATGGTTTGGAAACTCAAACTGATATGCATTTTTAGAACTGGTCTTCCTTTAAAAAAAAAGAAATTAAAAAAACTTTTTACAACAAATTTGCATGGGTGAATCATGCCCAGCACAATTAGAAACAAGGATGGAAGTACTGTAAATAACGGCACTAGATTCAACTAGGCCATAATTGCGACGGGGGCAGAGCATGCGCTCTTTAGCTCAGATGGTGTGCACCTATTCAAATGGGGCATGGACATTTGGCTGTGTGCCATACGGTAGGCGCTATTGGATTGGTTGGAAGCCTGGCGAAGATATGGCGGGAGCTGAAGGGTCAGCTCTGTGGTGGTTTGGGCAGAGGAATGCATCCTGATGGGGAGGCCAAGCTTGTGTGCCGGACCTCCCTATGGTTGGGGGCCTCCACAAGAGACTTGCGGTGGGGCAGGATCATGGCACATGCTGCGGAGGCCTCTGCAATTTGAGCCCAACACCCCAGGCAGCAGCTGGCCACAAAGGGTGGCACCCCTGCAGCCTGTGTACCTCTCTTTTCCCTCCCCCATAGGGACGAATGACGCCGGGGTCAGCCAGGGGTGCTGACCAGCTGCTAAATGGATGTGCTCTTCTTGCTTTCCTGACTTCTGCCTTAATAATAAAAAGGGCTGTGGCCCATTTTAATTCCAAGATGTGTCCTGTTGTTATTCACCAGATGAAACCTCTGCACATCTGGGCGCAAATATTTAGAATGTGAATGCTAACATAATATATTGTCTCCAGGAAATAATGGAAAGGACTATTTAACACAGTGCCTGCCATATGAATTAAATGATGTCAAGTTTGGTCATAATAAATATATTATTCACTTATAAAGCAAATTTCTCTAACTGATGGAGTTTATGGTTAAGACTAGGGTTGCAAGCCAGAGATTCCCCCTAGACTTCTAAACTGAACCAGAAGATGAGACAATAGTCTGCCCAGTTTTTTTTTCCCATTCCATGATCTTCCCTCTCAACTTTGTTGTATAATACTCACTATTCTCACTACAGGGCATGGAATGGGCAGGCGGGATACCATGGCCTTACCTGCTGATTGAACAACATTGAAAAACAAGTTGTACAGAGATTAAAGCAGTGGTGGGATTCAAATAATTTAACAACTGGTTGTTTACAAGCTCCATTTTAACAACTATTTCTGCCGAAGTGGTGCGAACCTGCTGAATCCCACCACTGGATTAAAGTGTCAACCTTAGACAGGGGAGGCCTATATTTGAATGCCTTGTCAGCAATGAAAACTCAGTAGGTAAGCTTGGACCAACCACTCTTCCTTTCAGCCTAACTTACCAGAGCTGTTGTGAAGACAGTATCATTTACAATGTCTGGGAACAGCCGCCCAAAATCTCCAGATAAAGATCTTTTTCCAACACCTGTTTCCTGATGCTTTAAACTAGAAAGAACAGCAGTGTTGGCCCTGATTATGGCTAAACATCTTTCATGACTTGCCCTATTTCCCTAAAAGTTCTTCTTTAGACACTTCTAAAGCTATTTTTATGTTACTTATTAATTCACCGAGTTCTTCCCAAGTATACATATTTAATTTCTTTATTAGTAGTAAGATATATTTATTTATATGCTGATGTTCTATAAATAACAATAATGTTTCATTGTATTGATAATGTACAACACATAATGACAGAACTTGCTAAGACTCCTACCTGACAAATATTAAGGTATTGTCCCAATAAGTTGCAGAACAATTTGTTCAATGATTTTTGCAGTAAAAAGAACATCATTTACGAATAGTGCATTTGTTCAGGGCTAGTGAGCTACTAGTCCTTTAGTCAAGGAATTACTGACAGTGTAGTATATTTCCAGGGAAGAGTTTACTCTAGGGGTTTGTGTGTGTTAGTTCAATAAAAACATATAAACACACATAACACTAAAAACCAAGGTGAGAGCCCATAGCATCAATTTAGGGTATGACAAACAGAACAATTTATTTTGTTTTTAATATTTCAGTCTTTGAAGTTTGCCACTTTGGGGATCTTCTGTGAGTGAAAAGGCAACACAGAATGTTTTAGATAAATTACCACTGAATGATTTTCTCCTGAATCACAGATCTAGCAACTGGGGCTATAAACTATATGTATTACCTATATTCTTTGGGAAAAGAGATGTCCCTAACAAGTTTAAAGCATTTCCATCATGCTACTGGAACAGCCAGCAGTAGATAATATTTCATAGCAATATTTCACTGCCATTTTCAATAAGATAAAGGAATCTTTGCCCCGCTACCATAAATTTAGTCCTCCTTACAGCATGATAATCAAATAGCACAAAAATTAGTGAAAGCATCAGGGAGAGAGAGATTAGAGGCATTATTCACTCCCTCCCTTCTGCAGATGGCTTCTAAACCATCTAAGAAAATTAAAGACTGTCATAGTTGAAATTATCACTAGGAGGAGGGGGAACAATGTTGTGCATGATCATCATCTAAACAGATTATAACTGTAGCAAACAGAATGAAATGTAAAGTGCAGAAATCAAAGGTGGACACACAGAATAGTTATTAGTAAATATGTACCTGCCATATGGCAAACTGTCATCTTTTTCAGGAAAAGGCTTTCACATATGAAAGTACTATGAGTCTTTTGTTGGGGTGCTGTGTGGTTTCCGGGCTGTATGGCCATGTTCTCACAGCATTCTTTCCTGACGTTTCGCCTGCATCTGTGCCTGGCATCTTCAGAGGATCTGATAGTAGGAAAGGAAAGCAAGTGAGGAGGAAAGGAAATGTCAGGAGAGAATGCTGCTAGAACACAGCCATACAGCCTGGAAACCCCAGTGATTCCGGCCTTGAAAGCCTTCGACAATACATTGAACAGTCTTTTGTTGGTTTAATTATTGTACATACATTCTTCTCTCAAGAGGTTTTTCAAGGCAGAAGGTACAATTCAACAGAGTGCTGGGAAATCTGGAGGTGGGTGGGGTAGACAGGTACTATTGAGGTGTGTAAGGACACTCAGACTTGGTTAATGTACTTAGGTCTTAGGTGCTTGCTACCCAAATAAAAGATCCAAATAACTATATTCATTAATGTTTAACACTAACTTGATAACAGTAGAAAAATGCAAAACTGAAGTGAACACAGAAGGATTACCTTTGTTCTTGTTCTACAGTAATTCCAACTTACAATTTTCTGAGACCTTTTCTGCCAGTGTTTCTATTGTGAGGGGAATCCCCTCTTCCAATGACTTCTATGTATCTGCTCCCTTCATGGACTACCTTGTGACTGGTTGTAGTCAAGTTCCTTCTCTACTTCCTCAGGCAGGGAAACAACTAACTGAACTGGCTTCTCAGATTTTCCCACCTTTTTTCCCTTCAGGAACTGAGATGCTTCAAAAATGGTAGCATTAGGTATAATAAAAGCACTCTCCCCCAGCCCTGTTACTGACCAGAAGGTGAAGGATGCCTGTTGACTTAAACTTTTTCTATGCAAACCCCTTTAGAAGGCACTCAAAATAAATACTGAAACAACTAGCATATATGATAAAAGGACTTAGTTCCAAATGCTGGCACTGTGGAGACCAAGAGGCATATTCTAGCCATATGTGGATAGAATGTGCAGAAGTGAAAAAAATTTGGACAATTCTGTTGTTATATATCAAGAAACTGGTAAAGATTAATATTGATTTAAATAATGACTTAATGTTCATGGGGGGTAATGGAGGACAGAAGGGTGGATAAAAATATAGTTATATGTATAAAATAATGATTAAAGCAGCCCATGCAACAGTAGCCTTGGGCTGGAAAGAAAAATAAAAATGGACGTTTCAGAAATGGCTAGAATATATCTGGGAACAAGTGACACTTGATATTTTCAATATATTAACCAAAAATAAGTCGTGGCAAGATAAACAGAATGAAATTTTGAAGATATGGATAATATATGTGGACTGGATGAAAGAAGCTCGAGTCAATGAAGAAATATGGGAGAAGAGGCTACAGAGAATGAACTTACTGCTGTTTGTGTGACAAAACTATGAAGAAGATGAAACGGGGGAGGGAGAAAAGGGGGGAAATGTATTATTTGAAAATGTATGAAGAAGGAATTATTATAAACTGTAAAACTCAAATGATACAATAAAAAATTTAAAAAACAAAATAAATACTGAGGCAGATTTTAAACTTAAATGGAATAGGTATATGTTCCATTAATATATATACAAGAGCTTGGCACAGAGATTTATTATTTAGTTCTTTAAGCACAAATGTAATACTTATTCAGTTTCAGTTTTCAGTTACAGTTCAGCTTGGATTTTACATAGTTGTTTCTTAGATGGTACTGTTCCTTAAACTTGTGTTTTTGGTTTATCCTTGGGCCTGTCACTGTGGCCCACGCCACGCGGGCCAAAAACAGCATCCCTGGAAAGGTAAAATCAGTGTTCCAGGGGTGCTGTTTGTATGGCTGCCACCTCTGCAATGAGGCAGCACCATGCTTTCCCCCCGCAAGCAGCATGGAAATGTTGTTTTCTAGCCTTGTGCAATGAGTGAGGCTTTGGGGAAACAGTGTTTCCATGCCGGTGCAATGCAAATAGCATTAGGTTGGAGGTGCTGCTTTTAGGCACCTCCTGTTTTTCCCAAACTTACCTTCTCTCCCTGCGGAGTTCCACAGGGACAAGGAGACAAGCCCATGCTGCCCTTCGACCCCTGGGGGCTGCAGCTGGTCCAAGACATGAAAAACTAACAAATATTCAAGAATGTATCATGGTTGAATCATAAAGGGATGAATCATAAAAGAAGAAACTGTCATCAGTGATCATCCTGGAGGAAGTAGATTAACAGTCCATCCTAACCACCATTAGTTAGACAAAAGTAGGCCAAGTTTATTTCGATGGAACCTTCTTATCTGGAAGCAATTGAAATGAGTATGGATTAAAAATGCATAGTAAGAGTGGCACAACATGGAAATAGTTTTCCTATTTTAAATAGTATGTTTTAAGTGAAAGTTATAATTAATACTTAGATTAGCCCCTCTGACTAGAACTAGAATGTTTAGCTAAAACAGTGGTGGGGTATATTTGCAAGCCTTAAAATTCTAGAAGACAGATTACTTTTCCTTTGTTTCTTGCTAATAGAAATAGATATGTACCATTTAAGTGACTTGGATTATAACAATCATTTTCTAACATATGGCAGACAAATGGTTAGTGCATGCTATTCAGGAAGAGACAGGGTTTGGTTTTCAATTGGCAGCAATGACCCCCTTAACATCAGTGTCCTGATAGTCACTTAATAATACAACAATAGGAAGATTGTTCTATAATGCAAAGTGGGTTATAGAAATTTTAACCACAAACTTCAAGATTTTCTTTTTTGACAATGGCTAGAAGTTGCTGGAACTGCATGGAGAACTCTTTCACACAAATAGATGACTCCATAGAACAAGTCACCTTTTCCAATATTATGGATTGGATTGTTAAATATTTGGATGGATGCATTGACATATCAAATGCAGAGTTTGTTCATATCAAGCATGCACCTTATTAATTGTTGGACTACAGTGCTCCTTCCTTCCCTTGCGTGTCTATTAAACAATGTTAGAATCCTAGTTACTATGAAACTAGAAGAGTTTACTGTAGTGCACTTATTCAAGTGTTACATTAAACTGAATCTTCCTGTATTCAGTCTCAGTGCACTTGGGTAGGAAGCAGAGTAGGAAGCGCTTACAAGTCCAAAAACAAACCAGGTTTGTATCTGTGAAAAGAAAAAACTATGTTGTCTTGTGGTCATTGGCATAGTGATGGGGGCATGAATGGTCTAGAGCCCCAGGTCCCACTTCCTGGGGGGCATTGCTGCAGTTGTGCAGTTAAAAACTGGCTGTTCCCAAACTCCACATAGAGCTTGGGATGGGGCCAGCCAGCAGCCCCCCCCCCCCAAAAAAACCACATGGAATTCAAGTGCCCCAATCTCCACATGGACTTCAGATAGGCACCCATTTGCTGCGGGCCTCAGCTGATTGCAAAATGGGCCCACAGTCCAACTCTAAGTTTATACTGTTGGCTCCAACCCCAAACTCTACCACTGGTAAGATTGGTAAGGTGGACCTTGGGGACAAAGCCAACAGTATAAATGTAGAGAAGGATCAACTGTGTGCTCAGTCTGAGCCTGGCCTTAGTCAGGCATGGATCCAGATCCAAGCTGCAGGCTAATGCCAGGCCCAAACAGGCCCTTAGTGCTCTGAAGTCCATGTAAAGATTGGCGTGGTTGGCCTCACACCCGACCTCCACATGGAGTTGGGGGCATCATGAGCCCTGCTCATCAGAACTCAGGTTTGCCCCTTAATAGGGTGTGGGGGAACGTGGTGCTCAGGACTTGCCTGGGGTGACATTTTAAGAAGCTATAGCCCTGCTTGTAATGCCTGAACTGGTGAGAGATGAAGGGCAAGACCTTTGGCATGTGGTCCTAAGTAAGATGGAGTACTGAAATTAGCTTTGGACATAAGAAGACCTTGCTGAATTAGAAAAGTGGTCCATCCAGACTTTGTCACACAGCAGCCAACCAGTTACATTGAACAGACTGCAGACAGGGCACAGAGGCCAACTCCTTCCCCTGATATTGCTTCCAAGCATTGATATTCAGAGTGTTACTTCCTGCAAGTGTGGTGGTTCCCTTTGAAACATCATATTGAATGTGTTTTATTTCTCTCTCTTTTTTTCTGCTTTATTTTGATAGCTGGGAGCAAAGTGGAGTATAAATGCATAAATAAATAAAACCATATGCTTCATTTCCAAGTACCTCAGCAGGTAAGGCAGTGTTGACACCAAACAGCAATCTGAGACCTCATCCAAATCTGTGGCCCTTCTAGTTTCATGAGACTGTTGTAAGCCATGGAAAATGATAAAAGTTAACTCTTCTGTCCAGTGGCTCCAAACTGGCCTGAGTTATCTGCTTCCCTATTCATCAAATAACATGCTGCCTCGATAGACTCTCATTCATTGCAACTGAACAGCTTTGTGCAAAGGCGTGACATGTTTAACACAGAGCCTGCATCTCATCACATCTCTGCTTCAACAGGGTCTTGAATACTTGCTTGTCCAAATGGATCAGGACACGCCTGCTGTGTGTAACGAACATTATTTCCACTGTAATGCGGAGAGGAAAAGTTTAATTTAAACATAGCCTTTCCAATTAGTTATAAATGGCAGGAAATTTGCTTTCCCACCCACTTTTCCTCCAATTGAGGTTCATTTAAAAGTGTTTTGGAGTACGAAGGCTGACTTGCTGCAAACTCTCCACTCCCACTGTCCATTTGTAGACTTACCTAAAATGCCTTGTTAAAAAATTAAGTGTATAGAGAATTTCTTGAGATGATTAGAAAAAATTTTGGCATTACAGCATATGAGTAAATGGTAACAAAAGCCATTACAAAAATAGCTGGGCTTGCCAAGTGGAGCTTGAGCTGCTTTCCTGCTAATGAACCCCTAATAAAGATTATCTAGAAATTGCTTTGGCATGTTGCATATGCCACACCTTGAGCCTGATTATGTGGAAATTTTCCAAGAGATTAAAAACACATTTTGCAACGAGGACCAGTTTCACTCGCTGAAATGCAAAATGCTGCTGATGTTTTCCTTCCCTCTTCTTCTTCTCCATGTGGTCTAAATATCTCTCAAACTCCATTCTTTCATAAGTGAATAC
Source organism: Sphaerodactylus townsendi (assembly GCF_021028975.2). Lineage (NCBI taxonomy): Eukaryota > Metazoa > Chordata > Lepidosauria > Squamata > Sphaerodactylidae > Sphaerodactylus > Sphaerodactylus townsendi. The sequence goes on from NC_059430.1 coordinate 51,603,697, forward strand.
AAACCTCTCTTTTTAAAATGCCTATTACTTATCATGTATATTGTACTTGTTGAATGTAGAAAGAGTTTCAGAGTGATGATCTCTTTCATCATGGTTCCAAAATAATAATATCATTACTTCAACCTCAGATTTTACAGGGTTTTTTAAAAACAAGGTCTTTTGCCAGCTGCTAATCTTGGGACTCCTTCTTTTTCCCTGAATTAAATTACGACGGGTGGAGGAGGGTTTTTTCTTTTTTTAAAAAGATATGAGGTTGTAATTGGAAAATAATTTGAGGAGACATTATCAATTCTGAGTGCCAAGTTACAAGTTACCTAAGATTTTTTCATGCAAACAAAAAGCACATTGACCTGGTTCAAAGATGACATGAAACCATAAGAAAACCATGCCAGATCTGACCAAAGCCCATCAAGTCCAAAAGACTTTTAATGCAGTGGCAAACTAGGAGCCTCTAGGAAGCCAACTAACAAGATGACTGCAGCAGTATTATCCTGCTTGTGTTCCACGGAACTTAATGGGCATGCTCCTCTGATACTGGAGACAATAAGTATGCATTATGACTAGTATCCATTTTGATTAGCAGTTATGGATAGCCCTATCCTCCATGAACATGTCTACCCTTCTCTTAAAGCTTTCTCAGCTGGCAGCTTCCACAATCCTAAGGCAGGGAATTCCATAATTTAACTATGCATTGTGTGAAGAAATATTATCTTTCATCAGTTTTGAATCTCTCATCCTTCAGCTTCAGCAGATGACCCCACATTCTAGTATTATGGGAGTGGGAGAAAAGCTTTTCCCTCCACTCCTTCCACACCATCATATCAATTCTATCATCTCTCCCCCAATCTGCCTTTTTTCTAAGCTAAATAACCCTAAACATTTTAACCACTACTCAGTTGCTCTAGCCCTCTGATAATTTTGGTTGCTCTTTTCTGCAGTATTCTTTTTTAAACGCAGTACCAGAACAGAACTGTAATGAAGGCCAATTGTATTATTCCTTGTACTGTTGATGGAAACTGACAAAGAAGGAATGCCAGCATCATAAGCCAGTGCATACCCCCAATAAGATCCACACTGTTTGTCCCCCAAGGTCCTTTGGACATCAAATTTGGTATTGGAATGGGGCCTCTCAAAAAAAGCATAAAGTAATAGAGAGCAATCACACTTTTTGAGAGCAGTAATCAAGGCTACTTACTTTGTTCAGTCCTCCTGGCTATCTCATACAAACAGCTATAGGCAACTACCCAAGTGTTACCAAGGACCCCTTCCCAGATGTGCACTTTCTGCTCTTACTCCATCTTGGATTTTTTTTGGCAGACATTTTAGGAGCTAGCAATGTCATACTTTGGAGAAGGGGCAAGCCGTGCTCTGTTAACAAGAAGTCAAAACATTCAGCAGGACATTTTGTCACTGACAGGACATCTGCATACCCACCCATCACTACAGGAGCTTGAAGCCACCCAGGTGGATTCTGCCCAGCATACTCATAATGGGTTGTAGTCATTATAGTCGTGCCTGCTTTTCTTTTTGTCATCCTCTTGTGTGCTGTTTACCCATTCAGTCAGCTATTGGAGCCCAAGAAAACAATTTGGGTTGCTTTTGAGCTTTTGCATGGAGACACTTGTCTTTTTAAATTTCCTGTGACACATGTGTAGCTGCAAAGGAATACAAACATGAATCTCCTCAGCCATGTTGACTGCCTATGCAGCTGCACATGTTCAACACAAAAAATTTTAAAAAATAGAAAAAGGAACCTCACTGTAATGGCCAGGCAACAATGACTGTGTTGCTGTTGATCTATATGAAAGTTGCACTTGCTGCCATGGAGAGAAAATGTGTTTGGGAGACTGTGTACACTGGCAGGTGTTCAGAGAATCTGCACACAATGTGCTGGGTGACCTGGCAGGGAACCTAGAGTGTATGCATGTAAGGGAGGGAAATAAAAGTTTCCTGCCTGTTGTTTTCACACTAGATGCCTTCAACCTGGGATTGAGCAAAAGGGTTGCTGGCTCAGCAATTGTGAAGGCTGGGTAGGGCTGGTATGCTGCCACAGCAACATTCAGCACTGAAGAGGCTCAGAGCCAGGGCTGGACTGATAGCAGTTTAGTCAGTAATAATTCAAAAAATACCATGCCCAGGGGAGAGTCCAGAGCAATGTTGATCAAGTCAGGAGTGAAAAGCCAGGAATGTACACAACAACAAGAATAATCCAAGAATGAAGATCAAGGAGCCAATCCATGATCAGTCAGGGTCTGGAGACAACAGTGGCATGCAGGAAAGGTCAGGAAGAACACACTTTGCAACCACAACTGCAGTTCCTGCCAAAGACCTTTTATTCCTTGGAGCTACTGTCTGGGACTGCTTCTGCAAAGACTCTGCGTAATGCCTAGTCTGCAGACTTGCTTAGCAGAGCCTCTCCTTTAAGGCCAGTCTCAGTCTCTGTCTGGAATGCTGATTTACATCTGAAGACCCAGAGCTGCTACACCAGTAGTGGCATAGTGGTTAAGAGCAGGTGTACTCTAATCTGGAGGAACCGAGTTTGATTCCCCACTCTGCCACCTGAGCTGTGGAGGCTTATCTGAGAAATTCAGTTTAGCCTGTACACTCCAGCACACGCCACCTGAGTGATCTTGGGCTAGTCATAGTTCTTCTGAGCTCTTTCAGCCCCACCTACCTCACAGGGTGTTTGTTGTGAGGGGGGAAGGGCAAGGAGTTTGTAAGCCCCTTTGAGTCTCCTTACAGGAGAGAAAGGGGGGATATAAACCCAACTATTCTTCTTCTTTGCCCTGCTAATTAACTCTGAGCCAGAAGCCTGTGCTGGTTCAGGCTCTGCTGATTCAGCTGGCATCTCTCTGCAAGGCTCAGTTAACTCTTCCTTGGATGATCTGTCAGCTGCAGCAGAAGGGGCCATGCCAGCGATTTTCAAAAATCCTGGGTTGAGGGGAATAGAATGATCCTAACCTGTTTTGGGAATGGGACCTGTGTAAATTTCCCCTCCCCCCCCCCCATAATGGTTTTTGCAGACTTTATATTTGGCTTGTGTGGAATCCACCCTAGATCTATCAACATAATTTAATCAGCAAGGACAATTCTTCCTGAGTACAAAATGTATTTACTAGCAAGAAGCTAGGCTTGATTGTTTGTACTTACCTTGTCTGAATGTCTCATCCCAAAATAAGTCAGGCATGGTGAAATCCTCCAATTTGCCAGCCCCCTTTAATCCATTTTGCTTGGATGGAATCACCTTTTTTAACCTTTCCACCGTAACTCAAGCAAAGTCAAGAAATCCACAAGTCAAGAAATCCACAAAGTCAAAAAATCCACAAACTCTGGAAAGGGCCAGAGTTTATAAAATTGGAGTAGGGTTGAGATGGCTCTAACTTCCTATGGTAGACTGTTCAAAAACTCAGAGCAGCTACATAGAGCAAACATTCTGGAACTGGCCAATCAACACCACCAATCAATCTTTTCCAGTAGAAAAGACTAAGAGAACAGTGGATGTACTAGTTCTTACAAGGATATGTGGCATAAATGGCAAAATTCCTTGAGATTCTGGTGGGATGCACTTATGTAGCAAAATACTTGAAGTTCTTCCAACCTTTCTCCAACTTAAGTGGCTGTTCCTTCAGTGGAAAAACTACTTGTTGGAGGGAGATTCATTAGATTGGAAGAAAACTTACAGCAATAAGATAAAGATCCCTGTTTGGTTGTATGAACACTGAACACTGAATATTTTGACCACATTAATATTTGCTGATAACCTGCTAGCTATGCTTAAAGGGAAAACTTTCTCTGATTTTGCCAGAGCCAGAGATGGATTAGAGATAGTCATTAATATTTACTGATAACCTCCAACAAGCAAGAACTTATTTCTTGAATCAAACATATGCTACTGCAAGAGCAATGTTGAATGATTACACCTATCTATGAATGTTTTCTTAGTGAAGTGGATTTACTTCTGTATTCTATAAAACACCAAGCATGCTGCGGACATTCTGTAATATTAAAAAATAGCAGCAATAGCTATGTGATTATGTTAATAGTATGGAAAGCATCATAATCTTTTAGACCTCATAGTACTGCTCTTTGGATTCTGTGATTTTCTTACAAGAAGATTTGCCTCTTCCTGTTTCAAGTTCAGAGGCTCAGAGAAAAACAAAGTCTGATCAGAGCACTGTATCCCACTCTACTCATATGCAGTCTCAATTCTTCCTTTATTTCAAGTTAAGTTTATGAACATGGGAGAATGACTGCTTCTTTCAGAGAGGTTAACATTTTGCTGATCTGAAGGAGCCTGGAATGTGACAGGGGAAAGGGAGGAGAAGTAAATCAAAAGAGATAGCAATTCACCAGATGTAAAGTATTTTTCTTCATTCCCCCCTTTTACTCCCATCACTCTCATGTGCACATATAGAAACAGGGTTTTTTTCTACCAGAAATTTCAGCATGTTTTCTGACTTTTTAATTTTTTTTCAACTAACAAAGCAGCTGACAGGAGCAAGGCACAAAAATCCATCTGTGGCTCGGACAGAAATCAGTGGGAGTTTTCCTTTGAATCTTAGCTAGCAGAAATCAAATAGAATTCAGCACATACATGCATGTGTTTTAGTCAACTGGAAGTTTAATTTCATCTTTAACTGTAGTATATTTTTCAGAATTGGTCAATGTTTTCTGGTCAGGGACAAGCACAACCTTTGAACTCCATAGTTTTCTTTCAGATACAAAACAAGGAAGGTTATAAGTTTGGAATCCCTTACTAATATGTTTCATGCTGATTCATTTCCAAGAACAAAATATATGTTTCAGTCATGCCAAGAGACCACATGTGGAAATTATGGGTTTTATCCCCAAAATGTATGCAGGTTGGGCCCAGTTCTTCCTCTTTTATCACCATTATGGGATAGAAATTTATATGCACGTGAGCATTATTCATAATGTTATCTGGAAATATTTTGTACTCATGGATTTTTCTCCCAAGAATATAAAAAGATCAAATCCTATGCCAAAAGAAAGCCAAATATTGATTAGTAATGGGCTGAAAGTGTGAGTGAGTGAGTGTGTTGTTTGTGTGTGCGTGCATGATAAAGAAATTGACACCTAATATCAAAAATGACACCTAAAATGGACACCTAATATCAAAAATGTCATTAAAAAAGCACAACAAATGACAAATGACAAATGACAAAAATGTCATTAAAAAAGCACAAAGAATGTTCTTTCTGTGCCAACTCAGGAAGCTCAAACTGCCCAAGGAGCTGCTGATACAGTTCTACAGAGGAATCATTGAGTCTGTCATCTGCACCTCTATAACTGTGTGGTTTGGTTCTGCAACCCAACAAGATCGACACAGACTTCAGAGAATAATCAGAACTGCAGAAAAAACAATTGCTGCTAAACCTGCCTTCCATTGAGGACCTGTATACTGCACGGGTCAAAAAAAGGGCTGTGAAAATATTTACTGACCCCTCAAGCAGATCCTGGACATAAACTTGTTTCAACTCTTACTCCTCTTAAACGCCGCTTACAGAGCACTGCACACCAAGACAACTAGACATAAGAACAGTTTTTTTCCCGAATGCCATCACTCTGTTAAACAAATAATTCCCTCGATAATGTCAAACTATTTATTATATATTTATTATATAATTACTGCACTACTTTTTTCATCATTCCTATTACCCATCTCCTCCCAATTATGACTGTATGACTATAGCCTGTGCTGACATTTCATTTTATTTTATGATTTTACATTTTATGTTTTTATTACTATTGATTGTTTCCTGATTGCTTACTAGACCTATATGACAATCATTAAGTGCTGTACCTTATGATTCTTGACAAATGTATTTTCTTTTATGTACACTGAGAGCATATGCACCGGAGACAAATTCCTTGTGTGTCCAATCACACTTGGCCAATAAAGATTCTATTCTATTCTATTCTATTCTATTCTATTCTATTCTATTCTATTCTATTCTATTCTATTCTATTCTATTGAGATGGGAATGCAAAACAAAGAAACTGAGCACAATTCATCAGTAGGTTTGGGTGCCAGTCCCAGAAACTGTGTTCATTCCTGAAACACTGGCAAAAAACTGCCAGGGAATTGTGCCTATTGTTTAATTTATATTGATAGCAAAGAAGCTGTCATGCTTTTCCATTCATTCCCCAAATCCTATGATATTAATAAATTATTTTTTCTGGGTTCCTATTCTCACACCAATGAGCTTCACAGCAGTACTGAATAACAGCAGTCCATGAAATGAAACATCAAAAGTAGAGGGAGGGGTTGTAAAATGTATCAAAACGAATGAAAATTCTTACCAGCTGAACTTCAGCTGTCAAAATGCAGCCCAAATAAGGTCCAAGCCAGGACATTCTTAAATCTCAGGAGGAGGATATTCCACAGCTGGCTGGTATCATCCAAGTACCACTTGAAGCACTGGAATGTTTACCACCAAGTCTACATGTGTCAGGAATTCACTGTTAAATTCCAAACAAGTGTGTAACTTCTACATTTGCTAAGATGTACTTGCCATATTCACACAATATATTTTAATAATTTTAGTGGGTTATTCACAATGATTTTGTGATGTACATTTTCTAAATAATACATACATAATCAGTAATCCTGGTATATGAAAAAGTCATTCTATGTTCCTTTGTTTTTCAGACGTGGCACTTGATAGTAACATACAACGAGGATAGATGATATTGATTGCTCATAAAGATTGCAAAGGATATGTGGCCCAAAGCCATTCTTACAGGACTTTATCTGATGTGAATGCTGGTCACTTTGGACAATCAATTCATTTCCAATCTTTAAGAAAGGGTCTAGGGGGGACCCAGGAAATTACAGGCCAATCAGTTTGACATCTGTTCCTGGAAAATTAGTAGAATCTATCATTAAAGATAAAATTATTAAACATGTAGAAAAGCAAGACCTGCTGAGGAAGAGTCAGCATGGCTTTTGCAGAGGCAAGTCCTGTCTTACAAACTTACTAGAGTTCTTTGAGGGTGTAAACAGGCAAGTGGATAAGGGGGAACCAGTGGGCATTGTCTACTTGGATTTCCAAAAGGCTTTTGACAAAGTTCCTCACCAGAGACTATTGAGAAAACTCAGCAATCAAGGAATAAGAGGGGAAGTCCTCCTATGGATTAAAAACTGGTTGAGGAACAGGAAACAAAGGGTGGGTATAAATGGGAAATTCTCACAATGGAGAGATGTAGGGAGTGGTGTCCCCCAAGGATCCGTTTTGGGACCAGTGCTCTTTAATCTATTCATAAATGACCTGGAAGTAGGGGTGGGTAGTATGGTGGCCAAGTTAGCAGATGATACCAAATTATGTAGGGTGGTGAGAACCACAAAGGATTGCAAAGAGCTCTAAGCGGACCTTTATAAATTAGGTGAGTGGGCTAAGAAATGGCAAATGCAGTTCAATGTAGCAAAATGTAAAGTGATGCACATAGGGGCAAAAAATCCAAACTTCACATACACGCTACAAGGGTCAGTGCTATCAGTCACAGACCAGGAAAGGGATTTGGGCGTCTTAGTTGATAGTTCCATGGGAATGTCAACTCAATGCATGGCAGCTGTGAAAAAGGCAAACTCTATGCTGGGGATCATTAGAAAAGGAATTGAGAATAAAACTGCAAAGATTGTCATGCCCTTATATATAAAGCCGTGGTGCGACCGCACTTGGAGTACTATGTTCAGTTCTGGTCGCCACATCTCAAGAAGGATATCGAAGAGATAGAAAAAGTGCAGAGAAGGGCAACGAGGATGATTGAGGGATTGGAGCACCTTCCTTATGAGGAGAGGCTGCAGCGTTTGGAACTCTTTAGTTTGGAAAGGAGACGGCTGAGGGGGGATATGATTGAAGTATATAAAATTATGCATGGGGTAGAAAATGTTGACAGAGGCCCTTTCCCCACTTACCTTAAGCCCCACGCTACTCTCCTCAAGTAGAACAGGGTCCCGGGGCACTCCCCACTACAGGGGCGGCGACAGCGCAGCCGCCCTGATGCTGCTGCTCTCGCGCCCCCTCAGCGCGTGGCATCCCTGGCGCTCCTCAAAATGGCACCTTTTGATGATCCTGCACAGAACGCAGAGCGCGGGGTCGTGGGGACGCCCAGGCACGCGCCAAAGGGTGGTCAAAGGTAAGTGGGGAAAGGGCCAAAGAGACATTTTTCTCTCTTTCTCACAATACTAGAACCAAGGGGCATTCATTGAAAATGCTGGGGGGAAGAATTAGGACTAATAAAAGGAAACACTTCTTCACGCAACGTGTGATTGGTGTTTGGAATATGCTGCCACAGGAGGTGGTGATGGCCACTAACCTGGATAGCTTTAAAAAGGATTTGGACAGAGTTATGGAGGAGAAGTCGATCTATGGCTACCAATCTTGATCCTCCTTGATCTCAGATTGCAAATGCCTTAGCAGACCAGGTGCTCAGGAGCAGCAGCAGCAGCAGAAGGCCCTTGCTTTCACATCCCACATGTGAGCTCCCAAAGGCACCTAGTGGGCCACTGCGAGTAGCAGAGTGCTGGACTAGATGGACTCTGGTCTGATCCAGCAGGCTAGTTCTAATGTTCTTATGTTCTTAAAGGTAACTGGGTCAGTGTTTGCAATTTGCTGACCAGGAATCACTTCAACTAGATCACAGAAGGGGTAGAAATATTTTTTTTCACCAGCCATTTTTCTAATATAAAAGATACTTAACTGTGTAAAATTGTGGAAAATTCAGGAATATAAAAATAAAAGAATAACCCTATGCTGCACATGTTTAAATCATGAGTATTGCCTGAACAGCAGCTGTATGATCAATTCATAACATAATAAAGGCCCTGCAGTATCAGACCAATGGCCCATCTAGTCCAGCATCCTCTCTCATGCAGTGTCCAACCAGTTCCTCTGGAGGTCGAAAAGTAGGCATAGAAGCAAAGGCCATCCCCTGATATTTGCATCTGGCACTGGGATTCTGAGGTTCCCTTTAGTCACTATGGTTAGTAGCCCCTGATAAACCTATCTTCCATTAATCTGTCTAATCCCCCATTAAAGCTGTCTAGGTCTATAGCCATCGCTATAGCCTCTGGGAGAGGATTTCACATTTTAATCACTCACTGTGTAAAAAAATGTTTCCTTTTGTCCATCCAGAATCTACAGCCCATAAGCTTTGTTGGACACCTTCAACTTCAAGTATTTTGGGAGACTGTTGAAAAGTTATCTTTGTCAACTTTCTCAACCCCATGAACAATACTATAAATGTCTATCGTGTTTCCCCTCAGAATGCTTTCGTGCCTAATAATTCTATCTTTGATTAGAGATTCTACTAGTTTGTCTGGGACAGATGTTAAGCTAACTGGCTTGTAATTTCCTAGTTTACCTCTGGATCCCATTTTAAAAATTGGTATAACACTAGCAATTGTTCAGTATTTTGATACAATGGCTGCATTTAGCATTGGGTTACATGAATGGATTTAATAAATCAATATTCTCACATTTGAGTTCCCTGTTAATTCTCTAGTGTATGCCACCAGAATCTGGAGACTTATTCATTTTTAATGTCTCAAATAATGTCTCCAATAGACTTCATTTCTTATCACCTCAATTTGACTTCGCCTTTCAGACTCCCTTCCTGAAAATAATGGCTGTGGTAAGGGTACCTGCCCCACACTTTCCACAGTGAACATAGGCCAATTACGCATGGAGAGGTTCCCATGACTTCAAAGAGAATTGGCTGGGGAGTCTTTGTTTCGGGGCATGTTCAGCGTTATTATCAACTGCCCTGTTTGCAGCAGGGCAGGCATTACCTAACATCAGCTGACTTTTTTCTTGTGTTCAAGGGGGGCAAAGTTTTGTGGGATCTCTATCACGCAATTTTAATATAATCTTAATTTTTATCTTTAATCAATAGATCGATCGATCGATCGATATATCGACATTAAAAAGTGAACTAATAAAGAAAAGTGTTGAATACCACACCTGCTCTCTTTGGCGGAACACTAATGGTCTTTTATGGTGGGAAGTGAGAGGGGAGTAACGGTGTGTAAACTGCAAAACCACAAACGGACAACGTGAACTGCCATTTGCTAAGCTCCCCAGGTTCACAATCATCTGCCTCCTGGAGTTCTTTAAGCCTAACCCATGTGACTGGCTTCAAGGGCCCTCCAGCAGACTTGGGCACCTCTCTGTGGTCCTGGTCAGATGCACTACATTACAGATGGTTCTGAACCCAGATCAATGGAGCGAGCTTAATATATGAGCTATGGAAAATGATACTTGATGACTAGACCAGTGGTGCACTGAATGGTCATTCTGTCTCTCAGATCCATGAAGCACAGTATTAAACACAAAGCGTTGGGAAGTGTTAACATTCTGGAAGCTCCCATTATATTCATTGGGATCCACACAGTTCTTAATAGGAAAAATTAGCTCATTGTGCCAAACTTTCTAGCATTTCACATTTATTCAGATATAGAAGCACTACATTTATTTTTCATGCAGTTTGCTTACAGCACTGATATAACAAATGAATTTTCTTCTCTTGACTTCCTGTTTTATAGTGAATAACCCTTGTACACAATGTTGACATTCAGCAACACACAGCAGATGTACTTCTTTAATAAGTTTATTATTTTTTGAAAGTTTAACAACCATATTTCATCAACAGCTACAATAAAACACATTTTGCAAGTTTTAGGAGGGATTCCAAATACAGTGGGTCTATTGAGTCCTATTACATGTTTATGCTTAAATGTTATCATTAAATAGCATATTAGGGATTTGCATAAGCAGTCATCATCCTGATCACTAGCAATTCTTCACACAGCAGCTTATTGTTGAATCCTTTAAATATGGGAAATTAGAATGGTGAGGGTTTGGTGTGACATTTAAATGAAAGGGTATTCTGTTTCATTACATTGCCCAGGAAATGTTGGCAGTATGTTCTTTGGCTTTCATTCGTAGAACCGCAATGCTGGATGACCTCCGTTCAAATTCCGGCTTGGTTTCAAATGCATGTCCATTGGTTGTTCCAGACAGTAGAGAGTCAGTGAAAAAATTGTTGATGGGCACATGACTGAATTGGCTCTGATGGTTGGAAAAACCTGAGTACCCAGAATCTGTCCGAGGTGAGTGGGAATAAGGGGTCATACAAGAGGAAGTGTCACGTGGAAGCATGCAGGAAGTCACCACTGAACTGCCAGCTGCATTTCCTGTCCACAAATTATTCTGGATCTGGAACATATGAAATAAAAATATCAAATTAGTACTTTTGTTCTGCTGAAAAAAATGTTTGCTTCATTTGATTTGTTTTTAGCCACCAATGTGACTCATCTGCCATTCAAATCATAGTGTAATGCTATTTCTGTGGAAAGGATAAGATTGCTATAAATAGAATGCAAATATGAGTTTACAAATATCTTGTGCTGATTCTTAAAAAAAATTCAAAATCTAGCTGAGATGGTCTTCCAGTGAAAGAGAGTTTCCTTTGTCATCTCCTGGCTGTGAGGCAGCCAACTGTCTCCTTGATTCAGTGAGAGGAATCTATGCGTAGAAGGTGATCTATTTGATGGATTTATCTCCAGATTAGGCCTGATCATCTCAAAAGGTGTTGACTACAGAGTTTCTCATAACATACCCATGTATCTAACACCCCAAAGAGTATGTTTGCATAGTTTCCCTGAACTTCCACAGGTCTATAGAGTCCACATACCTGTTGCTTTGGAAAAGATGCAAAGTCCCTCCTTTGCTCAGAAGAGCTGCCTTACAAAATCAGGCTGTTTAATCAAGCACTCTTTTTCCAACAGAGATCAACAAGATAGTTCCATGCACAAACAAATAAGACATGGTTATTGCTTTCCATGGACATTGGTCCCTAGCAATATTCACAAGTATACTGCCTTTATGTATAGAGTGGTTAGGGTTAGCAATCATAGCTACTAAGAATAAATCAACCGATCCTCCATAGCTAAAACACCAAATCTACAGCCAACAGCATATCTTTCAGTCCAGAAGTGGATTAAGTATTACATGAATAAGTACCTCCTTCCGTCTGTCCTGAACCTGCTGCCAGCCAAATTCTCTGGATGACTCCGAGTTCTAGTATTATGAGAGAGAAAAAGTTCTTTATGTCTATACTCTCTTCCCCATTCAATTTTTTAGAAAGCTATATCATATTAACTTTACTATGTAGACATTTTTGTATAGTCTGAAACTACTAGTTGAGCCCAAATTGTACAAAGGGCATCAGAAAATTCTACAAGAATTGTTAATTGCTTAAGTGGTTAAGAATGGCAGACTCTAATTTGGTGAACCAGGTTTGTTTCCTCACTCCTACACATGAAGCCTGCTGGGTGACCTTGGGCTAGTCAGGCTCTCTCAGAACACACTCAGAACACACTATCTGTTGTGGATAGCAGAAGGGAAGGTGATTGTAACCTGCTTTGAGGTTCCTTAAAGGTAGAAACAAAATGCAGTATAAAACCAATGCATACTGCCATGTCAAGGTATTCCAAGAAAAGCCAGAATCTGTGACTTGTATAAACTATTCCTACTAAGTATACTTTCACATTTTGTTGCAGTATCCATGAAGAGGGCCAAGTGGCTGTGGGGACACTGCATATGTTTCACCCCTTACTGACATGAGCCTTAATACGTGGGACTTCCTTTGCTCAAATTGGGTTGAACTAGTATCTTGAATGACTGATCAACATCATTATGTGTGAGGACCCCATCCCTCCTCCAGCTGGAACCCTAAGATTGTAAGGTTCCCCTCTTATTTTGGACTAAGTTGTTTACAGCCTAAGTGCCAGAGCGCTTGAAACTTGGGGAGTCTTATAGGGTACCTGAGTTGAGGCATGACATTAGAATTTCCTAGCAATGGAGAAGAAGGTTTACCACAAGGAAAGCAGAACAAGTGCCATCTTCCTCAGCTCAGTGGCATATCACTCTCAATAACAAAAGACTTTTCAAGACTGGAGATCTCACCCAATAGCCTGACATACCCCAGAGGTGTTTTCCCAGCCCAATGATGTTGCTATTTCATTAGCCAACTCCTGGTTACTCTTCTTTCTTTATCTACTCAATTAAGAAGAGCACTCAAGTCATTAATTTGCACTCCATCCTGTTTCAGGAGTTACCTTGCCTCACATGCAGCTCTGGCTCACTTCAACCTAATTAAGTTATGTTCCCTAATCCAGGGTCTTTGTGCCCATGCAGATTTGGCACAAAAAAGCCTAATCAAAATATTTTCCCTTTTTTCAGCCAAAGTTTGACAGCAGCCAACTTTAAACCAACCAGTGAGATTTAATTTTTTTTCATCTTGACCCAACCCAAAGCCAAGATGGCCAACCCCCCCTCCCCTTTCCATGGGACACAAAACATTCTGTCCATAAAAAAGGGAATCCATTCCAGAAACAGAAAATGGTTCCTCAGATCCCCAGTCCAGATCTGTGGTGGTCAGAACTATAGTTTTCTTTTGAAAACCTCTGCTGCACTTTGCAGGCTTTTTCTCTTTACTTTGCTGGCTCCTCACTCTGCTCTCTGCATCTCTGCTGCATCTATCACTGGACCCCTTCAGGCCTCAAGCCCCAGATTTAAGGTTGTATGTCACTTCCCTAAACTTCCCAATTTCCTCCCTTCTACTTGTTATTCTTGTACCCTCTTGGTGGGGAGTAGGGTGTATGTGTGATTGCTTAGGGCAACGGTTCTCAGGTTCTCTTAGGAGAGAGAACAGTTCTCTTAGTAGAGGCTCTTGACATTTTTATTCTTGTTATTTTATTTTGTATGCAATAAAGTCAGTGCTTACAATAACTATCTCCTTCTTCTACTGAGATATACACTAGTATAAAGAGGCTTCAAGGATTCACATTCCTTTCTGGAACCCTATTTAAATCTTATTTTCCCATTTCTGTGTCCAGTTTGGGTAACACATGCATTTCCCTGATTTTAAAGACAGGCTGCACTTGGTTTTCCTGGCTATCTTCATATCAAATTATACCACCCTGGCTCCAAATGTAGTCAGTAAATTATTTCCAACTTTGTTTATCCTCACCTACTCATTAACTGTGGCAAGAGTACCATTTCATCAGTCTAGAAGGGTCTGGTTGATGCTGCTCAGCATCCAGGGCATTTCTTCCTGATCCATCCCACTGTAGGACAAATGGAGGGCTATTCAGGGACCCTACACCAGACAGCCAAGTTATGACCTAATCTTTCTTAAGACCAGGCTAAATTATCCTAACCTTCTTGAGGCACTATTTAGCACACAAAAATTCCTGCCTGGCCCAAAATCAACCGACTAATCCCATACAGCCTAGGGAGGGTAAGTTGGTAAGCAACAGCAGGTGGCAAAGAGCTGTGAGGAGGGGGAAGAGAACCTTTTTTATTCTCTTTCCAAGTAGCCCTCCTATAGGCTTGACATTTAATGCCTGTAGATTCTTATCTTCTGTGTTAGATGACTTTAGCAGGGGCCATGATGTCACAAATATTTTTCCTCCAAATTTAGATTGTGAACTCCATGGATCAGGGACCTGCCTTTATATATGTTTCTCCATAAAGCAACATTTGCATGATAATAGTTTGTTAACCATTCAACATAAATGCCACCTTTCTTTGAGTTCTATGTACTTACTATAACTTTCTGCATTTATCTAAACTGGAACTGAAAGCTGCTTAATTTCACTCCCATTACTTCATGGCTTCATCCATGTGTCTCTACTGCCAGCTGTGACGAATGCATTCAGCCTGCATTCAGGTTACAGGGTGGACCCGCCCCTGAAAGAGTTAAGCCCTGGCCAGCCCTGATTGGCCAGAGAAAAACAAGCCAAGACTATACATTCTGTCAGCGCTAGAGCTGAGGGGTTCTTCTTTTTGAGTCTTTGGACTGTTTTGGCTCGGACTGAGCTTGTGTGCCTTCGGGTACTTTTGAGGCAGAGTGAAGAGAATCCGCAGAGATCTCTCACTGCTGTGGTTTAGGAATAGCTGGAGGCTATTCAATCACCTACAACCCTGAGTTTGGAGGCGTGTGTCCGCCCTCAGGTGTTTTGTTTTATTTGTGAGGGAATCCTCTGAAACAGTCTAAAAGTCTGACCTCCAGTACAGGGAACATCAGTCTTGGGAGGCCCAGCTCCTGTGGCAGAGAAGCCAGATTTTGGGAGTGTGGGAGAGGGAGGCTGTGATGCCTGAATCCCACTGGGCGTAGGCTGAGTGTTTGATTTTTGTGAGGAGGAACAGCGGACTGAAAGTTTTTATTTTTTTTATGAGGGAGTGTGAAACCCCCTCAGTAACATCTTTGAGAAACATCTTTTTCCTAAAGTAACATCTTAAGTGAAGGGACACCTGCGACTGTCCATTGTGTAACATAAGTAAAGTGCCTGAAACCATTAAGCTTTTAAGAAACAAACTTACTCTGAAACCGCTAAGCTTAAGCAAATTCTCTCTGCAACCAATATGCTTGTTTCCTCTCCAGTTTACCTGAGAAGCCTTTGTAAAGCCAGCAAATAAAGTTTTCAGTTTTTGATCAGTTTAAAACCCGTTCCAGTCATTTAATTTGTCTGTGTGTTCCCCAGTCAGGGTGGTGACCATATAAAATCAGTTTTTGTGGGGCTATATAGAAAGAAATATTTTTGGTGGCAGCGCAGAATATAAGCCCCTTCACAACACCAGCTCATAGTGAAATGTCAAATGAGCTTATAGGCCCTTTAGCATCTCCACTTTCACCACTAGGGCCTGCATCAAAACATTTCTGCTATGACACTCCAACATTGCAGCAGAACACTTCCTATAAATTGCTTGTGTTTTTTGTTTGTTACACATTTTTTACACTGGCTTTTTCTATTGAATCCAAGGCAGACTGCAAAAA
Organism: Sphaerodactylus townsendi; assembly: GCF_021028975.2. Lineage (NCBI taxonomy): Eukaryota > Metazoa > Chordata > Lepidosauria > Squamata > Sphaerodactylidae > Sphaerodactylus > Sphaerodactylus townsendi. The sequence continues at coordinate 51,619,564 of NC_059430.1, forward strand.
TTAAAACTAATAAAACCAACCCAAAACCAAATTCTCTGAAAGAATAAACAGACATCTTTTTAAAACTTGGGGTTTTCTTTCTTCTTTTTTAAAGGCCCTGTTAGAAAGTTAAACCTTGCAAAATTCCCAGAATTGCAATAAAGTAATTGCCTTCCTAGCATATTCTGGAAGGCTGTGGTTCCACAACAATGGAACAACTATAGACAAAACACATGGATGAGCAGAGATCAGTCTACTCTGAAGGAACAACTAACTGATCCTGATTGCAAGAGCTGGGTTTTATATGGAAGCTATCCTTGGGTTCTGGAATTCAAACTGATCATGGAAAACATGCATACTTCAACAGGGACAAGAAAACAAATGTTCCAACACATTTTGCACCAGTTCCAGCTTCTGCATTGTTTTCAGAAAACAGTACAAGGAGGTCCACCTTAGCCTATTAAGCTCAGAGTTTAAAACTATCCAACCACTGCTGCTGCTTCTATCCTAGAAGATTCAGAAATGTTTGTCCTCCATCTCCACCACTGAAGGTAAGGAATCCCCACTCCCAGATCCCATGTCCTGCTGTGACTCAGATAATTTTTTAAAAAAAAATAGCCAACAGCATGATGTCACTAATGTCTGTCCTCTCAAGAAACTAGGATTCCTTTCTAGAAATCTAGATTTTACCATAAAGTTTCCTGGCAATTCCTAGAAAGGTGTGATATCACTTCCAAGTTTCTCTTTGAAGTGACATCATGTTGCTGCTGATGGCATCCTCCCCATCCCTCCTTGGTCTCCTCTTAGTTGTCAGGCTGTTCCTGGCAACCCTATGTAGAATTCAGTATAATTTAATTAAGCTGATGGGCATTAGGTTCAGAACAGAGTGTTATAATTGTCCAGCCTTCAGGTACAATAGTATGGGTCAGTGAGATTGTTTAGGAAAGTTTCTAGTTTCCTTGGAAGGAAGTAGGCTTTTATCCTAAAAGGCCTATTGAATATGACTGAACTTACTTCTGAGTAGATCTGCTGAAGAGTGCTCCCTTAGTAATCTTTTCTCCTAATACACAGGAAGAATCTAATAAAAGAATAAGTCTGGCCCATTCTGCACAGGCCAAAAACAGCGGTCGAAACACAGTAAAAACACCATTCCTAGGCCCCTGTTCACATAGCTGCCATCTCCAAAATGAGGCAGCACCGTGCTTCCCCCCCCCCCAAACCGGTGGGCAAACGCTGTTTTCGAAACTCGCTAAATGAGCAAGTTTTTGCTGTGCAACTGATGCCGTGTGAATGGCACCGGGTTGAGGACAGCGCTTTTAGGTGCATCCTGTTTTCAAAAACTTACCTTCTCTCCCTGTGCAGCTCTGCAGGGACGAGGAGTCACACCCACGCTGCCCTCCAACCCCCGGGGTGTCACCATGGCATGTTCCCTCACTGCAGAGCTCCGCAGGAAAGAAAGGTTTTTTTAAAAAAACAGGTAGCACCACCATGACAAAGTATCAGAGTATACCACTGCTGTTCTGAGTTATATCACCTACTGCACAGACACTCTTACTGTGGATAAGCGCATCTGGATTTACTCCAACCATAAACCCTGGATGACAAAGGAGGTTCAACGACTTTTGCACGACAGGAATATTGCTTTCAGATCTGGTGATGAGGTAAAATATAGTGCGGCGAGAGCCAGTCTCAAGAGAGGTATTCGACAAGCCAAGATGAGTTATAAGAGAAAAATTGAGGATTATTTTAATAATAACAACATGAGGCAGGTATGGCAGGGGATTCAACAAATTACCAATCATAAACCAAACAATGACATTTCTGTAGATGGGGATTCTTCTCTAGCAGAGGAGCTAAATCACTTTTTTGCCCGCTTTGAAACAGGTCTATCAGAAGGAGATGACACACAGCCACTAGGTGATTGCAGCTCACACCTCACTGTGGAGGAACATGAGGTGAGGCAAGTTTTGAGGGCTGTGAATCCAAGGAAGGCTGCTGGACCAGATGGTATTCCCTGTCGGGTGTTAAAGGAATGCGCTAACCAACTGGCTGGTGTTTTTACTGGGATCTTTAATCGATCTTTATCCCAGTCCACCATCCCATCTTGTTTGAAAGCTTCCACCATTGTTCCACTACCAAAGAGATTTCCTGCTGACAATCTTCAGGATTATAGACCAGTGGCACTCACCCCCATCATCATGAAGTGTTTTGAAAAACTGGTCCATAGGCATATTAGTTCTTGCCTTCCAGATACATTTGATAAACATCAGTTCGCATATCGGACTAATAGATCTACGGAGGACGCCATTGCCATTAGCCTCCACACTGCTTTGACGCATCTGGAAAATCAAGGGAATTATGTGCGAATGCTCTTTGCGGACTTTAGTTCCGCATTTAATACAATCTCGCCACAAAGACTGGTGACAAAACTTGTGGATCTTGGACTCTCACATTCAATCTGTTTGTGGATTAGGGACTTCTTCTGGACGTTCCCAGAGTGTTAGACTGGGAAATCGGGTTTCCTCAGTTCTTACTCTAAATATGGGAATGCCACAGGGCTGTGTGTTGAGTCCTTTACTGTTCACCCTTTATACATATGACTGTACTCCTATCATAGTAACACCATTATCAAATTTGCTGATGACACAACGGTGGTGGGGCTCATCTCTGGAGGGGATGAGTCTGCCTATCGGAATGAAGTGGACCGACTGCTCTCATGGTGCAGGGAAAATAACCTGGTTCTTAACACTAACAAGACAAAGGAGCTCATAGTGGACTATAGAAGGAATAGCTCAGAAATTCAGCCCTTGACTATAAATGCAGATCAAGTGGAGCGGGTGGCTAGTTTTAAATTTCTGGGCGTTATAATTAAAGAGGACTTGACCTGGGGCGTACAGACTGCCGCGGTGGTTAAGAAAGCCCAGCAAAGACTGTACTTTCTGAGACTTTTAAGGAAGCAACAACTGGATGGAAAACTTCTGGTGTCCTTTTACCGCTGTGCTATAGAGAGTGTCCTAACCTACTGCATCTGTGTATGGTTCTCCAGTTGCACAGTGGCGAATAGGAAGGTGCTCCAAAGGGTGATCACTACTGCACAAAGGATTATCGGCTGCCCTCTTCCCTCCTTGGAAGAAATCTATAATTCCCGAAGCCTAAATAAAGCCCAAAATATTCTGAGGGACCCGTCTCATCCAGCACACTCTCTTTTTAAACTGTTACCATCTGGCAGACGATACAGGGCCCTCAGAACTAGGACAAAGAGGCTTAGAGACAGCTTCTACTCTAGAGCTGTGGCTATGCTAAACTCCGCTGCTTCATATTGATGTATTTGGGGCTGTGTGGGGATGGGTGGAGGAAGGGGAAAGTGAGGATGATGTATGAATCTGAATTTGTGTGCATTGAGGAATGCTGCTGTAAATTTCGTTGTGCGTGCACAATGACAATAAAATGCTTATGCTTATGCATGCGAAGGCACCTCAGTGGGCCGCAGCCACTCTGGGGCCACCCGCATGGAAGCATGCAAATGGTACCAGGGCTCCACCGGTACCATGTATGCCAGTGTGCAGCCATTTCACCAGCCCAAGTGGAATGGGCCTCTGTGCTGTTTTTCTTTGTATGAAATCACTATGAACTCCTACAGAAACCACTGTCTACCAAATCTTGTGTGCAGGCACTGAAGTCAAAGCACCACCTAGTTGTTGCTTTCACAACAACTTCCTCAGCGATTCTCTGCCTCTAAACATGGAGAGTCTGTTGAGCCATCATGACTAACGGCTATTGCTGGATTTATTCACCTGGAAATCTGGCAAGTTAAATTCATTTAAACCAGCAGACATCAGAATATCCTGTAGCAGTGGGTTCCCTCAGTCAGACATTGCATAAAGAAGTACTTTTTTTTCAAGTGAAGTATTTATGCCCCAGAGGAACTTTTTAAGTATGGTGGGATTGTTTGAGGGAGTGGAGAAGAACTATATAGGCAGGCAGAATAAGTTAAAAAGCAAGGTAGACAGAAACTTGACTCTTTAAACCAGACTTCTGATGCTTTGTCCTAAATGTATCCTTTTTAATTTGTTTGAAAATCGTAGAATTTACTTATATAAGCTGTACCAAACAAACTGAGAATCAGAAAAACTGGTAAATAGGGTAAGATTACTTTCTTTGGAGGAAGAAAATGTAATGTTGGTAGTGAAAACTCACATAGTGGGTCTGCCTAGAGGGCTACCCACGTCTATTCAATGGGGCTTACTTCCAGAGAAGTGTTCTTAGAATTGCACTGGCAATGTCCTGCATAATTGTCATTGCTTGGGTCACAAACCTGATTCAGTTTTAAAGTTGGATTTTCTTATAAAGCTTACTTGTTCAGTGTTTTTGGAATTACCAGCCATTCCTTTTAAGTGGATCGATGCTTGCTGCAGTATTGCTACTTAACAAGATACATATTATAAGTGTCTCAACATAAAGCACTAAGAGTAAAAATATCATTTGGATTTAAAAATAAATACAAGTCTGTTTCACAATAAGTAGAATCCATCAGTGCCTTTTTTGGTATGCAGAAGGGAAAGGAGACATTATGTACATGAATTTAAAGAAAATATTTTTCTTGTTTAAATCTTCTGTGTACTATATAAAAGGCAATTCAGGGAGATTCTGAATAAGCCTATACATAGATCTGATCTCTGGTTTCTGTTAACATCACAAGCATCTTAAGTTTTTCTCTTGTGGTTACCGTGAAATCACCCAAGAACCCTGCAGTATACTTGCTTACTCTCTCTGTGTATATACACACACACACATACAAGGACTACAACCTTTATGCTACAATCCTAAGGAATTTTTCCTAGAAGTAAGCCCCTTTGAAAAATCTTGGACTTACTTCTAAGTAGACCTGATTACACTCATTCTCTTAAAAGCAGTTCTACTTGTCCATTAATCAACTCAAGTTTTAATTGATTATTTAATTGAGAGCAATTGCAATCTATCAGAGGGCACACATTTTTTTTTAAATTATGTTGGCTTTGGTGTGGTTCTGTGCTAAGAAATGCAAGCTAAAATATTCAAGATTGCCTTTTCCTACAAGAGTGTTCTTTTAAATCGCCTCTTTCACATAGGATAACCAGTTAGTGACCTTACAGCAGTGGGGCCCTATCCTGTGTGATCATGATGATCAAAGCAAGGACAGTGACTTTTTCCCATGGCAGCACCCAGACTATAAAATGTCCTTCGTTAAGATAATCATTTGATCTTCTTCACCTTGCAATGTCTCATTCAAACATTTCAGCACTGGAAAGCAGTTAGAAGTGAGATTTGCTGGACTGAAATCTAATGGATTGTTTCCTTCTTTAAATGCTGTGTTATTCGAGTCTGCTGTTTATGCCATTTAAATCTGTTTGGTTTAAATGCATGGTTTTATTTTCACTATGCCATCCTTACCAAGGAAACATCTGGCTCAAGTAGTAATAAGCTCTTCAATTTTTCATGCTGTTGAAATATGGCTTTGGCTTCTTTTGTTTCTGGTTAGACAAGGAAAATCCTGACCATCAGAAGCTGATTAGCACGCAGCTGAAAAGTTGGTTATTTGGTGTGTTATTTTTTTTATCTGTGGCTAGCTGAACAAAACCACTTATATCCAAGGGCTGATTGCTAAGTCAACAATGCTGGAGGAGGAGGTGGATTGGGAAAGGAGAAATGGTCTTGAAAAGTCCCTCCCCCCTGCATTTCCCATGCCTTCCCAAGGAAGGAAGGTAGATTATGCTCAGCTAGCCATGAACAAGATGTACTTGGCCAAGCCACTTGGCCAGATATATATCCCTCACCACCTCAAGCCCAGGGTCAGCTGGGTATTTCCCTTGCCACAATGAGGCCATATCCTTCTCCATGCTGGGCTGGGTAAGTCAGAGCTAGGTGCCTCCCTTTTTGTGGCTCCAGTTCACAACAGTGGAAACCACACGTCTCACACTCTGGGCATGAGTGAGCTATGCCCAGGCTGGAGTGGCCCCCAGGCTGGAGTGACAGTGGTAGACAGGGCAGCTCTCCAAGCCATAAACCCACAGAGAATTTTCCTGGTTATCTTAAAGGTTAATCCAACCTGGACTGTAACATGATTTAAGAGAAATCCTAAGTTGGTCAACTCAAAAGTCATGCATCAAGCATGCTAGATTAAAATAATTTTCAATACAACTGCTCAGCATAGCTTTTCCTGTTAAAAAAATATTTATTGATTTGTCTTTTGTTTTCTCTTCACAGTTTTTAAACATACTTTTTAGTCAACAAATCAAAAGAGAATAGTTTCCCCAATATTAAGAATACATTCTAGAGTAATATTTTTCCTAAAGGGGAATCCAATTATAATATTATTAATAATTAAACATGATGCAAAGTGCAGATTATGTAAAGAAGCTGATGAAACTGTAGCTCATGTCCTCAGCTGCTGCAAAAAGATCGCCCAGACTGAATACAAACAGAGGCACAACTCAGTGACCAAGATGATCCACTGGAATGTATGCAAGAATTACAGCATAAGAACAGGGGTGTTGTGGGGTTTCTGGGCTGTATGGCTGTGTTCCAGTAGCATTTTCGCCTGACGTTTCACCTGCATCTGTGGCTGGAATCTTCAGAGGATCTGATGGTATTAAAGCAAGTGGAGTATATATATCTGTGGACTGTCCAGGATGGGATAAAGAACCATTTGCATTAGTTAACAAGTGTAAAGGGTACAATTAGCAAGTGTGAGTTGCATGTGTTGAATGGAATCCACCCATTTTAGCATATGTAAGTAACAATGAAGTTGCACAATCAATTAGTGAGTGCATCTGCATCTTAGTTGCCTAGCATTTTAATCCATTTGGTTGCTTCCTGCCTGGAGACATCCTGTGTCTGGGTAGTGTTCACTAACTATTGTCTTGAGTCTAATGTTTTTTAAGTATTGGTAGCCAAATCTTGTTCATTTTAATGGTTTCTTCCTGTCTGTTGAAATTGTCCATGTGCTTGTGGATTTCAATGGCTTCTCTGTGTAGTCTGACATAGTGGTTATCAGAGTGGTCCAGAATTTCTGTGTTTTCCAGTAACATTCTGTGTTCAGCTTGGTTTATCACGTGTTCTGCTGTTGCTGATTTTTCCAGCTGATTTGGTCTGCAATACTTTTTATGTTCTTTGATTAGTGTCTGGGTGCTGCTTTTTGTGGTCCCTATGTAGACTTGTCCACAGCTATATGGTATGTGGTACACGGTCAGACTACACAGAGAAGCCATTGAAATCCACAAGCACATGGAAAATTTCAACAGACAGGAAGAAACCATTAAAATGAACAAAATTTGGCTACCAGTACTTAAAAAACACTAGAATCAAGACAATGGTTAGTGAACACTACCCAGACACAGGATGTCTCCAGACAGGAAGCAACCAAATGGATTAAAATGCTAGGCAACTATGATGCAGATGCACTCACTAATTGATTGTGCAACTTCATTGTTACTTACATATGCTAAAATGGGTGGATTCCACTCAACACATGCAAATCACACTTGCTAATTGCACCCTTTACACTTGTTAACCAATGCAAATGGTTCTTTATCCCACCCTGGACAGTCCACAGATATATATACTCCACTTGCTTTAATATCATCAGATCCTTTGAAGATTCCAGCCACAGATGCAGGTGAAACGTCAGGAGAAAATGCTACTGGAACATGGCCATACAGCTTGGAAATCCCACAACACCCCAGTGATTCCGGGTGTGAAAGCCTTCGACAAACATAAGAACAACTAAAAACTGGTGGGAACATTATCCAGAGAAAGTCACGGAAAATGAAAAGGTCCTGTGGGACTTGCGAATCCAAACGGACAAAGTGTTGGCACCTAATACACCAGACATTGCAGCAATCGAAGACAAGTAACCATCATCAACTTAGCAGTACACGTTGACAGCAGGGTCATTGAAAAAGAACATGAGAAGGTCACTAAATACCACAATTTGAAAATTCAGCTTCAGTGTCTATGGCACAAACCAGCTGAAGTTGTCACAGTGGTAATTGGCACCTTGGGTGCCATTCCAAAACACTAGGGCAGCACTTGAAACATCTTCAACAAAATTAACATCTGTCAGATTCAGAAAGCAGCCCTGCTGGGATCCGCATGAATACTATGCCGATACATTACAACTTCCTAGGCCTCTGGGTGAGGCTCAAATTGTAATGAAAGGCCAACAACCAGCTAAAGAACAGGCAGAAGTGAAATCAACCATTAAACATGTCTTCAGGATAGAATCAGGAGGAGCAGAATTTACAGTCTGCTGTGATCTAAAGGTTATATGAAATTAAAATTCTTAAGCATCTTTCAGTCCTTGAAGAACTTTTTTACAGTAACATTGGTACATTTGTTGTTGCTTTCTTTTATCTCCCTACTATAATACAAATGTTATGTTTTTCAGAAAGGTGAAAGTCTGGTCACCAAAATCATGTTAAATGGGCAGGAAGACTTAGGCTCCTTGCTGGACCCCCATATGTCTTTTTGCTCTCTTGGTCAGGACAACTTGTCTTATCTAACATGATAATAAGCTAAGGAGGAGTTAAAATCTTTGCATGACTCTTGTACTACTCTGAAGGAACTTCTTTCTTACTTGTAAGGTATGCTAGGCACACCATGTAGAATCGCTGGGCATCAAAGACTACCAAGGTGCCTTTGGGAGAGAAAAGACGAGCTATGAGCATTTTAATAAACAAAATAAGATGAGTTGATGGTCTAATTCAATATAATTCCATATTTTGTGTAAATGAATAATCCCTTCTTGATGAGAGGCCTACCTCATGGGAATGCTGTGAAGATTAACAGAATTGAATTGAGTACATTAAACAGTAAATTATTTGAAATAATAATGCCGTCATTGCCTCTGTATCTTGCGCAGTGAAGCCCTGTACTACGTAAATCATCCTATGATGCAGAAGACCAAAATGTTGTGGTCAACAAGGCGGAATTACTGGCTGCAAGGAGGACTGGGAACCTCTGTGGTTTTCAGCTTTATACAGAACAAAAACATATTTTAATCAAATACCATGTGGTATGTAATATATTCCATACAGAGTGTTTAATTTGAGCATATAACTTTGATTATGGCTAATGGAAGTTCCCCATGTGCAGAAAGGACTCTAACGTGAAATTAAGATGCAAAATGTTAATGAAAAGCATGTGCATATTTCTATAATTTCTCACACCCATGGTTCACAAAATGAATCATGCATGCTAAAAATTTCTCACTGCTGGGAAAATTGCCATAAGTTAAATAAAGTTCCCCAACTGCACTTTGTTTACCTGACTTTGTTCACTGGTCTCTGAGACAAAGTCTATTTTTTTAGCCTGTTTCCACACTCTTTTATGCAGCCTACAACTCTGAGCTAGTTTTCCTGAACGGTTCTGTGACAGAGAAGATAGCCAGAAGCTGCTTAACTCCTGTCTTCCCCAAAGCAGCCTGTGGCAAATTCTATTATCACAGATTCTACTTTCCATGTACCTTTCTTCTCTCTAAGTTAGAATCTAGGAAATCTGATTTGTTTTATGACGTTCCAAAAAGGTACCTGCAGAAGGGTTTAATTCTACTAATGAGAATATACACAACTTAATTCAACAGCTTTTTAGTAATGGAAGAATTTGGCCAACAATAACTGTCTTATCAACTTTAGTCTTTAAGAGCAGCATGCTGACAGCCTGTGGGAGCTATATATGACTAGCTGTTTAATATTTAAAGCAGCAATCCGCCATCTAAGACAGTTTGCCTTGGGCTGATGTCACCTGAACCCAGGGGCGCAGCCAGGGGGAACTGTGCCCGGGGCATGCCTGCATCCTGCGCCTCTGCCATGCCCCCACCCACCCCCGCTACACCCAGGAACGCCCCCACCACTCCCCTGCACTGGTGCGCACCCGGTTCATTGCACTCTACCCCATCCCCTTGGCACGTTGCCACTGCCTGAACCCTATGAATAAGTTAATTTCCAGGGAAATTGTAATATTAAAGTTCTAGAATTATTGAATACTGTTGATTGAGTTTTATTATCCTGGATGATCCTACTCCCTCAGCCTGTCTCTATTTTCCCTCCCCTTGCAGTTCTTAAATGTTGTCTCCTTTTCCTGTTTCTCTGTGTTTTTTTCTACTTTCTTGCCTCACCCAAACCTCCTTTTATTCCATTTTCTTTTCTCCTTCTCAGTTCCTTCCTGTCTTTTCTTCCTGCCTGCTCTTCTTCCCCCAAGTCATCTCAGTGTCAAAGTGAAGCCACAACTGCTATTTTGAGTTGCCAAGGCAATCCAAAATGACTGCTGATATCTCATGAGGAAGGAGCATGAGATGCCTGCATTTTCAAGCAAAGTTTATTTTATTTTACTTCTTACTTTTTAAATTTAATTGTTGTTGTTGTTGTTGTTGTTTTCTGTAAGCCTCAAGGTCTGGCCAGATTGGCAGAAGAAACATCTCCCCTTTCTCTTCCTAGCCCCGTTGGGCAGATTTTTTAAAAATTCCAATTATTGGGTAGTGTTCAGAACCAGACACATTAATACAATCTAATGCCAAATAGAATTATACCCTTCTAAGTCCGTAAACTAAGTACTGTATATACTCTCATATAAGTCGAATTTTTCAGCACATTTTTGTGCTGAAAAAGCCCCCCTCGACTTATACGCAAGTCAGGTGTATTTAAAAAAATATTTTAGGGTTTTTACTTTGTTGGCCACCAGGGGGTGCAGTTTTTAGTCTAGCAGCACCAAAATTTCAAGAATTTTTCATGAGACTCTCCTGATGATACCACCCAAGTTTGGTAAAGTTTGGTTCAGGGGGTCCAAAGTTATGGACTCCCAAAGGGGGTGCCCCCTCCCCCATTGTTTCCAATGGAAGATAAATAGTAGATGGGGCTACATTTTGAGGGTCCATAACTTTGGATCCCTTGAACCAAACTTCGCCAAACCTGGGTGGATCATCAGGATAATTTCTTGCCAGCCAGGTTTGGTGATGTTTAGGGGGTCTAAAGTTATGGACCTCCAAAGGGGGTGCCCCATCCCCATTGTTTCCAATGGGAGATAAATAGTAGATGGGGCTACATTTTGAAAGTCCATAACTTTGGACCCCCTGAACCAAACTTCACCAAACCTGGATGGTATCATCAGGAGGGTTTCCTAAAGATACTCTGAAATGTTGGTACTGCTAACATAAAAATTCCTCCCATGACCAAAAATCCAGTTTTGAAGGATTTAACTCTTGTGTTTTAGCTTGGTTGCTGGTTGAGCTAAGGTTTTTGTACTTTTAAAGTTGTTGTTGCGACCATATTGTTTTTGTTCACCCTCTTTTCCACTTAACAGAGCTAGTTTACTGTTTTTCTTTGAAATAAATGTTAAAAAACATTTAACCTACTGATGCCTCAATTAATGCAATGTTATCGGTATCTATTTTTATTTTTGAAATTTGCCAGTAGCTGCTGCATTTCCCACCCTTGACTTATACGCAAGTCAATAAGTTTTCCCAGTTTTTTGTGGTAAAATTAGTGCCTCAACTTATATTCGGGTTGACACAATTCTTAGTTAATTTACCGTATATACTCGTGTATTATACGGTAAATTAACTACGAATTGTGTAACTCTTCTTACAAGTAAAATGGATTGAAATGGATCCTGTACTGATTTGTCCTGAAGCTACTCTGCAGGCACTCTCTTTATCTACTTTATCTAGGAAATGAAGATGAGACACTGGGAGGTAATTGGCTGTAACAAGAGGATCCATAGATGTTTTTTTTAAAAGAGAGGCCTTACCACTGCCTCTTTCAATCTTTCTGGGGAAAACCCCTGAGAGGAAGTTGATTATATCCCTCAAGCTGATTACATCCCTCAAAGGGACTCACACTGGCATTCAGTAGCCAAGATAGGCACAGGTCCAAGGTTATTTCCAGGTGGAGCTCCTGTTCTGCACATACACACCTTCCCCCAGTTAAATCATGCTAGATTTCATTTTTCTTTTTGTATGATGGTATTGTGCTTCTGACATCTTTCTTATTTTTCCTTAGTCTTACTGTGCTTTTTCTCAGACCTTGGTCTGTGACTGGTATGATCTTCCCTGGAAGCAGGTCTGGGATAGTATGGATTTCTATTTCTCTCTACCCATATTCAGGTTCACATTTGACACCATTACTCCTCCTGGCCACCATTCCCATTATCACACATAGCCATTTTGACAATATTTTTTTTAAAAAATGTTGTAGATACATTAAAGAACAGGTGGAGGAGGAGTTTGGATTTATACCCCGCCTGATTAAAGAGACTCAAAGCAGTTTACAAACTCTTTTTCCTTCCTCTCCCCAGAACATAAATCTTGTGAGGTAGATGGGACTAAGAGAGCACCAAAGAACTGTGACTATTCCAGGGTTACCCAGCAAGAATGTAACAGTGGGGAAACTAATCTGGTTCACCAGATAAGAGCCCACCATTCATGCGGAGGAATGAGAAATCAAACCTGGTTCTGCAGATTAAAGTCTACCTGCTCTTAGTCACTACAACATGCTGGCTCATCACACAGTGCTATAGTTTTAAATCACAATAACAATTTCCTGACTAGCAATATATTTTGTTTAAGGCAGAAATACTGCTGTGGAAGGGGAAAGTATGGAACATATCTTTGAAGGGAAACATTATTTGTTCTGTAAATACCTTTGCATTTGCCATGGCAATGATAGCAGTTTTGTCTCCATGTGGAAACAACCTAAGCATGGCCTTAAGTAATTTCCAATGCTACTATTTATTATTTATTTATTTATTTATTTTTGAATTTTTATACCGCCCTCCCCCGGAGGGCTCAGGGCAGTGAACAAATAAATATATGCAGACAGGGGAAAGTTAAAAACCAGTACAAATATAATACAAGCCCTGTCTCCTTATTAAAACCAATAATAGCAATACAGTCAGCATCCGAGAACTAAAACCGACCCCCCTCGGGGAATCTCAAGAGCCCCCCCCCCAAATGGGCCACATAATAAACAGATAATAATAATAATAATAATAATAATAATAATAATAATAATAATAATAATAATAATAATAATAATAATAATAATAATAATAATAATAATAATAATAATAAGAAGAAGAAGAAGAAGAAGAAGAAGAAGAAGAAGAAGAAGAAGAAGAAGAACAGTTTAGATTTATATCCCCCTTGCTCTTTTGTAGGAGACTCAAAGGGGTTTACAATCTCCTTGCCCTTCTCCCCTCACAACAAACACCCTGTGAGGTGGGTGGGGCTGAGAGAGCTCCGTAGAGCTGTGACTAGCCCAAGGTCACCCAGCTGGCGTGTGTGGGAGTGTACAGGCTAATCTGAATTCCCCAGATAAGCCTCTACAAGCAGCAGAGCTGGGAATCAAACCCGGTTCCTCCAGATCAGAGTGCACCTGCTCTTAGCCACTGCTCTTAGCCACTATGCCACTGCACACTCTATTTCAACAGAGATAATAAACACATAATAAACAGAGATTCTTTTTTCTAGCTTTTGATTCCAACCACTCATCTAGCATCCAAATGACAAAATATCCAGAGGTTTTCCCTGTCCCAAGATATCTTCAGCCCATCCCAAACAAACACAGGTATACTATTGGCACAATGTCAGATATGGCCTATATTTAACTGCAAGAAAGCAAGTACAACTCTGAATGTATCTTGTCTCTTTGTCTCTGAATGTATCTTGCCTTTAAAACTCTACAGGGTCAGTTGTGACTAGATCTTAGAAGCTGAGCAGGATCTGTCCTGGTTACTATCTGGATGAGCAACCTCCAGGGAATACCAGGATCATGATGCAGAGGCAGGCAATGGCAAGCCACCTCTGAACATTTCTTGCCTCAAAAACCCTACAGGGTTGCCATAAATCAGCTGTGAGTTGACATCACGCACACGTATATGAACACATACAAAAAGGGACAGTACATTTCTTTTCAGGTCTCCTGGCAATCCACCAATTGTTTACGGCCTCTGATCATGGAGGTTTCATTTAATTGTTAGCACATTGATAGACCAATCATCCATGAATGTATCTAATTCCCTTTTAAATCCAACTAAACGAGTATCCCTCATAATATCCCACAGTAGCAAATTCTACATGCCATTCACTACTTCCTTCTCTGTATGTGCATGTGTTCTCACATAATCAGACATTATGAGCTTGCTCCAAGTGTATGGAAAGTGATTATGCGTATTTCCAGGGAGTAATAAGGACCATGTTGTATTATTTGAAGATATTTAGTGTAATTCACTGTATTAGCTAGTGTGAACCCAGGCAGAACACCTCAAGTAGTGATGTATATAACAGGATATCATCAAATAACAGGATTGCATCTGTGAAGATGTTTTGCTTTGACTTAACTCTTAAAACTTCTATGGTGTTTCTCAGAGCATCTGCAGGATATCATTTTCAAATCCCACTTTCCTGGATGCCCCTGCTTTGCTACAATCCTTCCTGAAAGCTCGCTGTCCTGGCAGGTTCACATGCCATATAGACGAGAACATATGGATGTTTTTTAATCTCCCATCCACATCAGCACCATTTTCTTGCTGATTAAGATTGGAATAGCATTGCTGGGCAAGGAGAATTTAAGCACTTCTTGTGCCATTTTTCCAGTCAGCCCCCTCACCAGAAGTGATATAATGTGGTTCAAAGGAGAGAGAAGACAGGCAAAGGTCAGGTTATGTCTTTTTTCTCTATTAGGGCTCACTACAGCTGTCGGGACAGTTGTAACAATGAAAATGGCATGGGATGGACATTTGTACATATCTTTTCCCAGAGCGGTGGCCCTGATCCATGTCAGGTTCCCCTCTAATTGCTTACTAGGAACAACCAACATGTTGGGGAAAATCCATTTGTGGATCTCCAATGTAATGTGTGAGGGGGAGGGATACATCCCTAAACTGGATCTCAACTATGTTTGCGGCTTGCTTGACAAACATTACACAGGTTTCAGAATCTCAATCTTAAACTCCTTGGCGGATTCCGCATGGGCCAAAAACAGCAGTGTGAAAACGGTGTAAAAAGGTTTAAAACAGTGTAAAAGAGTTTACACTGTTTTCACACCGGTTTCACACCGCTGTTTTTGCCCATGCGGAATCCGCCTTTGACTTGGATGTGTGTGTGTTTCCTTTTCCAGAGAAGGAGGCTTATCACTGCAGCATTAGTAACAGCAATCATTTCACGATGGCATGAAATTTGGCACCAAAAAACTCTGTGATCAGCATGTAGACAGCAAGGTTTTGGCTACTCTGTATGTGAAAAGAAGTTAATTCACACACACAAAAAATCTCTAAATTAAATAATACCCACCAGACAATTTTTCCCTTTGTAACAGAGCTAGAAGTATCCCCTAGCCCCACCCTCCCTGCCACAACTATCTTTTTATATACATTCTTCACACTCTATTTCAACACTAATTATTTATCTTTGTAAACATTGTAGTTTCTCTGATTAAAATGCTTTCTGGCATTTATGAATGGCAAAAAACAAAATCCAAAATGTGTTTTGGGGAGAAATAAAATTATACAATTAACGGTTGGGTGCAGAAAGGAATAAAAAGAAACCAGATGGTCGGCTGTGGTGACTGGTTTTATAGAGTTCTTATTCATGCAGGGCATGGATTGCCAAAAAAAAAAGCCCCCAAAGTAATGTCTTATCATGCTACACAAGGTTAGATTTCTTCTAATAGTTAACAAATGCACGGATTCTAAAGAGAAAAAACGTATAGCAGTTTGAACAAAAAATGCAATACAATTGCCTTCTGGTTGGCTTTCAAGCTAGGAATTTCGGATACATTTAAACATATATCATAATTAAATAAATCCACAAGCTAGAGGAAAATCATCCTGATTCTGCAACTGTTTAGATCTGCCAGAGCTTGGGTGGACACCGGGAGCTACTTGCCTTGCCTAATTCATTTCAATAAGGAGGCATATATGATGAATAAAAGGCTCGTTCCCAGACCCAGAAGAAGGAAAGAATGGTCACCCACCCACAGCAACAATGCATCCCATGGGGGGGGGGGGTTAACCAAAACAGGCTTTTTCATTTGTGATCTGATGCCTTCCACCTTAAAAAACAAAAAGGGTTCTTTTGGAAAAATACATTTTTGTTTAAAATAAACAACAAATGTGGCTAGTCCACCTTCCAGAATTAGCAGTGTTCCAAGTTCTTCACAGATGTATCCATGCCACATTTCCCCTGGGCTGAGTGAAGTTTTTTTAAGAACACAATCTAGAAGACTTAATCTGGGAGGGAGATGTCCCCCTTTAACTATTATGACTATGAACATGGCATTGTCTTTTAAAAAATCTGGATAACTTACATTTTTTAAAAAATGCTCCTTTTCATTTGGTGCATCTGGAGATAAATAGTTCTATGGTCTAAAATACACTTTAAACATGGGGTTGATAGGCAGATGAGATGTTTTCTAATATTTAAAATATTTAAATAGTAAATAATTAATTTTTTAAATATTTTAAATCGTAAAAATTAAAATATTTACATATTTAAAAATTACCACCACCATCCCATTTCTTTGAAACACATCTTGAAATTTGGTGCCTCCATTTAGCAAGAACAGCAGTCTTCAGCTCTGTATTTAGTTGTTTATGTGAAAGAACCCCCTCCCTCTCTCCACCCCAGCTTCATTACATCAAATACCTGTGGGTAGCTATCCGTCCTTGGCAGCACAGATATGTCATAGGTTGCAGCAAAATGGCTTTTGGCTTGTTGGATCTGCCCATAACGTTCTCTCTTTCTCCACTTTGCTCTTCGGTTTTGGAACCAGACCTACATCAGAGAAAACAAGACAATCATTCAGGAGAATCTGGGTTTCCCCCACCCCCACCCCTAGGACCCTGACATGGGGTACTTCCCTGAAATTACCATCTGTGTGTCAAATGAGGGAAGCCAAATCATGCTGGTTTCTGAGCAGCTTAACCTCAGCTATGAAATTCCTACTGGTTTATCCAAGAAAACCCACCAAATCTGAACCCTTCTCAAAAGCACCGCAAGTCAGAACTTTTCAGCTGGGCCCAGTTGGAGAGCTGAAGAGAGATCATCGCTGACTTTTAGGTATGGGCTGCTTCAATAGATCTTTTATACAATATTTGAAAGAGATATTTAAGCCATTATAACAAAAATTAATGACCACGACACTTTGGAATCATTGGTCTTTAAAGTCAACAAGAAGAGGCAGCTATGACTCTAAAGAACAGAACTGCATAACTGGTTTCATGGCTGCCCATTCAAGGCACAAATGTGCTAGTTGTTCCAGTCACAGGGAGCTAGCCAAGCAGCTACCTCCAAGGCATCTTTGTTGCTTACAAGTTATTAGGACAGATTGACTTAGGAGGATAAAAAGGACCACAGCAAAAAGAACAGAACCACAGGAAGCGGGCAGTACAAAGTCATGGCCTCAGCCACCCATGCCGGTTTTCAGAGCCATAATGACTATTCTATCAAAAGAAAGGCAGACAAGAGGAACTGCACTATTTCATTACTTTCAAATCTAAACCTTTTAAGTGAATAACTCCAGTTCCTTTCACCCCAGTCATAAATATGGGGAGTTACAACCAGCCAAAATCAGGGCAACTTACCTATATATGTTAATTGGGTCACAGTCAAACTGTCTGCAAGCAGCTCTGTCAGTCATCTACCAATCTAAATCCTATATATCCATTACAAAGACCTGAGTGGTTAGTACAATCTCAGCAGTCTAGTCAGAATATACATCTTGAATGTGAGACCAATGAGTTTAACTGCATTTTATCAGAGATCTTGCAGCCAGATTGAATATAGTGGCAACTTTTTGTTGATCTTGCTTACACAAGATTTGCACTAATTATTTCCTCACCCATAGAGAATAGTGTACTTAACCATATTTTGTAGGTGGAGACAAATAAGATAAATGAGAACACCAGTATTACAGGAAAATCATCCCTTTGTCAGTCACAGTAAAGAAGTTTGTTCTCAGAACAGACCCCCTAACTATGGCCATTTAAATACCAGGAATGAAAGAGGATTAATGGCTCGCTGGATTTACAAAAAAAACCCCAAACCATATTAATGGATGTTTAAATGTATGGCAACATGTATATTATATTTCTATACTTCCTATGTTTGCTGGGGAAACCACTGTGTAATATTGTTGATCCCCACAACAATCGTAGCACAAAGGAATGTTTTATTTATTTTGATATTTACACTTCAATTTTCTTCACAATTGAAAGTGCTACAGAGGAAATGCATAGACTTTGCTTGTATAACATTCTAGATCTAGAATGGAATGAGAGAGAACTTCAAATTTTATGTTACTGTTTAAAGAAAGGTATCTAAAGTGATCACATCATGGCTTCCCCACAGAGCATTCTCCACAGAGTATTCTTCAACTCATTTTGCCCCAGACTTCCTGTTAGTCTCCTTAGTGTGAAAGCAGTGAGGGTGGCATGAAGTGGCATAGCGCCAACAGGGCAGGGGGCATGATGCCCCAGGCAGCACCGCAGCAGGGACATGGCGGGGGCACGGTGGGAATGTTCCAGAGCATTCTGGGGCAGGGCAGGGCATGCACGTGCCCTGGGCTCAGTTCCCCCTTGATCCGCCCCTGGTGGCATGTTTAACTGAATCCAGCTACTAGATCTTGACAAGTGCTTGCATTCAAATCGGATCAAATCTTATTATTATTATATTTTATATTATATTATTATTATTATTATTATAAGACTAGCAACATCTTATACATAAAATTGCAAATACAAGATTAAAAATTACATGAACATATTTCCAAATTTAACATAATCCTGTCAATATTCTGGAATGCGAAAATATTTCACTTAAATCTTAATCTAGCAAGGTATGGTGGGCTTGAAGTACTGCATCACAAAATTTAACAGTAGTTAAATCTGTGGTTTTTCATCTATAAGCAGCACCCTAGCCAATAACAAGCAGGGCATGTGGGTTATTGAACAGAGGAAAAATAAACCTTGTATGTGGCTTCTGATAAAGGGGACAAAAGTTCCGGCATTAACAATGCTTGGCACAGTCATAAGATCCCAATCTTGCTTTTCAGAAGATCTTGTAATTTCCTGCCAGATAGATCATTGGTCTAACTTAGTGAACTTATTACATTACTACAGACTACCATCACTATTGTCCTCTGATGCAACATGCCACAAAATCAAACAGATGCATTCAGAGGGCAACTCTGAGATTGTGACCAATGTGGTGAAGGCATTCAAGGGCCAAAATCAGCTATCTAAAAACTCTGCCATTTACAGACAGATCTGAGATCATGACTCACTACCTTTTAACTCATCTGTATTTCATATATGTTTAGACAGAATGTGGTGAATCCCTAACTATAGCTCACCATGTATTTGCAATCCATCAGTATAATAATATGATCATTTTTTTTAAAAAAAAGTCACCTGTGGTTGCTTCACCATATAAGCAGCCACTTCAGAATGGTTGTTCGAATATTTCTCATATGATCTAACACATGCTGATCATCTGTATGTATTTATAGCAAACTAGTCCTATTAAAAGCACTTGAGATACCACCTAACTATGCTGTCATCTAAAGGTCAATTAACACTTCAAAAGAGTATCAGCAGTTCAATTGGCCATGGCTTCCAGATGTAGATCCACTTTATGTTTTCAGGCATACATTTCCTTTTCATTTATTATTGTGTTCCCCACATTAAAATATGGCATATGGTAAATGTGGCAAATGCATAGGGCACACAAAGTAGAAAACCAGTCCATCCACAGATTTGGGGTATAATGCCATGGACTGCCTATATACTGAGTCCCTGAATTGCCAGAAATACCTGGTAACACCTTACATCAAAAATGCTAACGATGTCCTTGATCTATGTTACGGAAATGATGTCATTGATCCTATTAATCCTGACTGCTTTAGGGCCCAAGTTGTTAGCTTTCACCCTCTAATTATTACCCAGGGTCGAATGGGAGACTCTGATGTCAGCCCTGCTGAAATGAAGCAACCGTACTCCATCTTGTCTGCCTAGCTGATTCAACAGCTCACATATTGTCTGAAATAATTTCCAGTAGTTAAAGGTTAATCTGCAGTTATTTTGCTACTTTTCCTTTAATCTTAAATAACTGACAACAAAGTAAGCCTACAAAATTCCATATGATTTTATCTCTCTTAGAGCTGTGGTCTATGATTGTGCCATGATTTTGGAGCTTCTGTGCACATGAAGCGGCTCTTTCCACTTCAGTGAGATGGCAGCTCCACACCTGGCAAGAGGGGCATATTTCTGATGCAAAGGGGCACAATGGAGCCCCTGCATCCATAGCCAAGCATTCCATTGGAACAAACTTTTTTAGAGCCTGGAGCTCAGTCTTATCTATAGCCACACATTTACATATATCACTTGTAAAACAAAATTTGTATGAGTTACACATTATTTATTTACTTTGTTTATAACCTGCCTTTCTTACTACATGTACCAAAGCAGCTTACATCATTCTTCTGCCCTCCACATTATGCTCACAAGAACCCTGTGAGGTAGGCTAGGGTCAAAGTGTGTGACTCACCTAAGGTCACCCACAGCAGAGTGGGAATTCAAACCTCAGTCTCCCAGATCCTAATCTGACCTTCTAACCTCCGGCACCCTGGCTTTCATTATCCCTATTGGCTTTCCAAACCACTGTCATTCCCCCATCCAAGAATAAAATGAATAATTACATCAAAAGATTTTCTAATGATATCTCATGGCAGCCTATTTGCTTCACTCAGATGAACAGGCCTTAAAATAAACTGATGCAATAAACCCAACACACACACACACACAATAATGTTGGTCTCCCCAGGTTGTGGTTAAAGACTAGCAACGAGGAAATAACTAAAGCCTTTATAGCTATTCAAGGCTAATATCAGAGCAGGAACATAAATGAACATGTTTCTGAAACTGATTTGAATGTTAATCATCTGCGGAGATTATTACTGCAGTCCTTTAGGGAGTCGGAAACACCCCTAATATTGCCTAAAGCAGCAGGGATAAACTTTAATTTCCATGGACTCATTGCAAATTTAATATGGCAGTTTTGAAAAATGCCCCAAACAATCAAAGCATAGCCATGACTCAGTCCTGTTGAGCATATTTTTTATGGCTGCAATCCGGCCCTTAGTTACTCATGCATTTATTCTACTGAACTCAATGGAACTTGCCCAATGTATAACCAATTGCAGGATTGCACCCCTCGTTGCTAAATCTGTATTATCTTTTGTGCCGAAGGCTACAAGCAGCCATTTTCCCCCCCTCCTGTCTCCACAGGAGGCACAGAGAACATGTTATGGGAATTTAGTAATGAGGCCCTTTTATTGGAAAAAAGAAAGTCCTTGACAATCTCCTTAAGCTGGGTGCCAATTACTCCACTGACATGCAGCAGGAAAGAGAACAACTTCGATAAATTAGGTTCAGGCTGACTCACGGCATGTATGCAGGTCAAAACATAAATTGGATCTTGATGAAATGCTGAGGAAGGGAGATGTATGGAGTGAAACCAGCCAATCGTTTGGCTAAACTAAACAAAACAATTTGCTTGAATTTAGAGGATCTGAAAAGGAAGAAACCCACATTTTTAATGTTGACACTCCCCCAAAATGTTTCTGTTTACATCAATTTACTCAAAACTGACTCTTGGCAAAGATATAGTAACCATAGCCTGTACAAAACAAGGCAACAATCTGCTGCTTGTTATCCCTGCGTAGCCAGATGCAGCTCTCTAATGATGTAAGACCTTTGAAAACTGCTTAATATTGTGATGGAATACTGCTGCCACTTAGAGCAAGGGCAATCCCCATTTTTATGCACAGGTTTTTCTCAGTCGACTGATCAGAAATGCAAAAGTCCAGAGCATTCCATTCAACATGCATGGAAATCGCTGTGTACATAAATGATAAAATAAACATTCTCAAAGGAGAGGGAGTAAAACTGGCCATTTTCTTCCAAAGAGAGCAAGTAGCATATGGAAATTGTAAATTCCCTCTCTCTTGATCATACCTCACACAAATTAGTTAGATCTAGGTCTCCCACCCTTACTTAACCTGCACTTTATTCAAAAGAAATCCATCCTCACATTGTGACTTACATGTTGATTAGAAAGGCTAGGCTAGAGACTATGATCCTAGTCTTCATGCCTACCCCATAGCACATTCAGTCTACACACATGTAACTGAAGTGCTGAGTAGCTAATGAGGATCAGTAACAAACCAAATCCTCTGTATGATCTTTTCCATCATAAGGTTAATGCACCAGACTCCACACATGTACCTCAAATATTTATTCACCGATAAAGAGTATAGGATTGCAGCCTATTTGAAATCACTTGCTTTTGTTGATACACTTAACCCACACTGAATAAAACAAATACCACATGGAGATAGAATTCCAGTTCGGTATTACAGGATCTTGGAAATATCCCAAATGTTAATAGATCCCCTTGAGTCCATATGGTGGGAAGCTCCTGGACATCAGCGCATGATGGAAAGACTGAAAACCCTATAAGTTGCTCCTGAGTGATGCTTATGTTTTAGTGTTTAGTCCTGCACTGACTTGACATTGCAATTATTTTCAAAATGACCATCTTTCCCCTCTGTACCCCCTAATAATAATTACCTATAAACACTAGTGGTGCAACAGTACCTTAAGACACTGTCAGAGCCGAAAGTAAGGTTAAGAAACATTTGCTGTGACCTTGGGCTGTAGTTCATGCTTCACCTTGGGTGTTGCATGTCCAGTAAGCTCTACATCATACGTTCATAACCCATCAAATTCCTTCAGCAAGCCACCTTCCTCTGTATTTCAGTATGGGGAATGATGAATGCTCCTCGTCTTGTAAGAATTGATGGATAAAGGCTGTGAAGCACTTGAAATGCATAATAGTGTTGCAAAATATTATTTTTCCTGACACTCTTTCTAATGAGCAAACAATGCAGCTAGCTACCCAAACAGTCATGCAATGAGCCAACCAAGCTTTAAAAGTAAACATAGCTTTGTCCTCTCTGAGGAATAATTCATAAATACTTTGCAGAACCTAATAAGCCTGTAGCCTCCAGAACGAGTAGCTTGTTTTGGATGGAAGAAGGACTCCTACCTGAACTCTGGCCTCAGTGAGTTCTGTTCTCAGCGCCAGCTGCTCCCTTACATAAACGTCAGGGTAATGTGTTTTCTGGAACACTTTCTCCAATTCTTCCAGCTGTAAACTGGTAAAAGTGGTCCTGTGCCTCCTCTTCTTACTGCTAGAGACATTGCTGTCGCTTTTATCTCCGAGTTCATCCAGCTCCCCTTTCTCCTGCATCCCTTTCACTGGAGACATCCGAAGGCTGCTGCAGTTTTCCAAGGGCCTGCCCAGCTCGCTGTGAAGTGGCTGACCTTCCACTTTCGTAATTCCATAGTTCACTGTACACAAGAGGGAGACATATTTGGGTTGGTTGTTTCTAAACTGAGGGTTATTTTATAAAAATAAAAATGCTAACACCGATGAGGAGCTATCGACATCTGGAAGGAGCACATGTTGCATAGGTGACATTCAATAAATATATATTCTTAATATAGAGCACCACATTTCCATGGAAGGAAGAGCACTGAGACTTCCACAGACTTTATTTGCAAGGCATGTTCCAGTCTTTTCCAATGTAATCAGAGCAAAAAAAAATAGACAATGTGGACCACTGAGACAAAAGTTATTTTGGGTCATACTTTAATCAATATTTTAAATGGAACTTTGGGATGAAAATGTATGCTGCTAACCTGGGCCAATTCTACCACATGTGGGCACTTTGGCTGCAACTCAAAGCCCACTTACCTGGGTGTGAGCTGCACAGGATATAATAGGACTCATTTTTAGTGTGTTCAGGTAAGCTTAGACTGCATATGTGCTGCTGAAATAATTGTGCCCCAGTTATCACATTTTACTTTGCAGCCTGACTAGCAATTACAATGATTTGCAGGCAAAATGGATAAGAAAGAGGCATTAAAACGGAACAACACTTGCAAATCAAGAATAACTGCTCAAAAAAGATTCCGAAGAATGCCCTTGCTTTTGCAATTTGCCTTTGTTTCCAATTAATACATTTATTATTTCAGACTGAAGAATTTCTTTTTAAAAATAATTCAGTGAAACAGTTTATTTCCTTTATGTTAACTTAGGTCATGCAAGGTCCATTTATCTGCAAGAAAACACTCAGTGTCTAAGATCCAGATTAAAGTCTTTTTCTTTAGCTTCTGAACAAGGAATAAAACACTTTCCCAACCTTCCCCTACCCTCCCATGTCACATTATGGGGATAACCAATGCAGCATGTTACAAGATCTGAAAGAGCTTCACCTCTCTCCTCCACCACCACCACCCCTCCTTTGTTTGACAGGTGGGGGAGTTAAGGAGGAATTCCATCCAAGGTACTAAAACTTTACAAAGGATGGCACCTAATTTGCCCTTTTGAGCTTGTTTTAAAGGGTCTCTGCCACTCTCAGTAATTTCATTATGTCGCCATGTTCCTTTGGTATAATTTTAACCAGACACAGGCTAAAATCCAGTGAAGCACATTTATATCAAGCTTCTTTGAAAGCACCAGTGTTAAACCTCAAGCAGGCACATTTATAGGGAAGCAAGTCTGACCTGTACATATATTTTGATTTGGACTGTAAATATGTCGTCCTATGCACACTTGTTTGGAAATAAAGTCCTAGCAAACCCACTGGGAGTTACTTGTGAGTAAATGTGCATAGTATTCTGCCACATATGCATTTGGGAGGGTTTGTTAAGCTGGGTTTGTTATCAGTAAGCAAAACAAGGAAGTAGGATACATAATGGAGAATCATGCCAATAGTACTCCATTTTGTTATTTTGTTAACTAGAAAATTAAGCTTCCCACCATAGCTCTGACATTGTCCTCCACTAAATTAGGAAGAACCACATATGTACAGAGGATAGCAAACTATCTTCATTGTGATGTGTGGTTAACACCAATCACAAATAGCTTCATTACTTAACAAAACTTCTTCACTTCTACTGAAAACATGCCTGGAGAACTTCCCAAATTAAATGATTCTACTGCTAAACCAGAACTGGTCTAAGGATTATAGTAAAATTATAATGACTTGAAACAGTGCACAAATATTTGACACTGAACTCACAGTACTTTTTTGAAGAAGTGATTGTGAAAAAATAAAAGGATGCCCTGAAAATTATTCCAAGAATTTATATATTTACACATGGAATGAAGGGAACTTTTATTTCTCACTCTGTGATCTAAAAAACTGAACTACAATAGAGTCAACATTTGCTGATAATTTTTAGATGATATTGTTTATCATCGTTCAAAATAAAGATAGACTAAGGAGTTGAGAAGATAAGGGGAAATCACAGGGTTCTGAGAACTGTGTACAGAACCAGTTGTACAAAAACAGCAGAAAATTAATACAGCTTGAAGAGTCAAATTTACTAGATTCCTCAGCTAAATTTCATTTCCTCTTTTATCTGCATGTTTCATCGCCTGGAATATAATTGGGAACATCTTCAGTCTCGTTAAATTAAACGACACTGTAGTAAAGTTTTCAATTTTCATTGGTATGTTGGCTTTAATGGACGCAGGTATCGATGTGGGGAAACCGCTGCTGTTTCTTATATTAAAAAGGACAGGAAAAATACATTTTGTATTTGTATTGTAAATTGGGGGATCGGATTTGAATTTCAATCGGGTGATAGATTTTACTCTACGGGGTCCTCTCTATTTGCCTCTAAAGCAAGGAAGACGTTCTACTGGAAATGAATGAGATTTTTTTTTCTTGCAAATCATGTTCCTAGGACCAGGCTGCTGAAAATGCTCAGAGAAAGAACCTTCTCAGGACAAGAGCCGGGAGTGTAATTGCACTTAAGAAACCGACACGACTGACCACAGCAACTACGAGGCTAGTGAGCATATAACACTGACCAGGCGCAAACTGTCATTATCGCACTAGAGAGGAAAAGAAAGAGGAATCCCCTAAAACTCCCGGGGGCTTTTGAAACCATTATAGATTAACAGTCGGTTTATGATGCCAAGATTTCGAAGACATTATTTACTGCTGGGCTCAGAGGGCTTCTCTACCAGATGGCGCAGAGAACTTAGCCAGCATTTCCGGTGAGAATAAAAGCAAGCAAAAGGGTAGGGGGGGTTGGGGGCGACCTCCCCATTTTTTGCCTCCTCTCGACGGGCGAGAAAGCGGAGAAAGGGACGGCTGGAGGGAGCGGCCCCCAGCAGGTCCAGAGCTCGGCTTGGAGGGGCTTGCAGATCCTTGGGCATGCGAATCGGAGTCTTTGGAAGAAAGTCAATGTAGTGGCGCAAGCCGATCAGGGAATTGCCTTTTGCTTTGGGTCCCAGTAAGATGAGGTCATAAGCTAGAACTTATGACTTCCACCGCGTTGTAGGTCCACAGAGAGGCGGCCCCCAAATGCCTGTTGCGCCGCGGTCTTGGCGGAGTCGGGAGACGAAAGGGCTCCATCGGGGCTCTGTGGCTGCTTAGTGATTGGGTTTGATCCCGCCGTTACCAAATCTATTCAGATCTTGCAGACACTCCCAACACCCTTCCCTCCTCTTCATAACCCGCGTGAGGTTACTCAGATTTCAGGAAGGAGAAGTCAGGCCGCCGCCGCTGCCCCCCCCCCCCGCACTGATCGCAGCTCCAGAGAAGGGGGAGACAGCCGCAATCCTGAGCACGCACTTATCAGGGAGTGAGCCCCCCTGTGAACGTAGTGTGGCTTACTTCCGAGTAGACATGCTTAGGCTTGCTCTGTAACAGTGCATCCTAGGCGGAGCTACTCCGGTTTCAAGCCCTTGAAGCCCACAAGGTTAAATCGGGGTGATTTTGTGTCCGATTCCACGCAAGGGGCAGCTGGGCGGCTCAGATCGGTTGGGCTGCCCGGCTGGCTTGCCGCATTTGGCGCGCCGATGGCCGCGCGACGGGACAGAGAGATGCCGGCAGGCAGCGGCGACCCCAGAGCTGAGAATCCCAAAGGCACCAACTCTCCAGTCGCCAGGTCTCGAATCGGCCTTGCCCAGCCCACCACCCCAAGAGGAAGCGTGGCGGCCTTCGCTGTCTTGCTCTGGAGGCCGTCCGGGAAACGGGCCAGATCAGCAAAGCCCCAAATACGGGCCAGGGGAGGCTGCCGCGACCTTTTGGAGGCCAGGGCAGCCTCTCCTTCCCGCCGCCCCCCGTGGGCCGCTTTGTCTCGGGCCTCTGGAGGCTTCTGGCAAGGAAAGGGCTCCCGGGGCGGCCACGCTGGTGAAGCGTCTGCAATAGTTCGCGGAGTGGGGGGTGGAGGACTCGGCGCTTCTTCTGCTACTAGCACAGAGGAAGAGCTGCCGTAGAGTTGAACCTGAAGTGCTGGCGAGCATCAGCTGCACGGCCCTTCGAAAGAAATTAATTCTGTCCTGCGAGCCGGGTCGAGATGAATGGGAGTTGGATCGGGACCCCACGGATCCGGCATGTGGGCGGAGGAGGGAGGCGACTTCCCCGCTGTGCAGCCTTCCCAACCCGGACGCCAAGGTCAGGGAGCCGAGGCTGGGAGGGAAGGCCAAGCGGGCCCTGCGCCACGGAAGCGGCGGGGGCGAGTCTTCCCCGGCCACCCCTCCCCTAGCCGAGGCTGCCGCCCAAACCCCTCCATCCCGAGCGGCCCGAGCAGACACTCACCGGCTCCGTCCCTGCCGGGGGACGCCCTGTCCAGGCGGCCGTGGGGATTGTAGGGGGCCTGAGCCACGCACTTGGAGCCCTTGCCGTAGAAGGCCTCCCCGCCGCCGTCCAGCGCCTCCATGACGTGCTCCAAGGGGCCCCCGGCCGGCAGGTAAAACTCGCCGCCTTTGCCCGCCGCCGCCGGGGGGCTCTTGAGGGCGAACTTGTCGCTCAGGAAGTCCATAATCCTCGACGGAGCCGCGATCCCGCCCGCCCGCCCGCCTGCCGCTCCGGAGAAGCCCCGACGGCTCTTTTATATGTTGAAGCTCAGCGGGGGCTTCTTGCGCAACCTCCCCTCGCCGCGGCCTCCGCTGGCTCCACCCCACCCCCCACCCCACGGCCCACAGCGGCTGGGCAGCCAGGAGGGCGGGGGCGCGGGCTCTGGGCAGGGTCCCTGGCCGACCACAACGCGCAACCCACTCCCAGTTCGCCCGGGATTCCGCACAGCCAAAGGATTCTCTCCCTCCCCCGTTCCCTCCCTTCTTCCCTGCAGACGCCAGATCGATCCGAAGGGACTTTGTTTTCCAGCCGAGCAGACAGCCGCTGACGAACCGGTGGGGGCACAAGGTATTCGACGGGAGGGAGAGCTTGCCGAAGGACGCGCACCCGAGTGGAACGCAGCTGCGCCGCCCCCTTCTTCAGAGTAAGTGGCTGGGAAATTTCAGACGGTTTGGGCTAAAGGATGCGGGCCCAGGGTGAGGGGCTCCTCAAGGGGACAAGGGAGAAAACTGCTGACTCCAGGACTTCCTGGGAGCTGGAGCGCTTTTCTGCGCTGGGCCCCGGAGGAACTCAATTAACCCCACACCCCTGAACAGGCTCACAGCCTCCTGAACCTATTGGCTTCAATGGGTTTAGAAGAGGTTGATTCCGTTTATGTCTGCTCTGGAAATCTCCAGCAAACGCAAGCTGAGCCGGGTGTGTTTCCAGCGGCTGTTTTGGTCGGCTTTGGGTTCCCTATAAAAGGTAGATTTTTTTAAAAAAAAGGATAAAGAAATGAGCATCAGAACCACAAGTAATTGGAAGTTCCAACGGCGCTGGACCGGTTGCTTGAGACAGTGGTCTGGCACTAATGGCTTTCCAAGCGGCCAGAATAGCGGTTGTACTTTGAGTAAAATTGTAGTTAAAGTAGCAGCAGTGGCAAAGCCTGGCTAGTTGGGCCAGGAGAGGGGACCGCTGAGGTCCTACCCGCCTGGGGACGCAGCACCTCTGGGCGTTCAGGAGGCGCGCCGGGCGGGTTGGCAGCAGTCAAATCTCCTGGCCCAAACCCAGAGCGGCGTCCTACTGCTGAGATCCGGGCAGGGAAGAGAGTGCGGCGTGTCTTCAAGGCAGACCCAAGACGGGCTTGCTGAGCTTTAAGCCCTTCCCCCTCCGCAACTCTCCCTGGCGCGTTACTGCCCCATTGACCTCAATGTCACATCTGTGCTTTCGTCTCTGCAGACTTCGACGGCACGTCAGCCTTCGGCTCCTGCTTCATTCCGCAACCGGGTTTGTCGACCCAGGTCCAAACTGGCGAGTCTTTTCAGCGGTCCCTTCATCATTCTCAAGTGCTGGATCACTGCAGGGCATCTGCTTTCACCTGCTGTGGCCTGAGGCTGAAGTAGAGGTGGGGAAGTCAGGATTCCGGCGGCTCACTGTCTCGTTTGGCCCCCTGGAGACCAGAATGGGTCCAAAGGACACCCTCCAAGCAGTGGGGAAGAACACTCGCCTGGAGGAGGATGGATGCCAAAGGAAGACGCAGGCAGCAGGATTTTGCCAACTGCCGCGGGGGAAAGGCAAGGGTCGCTTTCTGGAAGCCCTTCCATCGCTGGGCATCTTGCTTTTCCCTCTGGCCCGGAGAAACTGCGCCTGCCGCCAAGAGTCCTCGAGGCAATCCCAAGCACCCGTGTCTTGGGCCTGCAGTTTCGCAAAAGCGGCTGCTGGAGCGGCAATGTAGAGTTGATCCAAATTGTGTCCTTTTCGGGGCAGAGGTCTTTTTCCTGGCGGGGAGGGGGAGCGCCTTTGGGCAAGGACTCAGCGCTAAGGTAAACCCTTCGGGGGATTCAGCTTTTGACAGAAGCATCCTTCCCACCCTTGCACTTGCGCTGTATGGCCGCGATCCCGCGGAACTGCTCCCTGCGCCTTGCGAGGAAACGACTCTGGCGCAGGAGAGCTTCCGGTCAAACCCTGCCTCGTGGCCGCTTGGTCTTTTCCCCAAGCGGCAAAAGGGATCATCTGGCTGCTTCAAGTAAAGCCAGGCTCCGTTTAGGATCCCAGGGACTGCCCAGACAGGATTTCGAAGTCAATGCCGAGTGCGATCCAAGACTCAGGATAATGTTGCTTGGATGCCTGCAAAATGTCGGGATCAGTAAAGTCCCTAGAAAAGAGCCAATTCATATTCTGCCTCTTAATATTTAGATATAGCTTTTTAAGGTATAGCTTTTTACGATATAGCTTTAAGATTTCTCGCTCCTGCTCTTTGGAGGGAAATCTTTTGGCCACCTCAGCCGTTGCAGTTGTTTTGTTACACACCCCGGAGCGGTGCTCTAGCAGGAGGGCAGGAAAGTTCGGGAAGTCGTCTGTGTTGCCTGCCTCTGACTATCTCCCCGGCGAAATGGCGACACTTTGCCCCCTCCCTCTCCCTGCCCTTCCTCTCCCCACTTCTTTTCATTTTGATTAAAATGGAGTTGGTTAGAAATGGATTCAACATTGCTCTTAAAAAATGGAAGGAAAAGGGTGGCTGGATTTTGCAGGAAAAAAGTGAGTCAAGAGTGACGAAGGGGGTTTCTCTGAACAAGGCTGCTAGGAGATCCACCACGGATGCTTCGAGGTGAAACCACCGGCCTCCCTTCAAAAGTTAGTCAGTTTCAGTCCAGGTACACCAAATTAAGTTAGCCAGAAGGAAATATTGTTTAATTCCGTTGGCTTACTCCCAGGAAAATGCTCTTCGGGTTGCAGCCTTAGATTCTAGAAGCAAGCCTTTATTGGCATAGAACCTTAGATTCCTGCTCTGCATCCTTTTCACTCTGGCACAGAAATGCCCCAACCCAGCAGGTCTTGCCTGCCAACCATTCTCTCTCTGCCCCCGCTTGACTCTGACCCCCGCTGTGTCTGAAGCCGGGCAGGCCCACTTCCAGCTCAGGCCCAGGATGGTTCTGAGGAGGGCTCCACCTTTCAGGGGCCACAGAGCTGCGTCGGGAGCTGCGTCGGGACTCGGAACTCTGCAGTCCGATCCGCTGAAAACCAGGGCTGCCTGCAGGTCTGCGGAGCATCAAGGGCATTTTCTTAAAGAGTTCCTCCGGGACTCGGCCCAATAAGCTCCGGGCTGCCTTCGTCGGCGAATGCCAGACCCCCCCCCCCCCGGAAGTCATTTCGGGATCCTGGGGATCCATTGCCAGGGATGAAGGGAAGGTCTCCGAGAGTGCAGGAAGGTTCCTGGCTGCCTCGGTGTCTTTTCCATGAAAGCCACTGTGAGGGGCTGTTGTAGGCAGGACGCATCTTTTAGCAACCTCAGTCTTAGCCCAGTAAAAGCAAGTGAAGGGCAAGCAGTGCCGGATTTACTGATAGTCTTGACCGGTTGAATCAAGGGCCTCCAAATGAAGGGGGTCTCCGGTATATCGATGTTCGGCACTGTCTCACAGGCCTTTCTTACACATGCTGTCTCTGCACAACCCTTGAGAACTTTTTCGTTGCATCCATTTCAGAATAATACAGAATCAATGTCTTAATACCGGACACTAGTACTGATTTCTATATTGCTGTTGTCCTTCCAGAACTTCACGGCAGTGGACCCCATCTTTATCCAGTCGTGAAGGGGGTTGGGAGGGGCCTCTCTTCATCTAAACCCGGCACTGACGGCAAGGGCTGAAACGGGAATCAGGGAGAGTTGGGCCTACAAGCGCGACTTTCAGATCCCCGGCAGGATCAAGAGCACAGTTCCTTGCACCGCGGGTGAGGGGGGGGGGGGTCAGAGGTCCCGGGGTCAAGAGATCCGTTCGGACCCTTCTTCTGACCGCAGATCCCTGCTCAGCCTCATTTAGACACCTTCGCAGCTGTCAGATTGATCGTCTCCTCCCACTCCCCGCTTCTCGCAGATTCCATTGATAAAGCGGGGAGGGGGGGGGTACAGTTTCACTTGGCTCTTCTCTTGGCGGGGGCGCAGCGAGGGTCTGCGGTGGAGTCCCCGCGGGGGTCATCCTTGGCCAGGCAAGTTCAGTTGATTAATAGGCCTCGGGACTGATAAGATCGGGCAGGGGGTGCACAGCCAGGGCGGGGGTAGAGAAGGTTTAGGAGAAACTTCCACAAAGACCAGAGACACAAACGATTAAGTGTAGTAAGGCATTACACACACACACACACACACACACACACACACACACACACACAGAGAGTTACTCTACTATACTTAATATATGCTTTGTGTATGTGTGTTTCTATAAACATATATTTCTATAAATGAAGTCCCACTGGGGCCGTGATTGGATGTGAGGCGGGGGGGGGGGGGCAGGAATCTGATGCCACCCGGATTCCCTTAAACTCCGCTCGTCCCTGGTTCCCGAAGGAGGCTTCCCAGCCTGGCAAGTGAGGGCAGCGGGTTTCCCTCCCAAGTCTCAGGATGCTGCAAGCGGATCCGGCAGGCCCTTGGAAAGGAGTCTCAGCAGGAACGGTGTCGTTTATTTGGAGAAGCCGGCCTGAGGCGTGATGGCTCCGAAAGCATCTTTCTGCAGGGCGGATTGGCGGGCTGCGGAAGGCGAGCAGCCAGGCCGATTGCACAGGCCGGCAGGCAGATGTGTTGCTGTGTTTCAAGAGCCGCAGTCTTCCTTGAGCCGGCTGGGAGAGGGTGTCGGCTCGATAGAGAGACGGTTCTTGGCCCGGGGAAGGAGAGGGAGGGGAGGGGAGGGAAGCCCGTCCCCTGAGATAACCCCGGAGGCCTGCCCGGCCCAGTCGCCTCCCTGATCCGGATCCCCACCGAACGCATTGAAATGCGGGGCAGCGGCGTTGAGTCCGCCTTCAGAGGGCAGGTCTGCCTCGATTCAGCGCCCTCTTAGAGGCAGATCGGCGCCGTTAAAGAAGTCCAAGAAACACGGCTGTGGGGGAAGAGGGGGGGGGGAGCTACACACGAATCAAATT
Source organism: Sphaerodactylus townsendi (assembly GCF_021028975.2). NCBI lineage: Eukaryota > Metazoa > Chordata > Lepidosauria > Squamata > Sphaerodactylidae > Sphaerodactylus > Sphaerodactylus townsendi. The sequence continues at coordinate 51,652,401 of NC_059430.1, forward strand.
TGGAAAGGAAGCATGGAAGAACTCCCGTTTCTACATAATACATAAACATCGATATGAAGCAAAGAAAGAAAGAAAGAAAGAAAGAAAGAAAGAAAGAAAGAAAGAAAGAAAGAAAGAAAGAAAGAAAGAAAGAAAGAAAGAAAGAAATTTCCCACTGACAAGGGGGCTTTAAGGATTGTGTCCTAGAGCAACCGGGGGGGGGGGGCTGATGCTCACCTTGAGTAAACAAGTGCTACTAGTAGTAACTACACAGCTCCCTCAGGGTACAATGCACTTTGTGGGTCTTTAAAAGAGGAAGGGAAGTTCATGCCCCCAGGGATTTTATAGAGGAAGAAAAGAAGAGTCCCTTTCTCAGTAAGGGCTCCACTTAATTAATTTTTCATTTAGCTGACCTTCAGGCTGAAAATATTCATTTACAATGCAGATTTAAACTGCAATAAACGGATTCGTATTCGCAGTAAAACGTATACAGATTTTTTAATCTAATGTGTCAAAATTAATGTGGTTTTTCATTAAAGTGCAAAAAGTCTTTAGCACAGTAGAGTGAATGTAGGGGGGGGGGGACATTGTTTTGTAGCCTCACGTAGTTTTTCAAAAGTGCTCTTTCTCCGACTGACCACCTTTTTTGAAGGTAACCGAACATTTCTTAAGTGACAAATCCCTTTGAATGGGATTCCTGAAAACCGTTTCTGTCAGTTTTCCTAGCTGGGACGAGACCATTCCTTATCCGTTGTGTGAAACGGATCACTCAGTTCTCTCAAGGGCTCTCTTCTTCGTCAATGTCAGTGCCCACCAATTCTCCCAGTCGACTCCAGTCGCATTCCCCTCCCTGCAACCAGGTAATCCCCATTCGGGTGGTGGGATCCACTGAGTATTCCTATCCTGTCGACTTTTCCTTCCAAACAAGGGTCCGATTCTATTGAACGTGCAGTAATCCTCCGTATGTGTAGGCAAGGAAAACATGTTCACCTTTCTTGTGTTCTCGGGCATCACGAGGAAAGCGTGGTCGCATTGGAGAGGATGTGTCGCTCTACCCGGAGCTTTTCTAGATCATAAGCCTATGATTACCCACTAAAAAAAGGGACAACTGGACATGCTCGCAGGGGAACACTGACGGGTATTTTTAAGTACTACTTTTCCAGGCCGGATGTGAACCGGGTCAGTGAGTGACCTAAAGAAGAAGCGGAGAGAATCTACCAGCTAAAGCGGAATTGGCTCGAGCTACCTAAAGAATGACAAAATGCTCGTATAATTGTGGGGTTCGCTGGCTGTCCGATTCAGGTGGGTTTTCCCTCCCCAGATTTGTCCTTCTCCTTCCTTTGTGCCGATTCTGCTCCGTGGTCCTCAGCCTCTTGGCGTGACCAGATGAAACAGTTTGAAACAAGCGCTTCTATTCGAAGCTTATTCACAACTACAAGGGAATCAGAACGTCGTCCTGGGACTAACGCCAAAGCGGGCCGCCAGGCGCACAAACGAGTTAAGCCGAAATCTGTAGGTATAAGAGTCCTTTAGATTCAGCCGCGGATAAGCTAGGAGATTACACCGGTTTGTGATAGTGAGGTTATGACAGATACGTTTTCAGCTGGGATATTTTATGAAAATATTTACTAAGATATATTAGTGATTAAGTATATTCAAGGGGGGGACATAAATTATCACTTGTAGAAATATGTAACAAGTGCTCATCTGTTCCGATTTCACAAATGCTCTCACTCCAGATTCACTGTGGAAATACCGAAGTGAGAGCGCTCCGGATCTGATCCTACAGCTTGGTAGCAAAGACGGTTCACCTTTCCTTGTGCGTGGCTGGGCAGGCACTCTCGCCAATACTCTGAGTTACCCTCAAGTAAGTGAGTTGAGAATCTGTTCGAATTAATTCAAGCGTTCAGCGCCGCTACTTCTCATCTGAACAAGGTCTATGTGGAAATAAATTGAACTGTTTTCAGGGTTGTTCTTTGTGCTTCTGGCTGCGTTATTCTCGAGCCGTCCACCCATAGATGGTTATCTGTCAGAGGCACTTCGGCTGCAGACACAAGATTTATGTCGGATTACTTGCTGGGCACGCGAGTTGCCTACCCAGAGGCATTAAAGCAGTCTGCAGTCCGCCTTCCCCCCACTAGCATTCATCACGTTTGGAAAAGCCCACCCCGGCCGTCCTATGCGTGAACACGTGGTTCGAAATGTCCCAGGGACCAGCCAAGGGGCTTGTGCCAGAGGAACAGCCAGATCGGAAATACGAAGGCGAACTTAGAAACGTTCAGTGCCTTACATCTTCTTTCTGCGGCTGCGGTTTCGGACTGCAAAGGGGTCAGTTGGGGAGGGGGACTTGGTCTTGCTGCTGGGTCCAGTAGCCTGTCCGTGGGGGCACGTCCCCCGGCCTCTTGAAATGCCAGCGGGACATTTTCTCTGGGGGTCAAGGCTGAAATGTCTCCCTTCGCCCAGGATTTCCCAACAAGGCCAACTTCTTCTCATGGGGTCCCCTGGAGACTCCAGCGAGATCTGCCAAGGCTGCCGGGGAAAGCCTTGGAGGAGGCTCCCCCCCGCGCCCCCCTGGGTAGGTCTGATTCGGGTGCGCGCGGCTGCTGCCTGGCAAGATTGAGTCCCGTGCAAGAGCCCGGGCAGCAAGCGAGCCGGAGACAAGCAGCCAACAGGCCCTCTCGCCTTTGCCCACACGGCTTCCCGGGCCTGCCTGTAGGGCCGGGGGCGGCGGGCAGGCTGCTGGCTGAGAAAGAGCAGGGCTGTCAAGCACTGTGGCCGAGGAACGTGCTCAGGAGGACAGAACGGGCCGGTCCCAGGCACGCTACTTGGGGCCAAGCGGGAAGGAGAACCTTGGCTCCCTGCCCAGCCTGTTCAAAAGGCTCCGGCAATTCCCTCGCCAGCCCGGGCCCAGCAGGAGCCGCAAGAAATCCCACCAAAAGCCCGTCTCTCCGCGTCTGATCTTTAATAAAGTCAGAATGGATCGCTTCAGTCCCTTCTTGGCCACGAGATCTTATATTTTTTGCAGTTGTCAAGGGAGGGGCAGAGAGCTTAAGTAGGATCCCCCACACTTACTCGGAAGACTGAGAGGCTGGCTGAGATTCCCGAAGGGCAGAGATGTATCGAGGTCCGCGGCTTCCAGAACTTCACTGGGAATTTAAATAGCCTAAAAACAGACACACAGCACCGCACCCAAGGAGAGGAGTCCTATCCACCCTCCCCGGAGAGTAAGCGCCATTGAGCGCAGAGGGACTTACTTTCGAGTAAATGTGCGAGACTGCAATCAGTGTTCTCTTATGTAGGAGGACTAAAGCCCACTCGAATCAGAGGTCCTGGCTTGTTAAGTAAACCTACTGAGGTTGTAATCCGGCACCTACCTCAAGGCTGTAAAATGAACCTGAGTCCTGAGTCCTGAGACGGATCAGATGTGCTTCATGTCCCCCATCCCGTTTCCAAAAGTGGCCAAGCAAAGGACTTTGAATGCCTACAGACCATGGACCCTTCCGCACATGCAGAACAATGCACTTTCAATCCACTTTTTTCAATTGTTTGCAAGTGAATTTTGCTATTCCACAAAGAAAAATCCAGCTCCAAAGTGCATTGAAAGTGGATTGAAAGTGTATTATTCTGCCTGTGCAGAAGAGGCCATCGTTTTTCCTGCGCTTTGGTACTCTAAAGGGGTAGCTAGGTTAGGCAATTGGTTGCTTCAATCCTCTGTTCAAGTCACCTACATTTCTGTGGCTGCGCTGGATTGATCATGTCAGGAATCATCCCTTGGCAACGGGCACGTGAGCGTTTATTCCTATTACCTTTCGTCCAATAAGCAAAATAGCTATGTTTACTTAGGAGGGGGCAATGTCCGCTCAGCAAAGTCTGAGTAAAGGGGCACGGCCTGTACTTTGTAGCATTGAACCCCTCGGGAAGCAGCCTGCAGAGGGCTGGTAGGCAAGGAAGACTGCAGACCCTCGGGCTGAAGGTCGGCTGCAGGATAACCCCGGGTTCAAGCTACAAGGCAATCCGGGAGGCGGCAAAGGTGTAGCTGGATCTTATATCTGTTTCTCAAGCCACAGTAAAGGTCCGGCTGAATTTGTGGATCGATGCATCACGCAGCCACGGAAGGATGGGAAATGCAAAGGGGGCAGCACGCCCCATTTCAGGCGGGAGGCGCTCGGGAGCCTTCTCCACGCCCGTCCGCCGTCCCAGAACTTCAGACAGAAACAAAACATAGAACCCCTGACCCTGTCCACGCTGCGGGGCTTTTTGCACGGTTTATGTGGGGCAGAGGAGATGGGCGAGATCGTCAGGCGAAGGACCCTGGCAGATGCAACCGCTCTCCTGCCTCCGAAGTGGTCCCTTCCATTTCTCCCGGCTCCACACTCTTCCTCCCCGCGGACCCCCTCCCCTTTCTGCTGCTGCCACCCCAGCTCTTTGGGGTTGAGACTGCAGGATCCGAAGGTTTTTCCCGTCCCAGTCTCGCTCCCGGCTGGACTGCTGAGAGCCAAGCTCGGCAGGCCAGCATGGAAGCGTTTCTTCTCTTGCTCTTCACTGAAGGCTGAGAGGCTGACCGGGAGTCTTATGGGCAGGCAGTCAATCCGAGGCGAGGCCGGTCCCGATCCCGGTCCGATCTGGCCCTGGCCGTGGGCGACCGGCTCTGGGCTGGCTTGACACGAGGGGTCACGAACCTGTCATTGGCACTCCGGCTCTGGCCAAAGCACTTTGGCCTTGGGAGGGTTTTCTTCCTTTTCGGAATGGCCATTTCTGAAAGGGTCTCGAGGAGGTCGTTGCAGCTCCAGGGTTGTCTGGATCATGAAACTGACGTCACTGACACGTGTTCTCCGACTGGAACCACTGGAAGGATCCCCTGGGAAACGGGGCGGCGGCTGGGTGCGCAGGGGAGCAGAGAAAACCCCTCACCTTCCAGAGGGTTTAGTCCGGTCTGCAAGGTCAGTGGAGAGACTGAGGGGTTGGAAGTAACAACATGCTTCTTACTGCAGGTCTATCTAGGCCAGCGACATTCATACGGGGTGCAAAGTGCTTGAGGAATTCTGCCATCTTTGCAATGTGCACACTGCACGGGGTGCTTGGGAGTTGCTATGAGTGGACATTCGCCCCGGAGGCCAGAAGCCTTCTGGTGTTTCCCAGGGGAACACCTAGAGCCCTGTTTGTCGCTCCTGCTTTGTTTCCAAAAGTGATGGTGGTGGACACATTCATTTCTGGAAAACCATTCAGGGAAGAGCGGTAAGGGTCGGGATCGGGGGGGGGGGGGGATCGTTCCGGGAAACTAGTTTTTTAAAGTTCCGAAAGCTTCATTTGAAATAATAGGGCCCGTTTTTAGAATAAGACCGGGTTTGTGTGCGTGCGTGTGTGGATGATGATCAACATTCCCCCAAAGAAGGCAGAATCCCAGACTCTCCCAAGACCTTGCAAGACTGCCACCGCCACTCCCCTCCAAGGTTTCCCTGGGAAAGATTTTGTAGGAACTCAATGTGATCCTGAAAGGGTGGGGAGGCGGGGTGATGGCCTATTTTTCACCGCTCTAGCTGTTTGAAGTGGACGCGAAAGGAGCCCATTTTGGTTATGCGGAAGCTTCGGCTCCGAAAGGTCCCTTCTTGCCCATGGCGAGCCTTTCCGAAATGAACCTGCATCGCCACTTGGATGGCAGAATGGCAGAAGTTTCTGTTGCTGGCCCGTAAATCCCTGTTTTTTAATCCCCTCCCCCCTTTTTTGGAAGCCACGCCCGGCAGTGCGGCAGCCCCACCCGAGCCTGAGTGGGTCCAGAAGTTCGCTGCGTTTCAGGTGGTGCGTTTGTTTGGCCTGAATGGATCTGAGTATCCGCCCTCCTTCTTTCCTTGGACCTTCAGAATACCAGTCACTTAAACTCCATGGCTCGGACTGCAGGCACTGGGCGATCCCAGCCTGAAGTATCTTCATTTAAAAGCAAATATAGTATGGTACTCAGCGTGACTTCTCCTTATAATGCGCTGGCACTCTTCGATCTGTTGAAATGGTGGTCCCGCGTACTTCCCAGTAACAGATATGGAGCAGATAGCTGGGTTATTTCGACAGCGCTCTATGGACTCATGCTGGTCTACTCAAACATATATTTCCAGGTCCTAACGCTTAAAAAACATTTAACAACATTAAGACAGGGGTATCCAACTGTGGAGACCCAGATGTTCATGGACTGCAATTCCCATCGGGCTGGTATGGGTTTATGGTCCTAACATTTCCCCAACATCTATGGATGACATTCTCAGAGGCATGTCACTTTAAGATGAGTTTCTCTCCGTGGTACCAAATACATCTTACTGTGACACAGCTCTGAAGATGCCAGCATAGATGCGGACCAACATTTAGGAGCAAAAACGTTCAGATCTCACGGCCGCACAGTACGAGAAACCCACAACAACCAACTTCACATGGCTCATCCTTTCCAGTCTTTCCAATCATGGGAAAATACATTTCCACAAACACTTTCAACTGGATATTGGTGTCGATTAAAGTTTACAACGACAAAAAAAAAGAGTCAACCGAGGGTGTCTAAGATGAACAGCGAGCCCTTAGGGCATTTCGACTCTTTCTGCATTGACCACTGGCCTGCTTTGAGACTAAAGCCATATATTTTGCAGGATTACTCGGAAGGAAGTATCTTTCCAATCAGTAGACTTGTTCTCCTCTAAAGCTGTAGCCGGAAGCCCGCGTGTGTGAACGGAAAAGTGACCTGCTTCTCAGTGCACCTCCTCGTGTTATCTGCAGATTACTGCCTGAGATGCTAGCTTTCCCTGCTCAGGGACACTAGTTTTCTATGTACACCGACACCTTGTGTGGGCGGGAACATCCACTTGAGCCGCTGAACAGGCGCCAGTCTGAAGCAGCTTTATCATTTCAGTGGGATCCCGGATACTTTGGACTACAGTGGGGCTTTCCGAGGGGTCTTCGAAGTCCAAAAGTTCAAGCTAAAATCCGTTCCAGTCCAGAAGGCTAGACATCACAAAATAGCCTTAAATACTAACAAAATTGGTTCCAGCTTCAGTTTTGGCTTCTTAAAATGCGTCTTTCTTGACCCATTGAAGTAAGTAGGTCAGTTGGGCGTAAAAATGTCTAGGTGGTGGTTTGCTTCTTGTTTCGATGGGCCAGCGGATGCTCCGGCATATATTCTTCCTTAAGCCTTTATTTGGCATAAATGCTCTGGCATATATGGAATGAGCAAAATCCCATACTCTCTAGGTGATATTCAGGGGGCGACCAAGCTCAGAAGGGAAGGGCATAAACTAACATCACTGAAAACCGATTTCTTCCTGAATACACTGCAGTCCCTAAAGAAAGTCCAATAAATTGTGCAGCGAGAGACTCGCCTTAGCCTACCAACCTAATCCAAGCCCTGGAATTTGAAACAGTTCCAGTGCTTTTGCCTTTAGATCTATCTGGACTTCACCCACACCTTATGGTCTATGCATGTTTATTCGGAAACAAATCCTGTTGTTTTCGATCAAAGTCACCGCAAGGATAAGCAGCACGCACGCAGGTTTCTTCAGCTAGCCCGGTGAGGTGGAGGAAAACCTGCACGGCCTCAGAGGGGCGTCATGGGGATACTGCCACAGACGATGCTGATCATCTACACCACTGGAAGTTTTTCAGACTACTAGTAAATGTGGAATATCATCAATCTACGTCAGTTTTCAAACTGTGGATAGAAGTGCCCCCTCGCCACACACGCGCGCGCGAATTCAGACCAAAGGCCAGTGGCGTGGAAGCAGGTTTGCCCTTCAAAAGGACCATATTGCAGGTATCCGCCGGTGGTGCTTAGAGCGCAACTATTGGCGTGAAGCGGTGAAGTTACCATCCATTTTCTGTATTTTCTGATGGGGCGAGCCAGTGAGACTTTCCCAAGATTCAGAACTCGGCTACTCGAGAAAGGAACCATTTGAATTGGCCTGAATTAGTTCGTCCACCATCCCTGCCGAACAATATTTGCTTTAGGGTATGATCCTTTTGGGGTACGGACATTTAAGGTTAAGGCCAAACGAAATCGCCGAGGAATGTGCCTGTGTGTATAATCCTGAGAGTCTGCGAAACATAAGGGCAGCAAGGGAGAACGGGGTTTGTAAAAAAATTGTGTAGGATTATTGCATCGGTAGGTAAACCCTGGAATAAATCCCATTTCAAAATACTATCTTCTCAAGCACACGGGGCATTACGGACCCACGGGCTGGCGTCACATCCCCACGTTCACTAAGCTGACTAGGTTTAGGGCGGGGCTTGCCACTGCCTCCCCCAGTCCTCTACACTTTACCCCCAACAAACTGGGCATTTTATTTGATGTGGTAATTTTACCCACGTTTACAATTAACTCAGCCTCGCTGATTTCAAGGGTCTGACAACGGGAGCTTTGCCTCTCTGCAACTCTGGCCCCTTCCTCACATGCAGAATAATGTACTTTCAGTTCACTTTCACACTTGTTTGGAAGGGGTTTTTGCTATTCTGCAAAGCTGCAAAGTGGATTGGAAGTGCATTGTTCTGCATGTGCAGAAGGGGCCTCAGGCTGGTCTTTACGGTACCTGTAGGGCGGGAGCGGGACTGGTATGGAACTGTTTGTTGAGTGCAAACCCAGCCGCAGCTCCCCTCTGAAGAGTGCAGGTTTCTCTTCCCCTCCTCCCTTCTCCCAAGAGCCCAGAGCAGCTCAAGCTCCCAACAGCTTTGGAAGGGACTTTAGACAGTGATTGGTCGGGTGATGGCAATTTTCGGAGAATCAAAGGAAAGAGCGGGTCCTCTGGGACTCCGTGAAATGCACTTCTCTGGGAGATGGGCCGCGAGCCTGAAATCAAATAAGTTCTCCTGCTTATGAGGTCCCATTGACTGAAGATCGGACCTCTCAGGCCTGGCCACTCCATCCTAAACAGGACTGGACGCGGAGGCTTCTAGACCTGGTGTTTACTGCCAGTGTCTCTTTCTTCTTTGCTGTAGATCTCTCAATGTCAAGGACGGCCTGGGGGCGGGGGTGGGGAGGGTATCTTTCCCTCCCTGATTAAAAGCAGAGAGCCCCGCTACGGAGTCAGGTGTCCGAAAGGTACACCTCCTTGATCCTAAACACACATCCCTGGAAGCCAATTCAGCTGAAATCAAAGAAGTTCTCCCAAACGAAAGGCAATTGCTTTATCGGGGCACTTCCCTTTCCTCTTCCAGCTTAATCCTAAATCCCTAATAATGCCAATAAGACTAGCCTTGTTCCAGACAAATGTGCTCTCCGCTTAGCAAAAAATGCTCATAAATCCTGACCAGGCCAACCATGTTCTCCCTTGGAAAGGCGTGAATCCTCGAATAGGATTAGATTGCGACCCTACCAAAGAAAGAGGACATCAAATCTTAAACTTTGCCCGTTGCAACTTGCACCCGATAGGAAATTTTGGTTGAAAAACTGGTCCCGGCTGTATATAGTAACTCATGAAACCTAGGAAGCGGCGCGCAACTCGTTACCTGCCTGAACGTCAGCGTAACATCTTCTGCGGCGACTCTGTCAGCCCATACTTCAAGGGTCGGCCGCTACTCCTACCACTAGACTACACTGCCTGTAGTTAAATCCCCATGTTTTAAATGGAGGAGAATCGAACCACAGAAGCTGCCTTGGGTTCTCAATGGCGAGAAGGACAAGGTGTAATAAATACATGCATGCGATTAAACTTTCACAACTCCCCTGGCCAACAAGGGACATCAAAAACAGGAAGCTGCGCCTGGTGACAGGAAGGCACTCCATTCCCTTGCGCATCCCATCACTGGGGATCCGTGGCAGAAATCAGAGTAAACCAGACCTTCTTCTCTGCTTCCCCCGAAATGTGTCCATGGGTCACTTTCAACTCATGGGTGCAAAGGGGTCCGTCTCAGTTTCGGAGGTTAGGGAATGATGCTAAACAGGTTTGCTTTATTTAGTGAGGTCCATTTTACACCATCATGCTTAATCCCAAAAAATGATTTTTCGGGAAGTTTCTTTTTGGAGTTAGCCTTACTCCATTCAGGCGTAGACAGAGAAACGTGATCTCTCAGAGGAATCCGGAAACAGATACACTCTGGTCGCTGGTGGATCTGAACCCTGAGCGCAGCATCATTGATTTCAGAGTTTGCTTCAGGCGGCTGAAACACCTTCCCACCGAAAACGAGGAGCCTGATGAATCCGAACCTGTTCACCCTTGGTAGGACAGAAAAGTGAAGCGTTTCCTAATCGCAAAGACCTTTTTGAATCGCTTGGAAATTGCCGGTTGTTTCAGCTGAACTCACTTCCAAGAGATGCATCATAGCCTTACTACGATATTCTGCACCACAGCAAATGTGAAATGTGCCAAATATTCCCTGGGCTGCCTTCTCTGTAGGAAGAGGGAGAGAAGTCACCTGCTTGACTTTTCTTCAGATTCTGATAACTTCTTTCATTCAGGGTTACTAAGTGGCTGGACAGAAAGCGGAGGGGGGGGGGGCTCTCCTGCCGATTTAATAGGAGCTTAGAGGGATGTTATTTACCCGCATTTCATCAAAGGCTCCTCTTGCCCATCTCTACCTTATTATAGAGAATGGGAATGATCCTGAAACAGCCCAACTGAAATGAATAGCTTGAGGAGCGCTGGCTAAACGTTGGTGAGAATCAGGCCACCCGAACTTTGAATCACTGAGAAGAAAAGGGCCCCCTGAGAGTCTCAAGAAACAGGGCCATTGGCAGGGCAGAATTATGGTCCATTGGCTATGCGGTGGGTGATTGGCCTACGTTTTCTTTTTTTCTTCTTCCGCAGATCTTCACAACAGACTAGAAGTTCTGTCATTGCACAAGGCATCAGTAACCCCTGATTGGCCCTACTGAGCTGGAGTTAATTTTTTTCCACCCCACCCCCTTCTACTTTTTCTAAAACCAGCCTAGCAAGGGAGATAGGTTCCTGTCGAGAAAGGGGCATCTTCAAAGCAACACCCTTCCTCTGGTTCCTCTGGCACCACTACATACAGAGAGAGGGGCCGCAAGTCAACTGAAGAGGTCTACCTACGAGGTTTCTGAATAGGCATAATCCATCCATTCCAGACATTTCTGTGGATCTGCACTTTAACAAACTGGTTGAATCTAACTCTTTTTACCCATCACCCAACTTCTTTAACAAAAAGAAGCTAAAAATCTCTTTTACATTTGAAAGGAAGGGAAATATTATTTACAAACTCAGAAAGAAAATCTACTTCTCCCAGTTGCTAAAGGGCCATTATTATTACGTTCCCTTACCCTAACCACTCTTGAGGTCCACCAGAATGAGAATAGCTCCCCTTCCTCCAAGTCCCAGTTTCCTCTATTGCGACTCTCTGCATCACTGTCCTCCATCTGTAAAATGGATAAATGTTAGGGTTGGGGGTCACCACAACATGAAGAACTGTATTAAAGGGTCGCAGCACTAGGAAGGTTGAGAACCACTGCTCTATTGAAATTAAACCCCACACTCTTTAGCTGATGAATCCAGTCCTAGTTAGTAGCACTACTTAGAACAGAACTAGATCTGGCCCCCACAAATTACTTACGAGGGCCACATTTTAAAAACGTAAGAGGAGAACAGTTTTTTGGGGTACAAAAGGGTCACAGTCTGCAGCTGGGGTGTGAACTCTTTAGTAACATTCACCAGAAGGACACTTGAGTCTCTGGAAAGTTAAGATGTTGCAGTCTCACAACACTGAAACAAATGTTTGGGTGAAAAGTCCTCAGTTAAACCACCACACCTCTGGCACCTAATAAAATCCTATTGATCTAACTGGATTGTGGAAAAAACACAGCTTTGAGTATCCAGCATATTTCAGTTTGACCTTCATATTAGGATATCAATATGAGGGTTTACAGCATCACCACATTACTCCAACCAATCTATTCCAGTACAATCTAAAGCAATCACTTCATACATAGAACTAAATCTTGGGGTTTGGCCTCATTTGGATGTCAGAGGAAAACAGTTATTGCAGCACATGGAAATTAAAGGTAGTTAATTCAGAGTGTATTCTGACACTGTTGAAGTAAATGAGACTGCCTTCCTGATTTTAGGATTCACCACTCCAACAGCTACACAATTCTATGGAAGTAAATCCAAGTACTGTTGGCTGGGTAAGGGTGTAATAAAAGTTAAAGGCACACCCACTTGAAACAGGAGCAACAGCCTCATAGCCCCAGCTCCAACTGCAGTAATGTTTCAGTGTTATTGACTGCCACATCGCCACAAGTGGGGGGTGGGGGAGCAACTTTTTACTTCTGAAGATATATGCTGAGGACTTTAGAGGAAGGATTTCTGAACTGCTTTTAGCCACAGATCCCTGAGTTTCTTTTGAAATGTTGAAAGCTATGCAATATCACCACATTTAAAAGTAAATTCCACTAACTTAAAAGGAGTTTACTGGGAAGTTGCATTTAAAAATATTTTAAAAATATTTCATTTCAATTTTTCCTGGTTACTGTATTATGATTAATAATTACTAAGTTATGTTTTTGGGGAAGAACTTATTGTTTCCTGGCAGATACTGGCAATAACAACCAGCATGAAGAAAAGAGGCAAGGTCATTGAGAGAAAGGAGGAAGGATAGCTATAGGAGTAAATACATAAAGAATACATCCCCAAGCTACCTTTGGAAAAGCTATCCACATTATTTCTGTTTTCTGTTCAGTTACACAGTTTCTGTAATAATTTAAAATTGGGCACACAAAGGCTACAGACTTATTTAAAAATAAAAAGAGGCCCAAACTGTTGGGCTCTGGAAAAATCAGTTGAGTAGGTCTGATAACTCCACACAGAGTAGAATTTATCACGTTTGTATTCTTTGTGCACAAGTTACATTTTCCTCTATAGTTGTATGTTTAATTTATTTTACTGTTTGAACTGCATTGATACTTAAGGCCAGGAATACTGCAGACCAAGGAATACACTTGATTGTCATGCATTACAACATATTGGAACAAATCTACTTGAAAACAATGTTCATTAATTTCACGCAACACTTCAGTTCCCGACATGCTTTATCCAACTTTAAAAATAAAAATTAGCTTATGACAGAAGCCACAACAGGTTTGGAAGTAATGTGTACCAATCATTCAAATATCCAGAAGTACACAGAGTAACAATTTCATAACTATTGTGGCTGTAAGAGGGATGATCATTTTTGCTCTGCTCCGGGCCCTGTGACCTAATTGTGGAATCTATGGATGGAATGCTTGGATTTCATCCATTTCAATCAGCAGCCAAATATTCACCACAACTTGTTTTCAACAGCATTTATGTTCAAGTGAATGCGTGGAGGATTTTGGGCTTCCATCCATGTAAGGATTGGGCAGGTAAGTCAATGCTGAGCCAGTTGGGGTAGCTGCATTCCATCTGTTTTTATTTTCCCAAATGAATCGCGACATGATATTAAAATGCGGATTGTAACTCAACCCCAGCCATCTTTGTGCACATTCAGCAGCTGGCAGGACAATTGTGCTGTTTGTTGTGTATCACAGACCCAGGCATAAAATGTCTCAGATGTCTCCTTGGTATCCAAGCGCTTGTGGCTTTCCCTGCAGTGGTCTTGAACAAAGGGAAACATTTTCAATCTGTATTAATTTGAAGACATTAACGAAAACAGACAACATGACAGGCACTTTAGTTTGTTGGAAGGAACATAAAGTTTGTGGCAAAGGCAGCCTCAACCCAGGAACACATCTTTCCTTCACTGACTGAAAGCTTGGGTTCTTTTAGCTTTCCCACCTCAATAATAGTTCTGGGTGGGTCAAAGCTCCAGAAGAATAGGATTAAACAAAAGCAAATCAAATAGTTTAAAAAGCAAAGAACTGTTTCCCCCAGATTCAGCCAGCAATTTGTATCAGGCTAACCAAAACACTGCTTCAGTTAAGAGAGCAGATCTATGCTGATGCGATTTTTATCTATAGTGGCATGGGTAAAGCTTTTATGAAACTGTAACTAGAAGGCTCCAAGCACTGCAGAGAAGCAACAGGCTATAACAGGGGTAGGGAACCTGCGGCTCTCCAGATGTTCAGGAACTACAATTCCCATCAGCCTCTGTCAGCGTGGCCAATTGGGGCTGATGGGAATTGTAGGGGCTGATGGGAATTGTAGTTCCTGAACATCTGGAGAGCCGCAGGTTCCCTACCCCTGGGCTATAACTTTGGACCCCCTGAACTTCACCAAACCTGGGTGGTATCATTAGGAGAGTCTCCTAAAGATACCCTAAAAGTTTAGTGCTGCTAGCTTAACAATTGCACCCCTGACAGCAGGCACCCCCACGTTTCCCCAGATTCTCCTTTTAAATCCCACCCCCTTCGGCATGAATTTAAAGGGAGAATCTGAAGTCCCCAGTTTAAACATTGAAAGTGATGCTGTTCCAGGGTGGGGGATAACTCACCCCAAAACAGCATTACTTTCAATGTTGTTTTAACTGGGGCCCCCAGATTCTCCCTTTAAGGTGGATTTAAAAGGAGAATTTGGGCTCTTTAGTTTAAACTGTTTGGGGGTGGATTCCAGCATCACAGTGGCCGCCCAAGGGGAGAAAACTCAGTTTTTGCACTGGGCTCCATTTTCCCTAGCTACGCCTCTGCCCAGAGGGGAGGGCAGAAGGGGCTGCTGGCAGAGGGGAGGGCAGAAGGGGGCAGAGCAGGGAAGTCTGCCATCTCCAGTCTTGGAGAGCTGCTTTTATAAGTGCCAAGGCCGGGGCGGGGCTTGGGGACGTGTGGCCACACCCCAGAGGGCTATGCTGTGGCCACATCCCTGGGCTATGCTGTGATTCACACTGTGATTCACACTGATGTTTTAATACAGCTGAGGGGGGTGGGAAAGAGGTGCAGTCCTTGAGACTTCCAGAGTACCACAGAGTAAATTACAACATTATTTAGAATGATAAAACAAATTCTAATATAACACAACTGAATTTTTATATGCTTTGAATGAATATGTATACACAGATCATATTAAAATTCATTTGTGTTATATGTGTGTGTGTGTGTGTGCATGTATTTATCTACATATATACCCAACTGTTAAGCAGAATCAAAGTTTTTTTCCTGCAACATCTATTTACATCATGAATAAGAGAAAATTCAACAGATGTAGCTGAGCAATATATTGAGATCAGGCCAATTTGAAGCTTATATATTAGCTGTGCAAATCCATTTACATTCAAGTACTTCAAATCAACTGTGGATTAGGCCATCACAATTGCAGACAACAAGAGAATCATGACCCATTATTGCATTCATACAACCCAATTCATTCATTGGATAACATAAAATTATTTTATAACAATTCCAGAAGTATTTCTGAATCAAATCACATTGCAAATTTTAAAAAAATCACATACAAATATTATTTTTCTGACATTCACAAAGCTTCATAAAAAAGGAAACCTTGGAAATCATATACAGCATATACAGTGAAGTGCAGCATACATGACTGTCGAGCACTTTGCCTCTGATTTAAAAACAGAATCCCCAAACAGGGCGAAATTAGAGATCTTTTGAAAAGAAACAGTTCTCCATATGTTTTAAATGCTTGACGGTCCCACAACTATTTCAAAGGTTTTGCTTTCTTTTTGCCACTTCCCCATCCACCGCTGAGCTGAACCGGATGGTCTCTGAATGATATCCGCTCTTTACGTGAGGGGCCCAACTGCGATCTCTCGGGTGCAGGTGCATCCTTTTCTATACAAGCAGAAACTGCTATTAAAATACCATCATATAACTTCTTATAAATTTAAGAGAACAGCTATCAACATGTGTAATTTCCTCAGTGTTCATATCTTTGAAATGCTTTAGCAGAAATGTTCTGCTATTTTAAAACAACTATGCTGAAAATGCTTTGATTTCAACGATGATTGAACACACATACACATACAAATGAAATGCAGATATATTATTAATTGGTCGCCAATTCACATTTCTCACACTGCTTGAATCAAGAGATGATTTCACAACAATGATATCACCACTGAACACTCTTTCAAATGGGATTAAACATGCACATTTTAATTCATTCATACACTGGATTGGTAATTTCTTAACACGTCATTGCTGTCACTTTCATGGCAATAATTTGATGTTGATGGAGCCAATTTCCAAAGAAATCATGCCAATATTCAGAATTTTAAGAAAACTGAACTGATCAACTGAAAAAATTAGTGTGGTATAATGGATTTTTCACTCTTCTACATGCAGGCTGCTGGGTGACTTTGAGCCAGTCGCAGATCTCTCAGAACTCTTAGTTCACACAGAGAGGCAACAGCAAACCACCTCTGAAAATCTCTTGCCTTAAAAATCCTATGGGGTCACCATAAGTCAGGTTTGACTTAACAGCAAACAATAACAAAAATACTATTTAGGTACTCAGCATTTCCTACTGCATTCAATTGTATCTCCAGAATATGCACAGTAATATGTTACATGCACACACCAATGACACAGAGAGATCACTTCCATAGCTTCTGACATCTTTTAGCCACATGAAGAAAATTCCAGATGAATTTATGGGTTCAACCGGTTACTATTTTAATTTCTCAGTCCAACATAAGTTGGCCAGACATTCATCCAGTGAAATCCAGAAAGGGGACAGCCATTTCTTTGAAAGATGAACAGGGAAAGCAGACCCAGATATGGAACTACACAATTTTATTCTAACCAAATCTTCTGAGATAACCACGAAGGCCCAGCCTTCAGCTGAACCTATAAAAGTGTCTTGGCTATTGCAGCCCTTATGTTCAAGGGCCAGGTATACACAGAACAGCCACCATATGGAGGCTGCTGTAACATATTGAGGGTGACATGGAGGAAATTCCCTGACCTACAAAGGAAGTTGCCATAGAGGAAGTCGCCACGGAGAGCAATTTCAAGCAGACTCTGCATGGCAGCTGTTTTATTCAAACTAGTATTTTATGCATCTGCCTGAAACAAACATGATGCATTAATAGCATATCCTATGTATCATGTCCCATGCACTGACCAGCACTCATTCAGGGTTCTGCCTTCAAGGGGATAGTAAAGAATTTCTTCCCTCTTTCTACTGACTAGGCTTCCATTACATTACACATCCCTTGTGCTTGAAAAATACGTCAAATTAGGAAACAGACTTTCTGCACAGGTTAGCTTAAACAAAACCAGTGCCGAAGCAGGAGAAACACACTGAGAAATTACAGATAGTAAAGGTTCAAGAACACATCGGACACTAAGCTCTCTCTGCAGAAAGAAACAGGTTGTTGGATTTTTCTCCCTTCCCTGACGTGATATTGGGAGGAGTGTGATTTGCTCCAAAAATAAATATTGGAAGAGTGATGCCTAACCCTATGAAACTGTGACATCTGCTTTTTTTCCTCCCTGTTTTCATGCTTTATTTTTCAAAAACATGCATGGAACCTCTTGGAGAAAGAAACAATTTTAAGGAGGCTGTCTGGACCCAGGTAGCAAAGGAAGGAATCAGAACCCTTTCCCCTTCATAGTTTCTGTGTTTTGAATTTCCATCTCCTAGTGTTACGTCATAGAGAAGTTGGCTGTTAAGTTTTCTTATATGTGTTCAAGTACAGTTTGGCTCCTCACACAACAGAAGGGGGCAGGGGCAATCTAGCTGAAGTCCAGTCCTGTACACAAAACTCTCAGTCTACACAAATGTTTACACAGAATTGAATGTCCAACTTCAGCAGAGTTAATGTTCTGAGTAGAGTACCTTGTATGGAAACCAAAACATAGCAATCAATGAATTATTCATTATGATGATGTTAGCGACAGTGCTTGAGAAAGACCCCCAAAATTGGACATCTAATTCTGTAAGCAGAATTGTGTAAGCATACTTCGATGTGAGCAACAGTCATTCTCATTTCCCCATTTATTTGCTTGTTTGTTTATGTATGTATTTATTGATTGATTACATTTGTATCCCACCCTTCCCGACCAAGGTTGGTTTCAGGGTGGCAAACAACATTTTAAAACAATTCACTAATAACCCATTCATCATTAAAAACACACTAAGCACACGAAACCACTAACATCACAATAATCAATTCTTTTTTCAGGTGACTAGAGTAATTTTTTTTCAGAGGGTAGCTGTGTTGGTCTGCAGTAGACAAGTTAAATTCCAGTAGCACCATAGAGGCCAACAAGATTTTGAGGATATCAGAGTCCAATCCAGAGGAGAAGGCGGACTCACCTCTGGAGCCAGTGCAGCCTTGCGCCAGTGTGGGTGCCCACTCCACCAGTGCAAGGGGCAAATGGGCTGATGGAGAGGGCAGATACGCAGGTGCCTGGGAGCTGCATGGTTCCACAGCGGCCAACCTTTGAAGCAGCCACCATGTCCTAGTCATGTTGATACAGGATGCTGTGCTAGACTGGTTGGGGGGGGGGCCCTGGCTGGAGTCAACCTTAGTCTGCTTCCACCTATGGGTTGAGAATGAGAGTGCAACGCCCTGGCCCTGGCCTGAACCCAATGGAGGGATTTCTGATGGCAGGATTTCTTGTTTTCTCTCCCTCCCCATGCGCGTGCTGCCAGAAATCCCTCTAGAAGTGGCAGGGCAGTGCCACAGCAGGGTCATCCCTGCCGGCCTGGGGCTCAGGATTGGACTGGTGTTTTTGAATGACTCTCAAAACCTTATACCTCCAAATCTTGTTGGTGTCTACTGTACTACTGGACTCAAATCTAACTGTAACATTTATTGTACATGTTTATTCAAAGGAACAGCAAAAATATTTGCATGTTGGTTTGGAAGTAGATTGTATTGATTTCAGTGTAATTTGTCATGTCAGGAAAACGTACACATTTCCATGTGACTACATATCACAGGGAGCGCCAGTTAATCAAGAACTCTCTGAGTATGCATGTGTTTCTCAACATTTCCAACATATACAATACAAGGCCCCTTCTGCACATGTAGAATAATGCGCTTTCAATACACTTTGAAGCTATGCAGAATAGCAAAATCCACTTACAAACAGTTGTGAAAGTGGATTGAAAACGCATTATTCTGCATGTGCGGAAGGGACCATAGTGTGCTCTAAAAAAGTCACGTATGAAATGGACCCTACTTCCAGACACTTGTAAAGATCACAGCCCAAAGGCCATCTCAAAGAGTAATACCTTGGTTTGTATGCTTAGTGCAGTACAGTATTACATTTTTTTTAAAAAAAGATCTCTGCTTCTGATAAAGGAAACCAAATCAAGATTTGAATATTTCTGATCCAATCCAACTAAATTTAGTCATGAATGTAGTGCACTGAAACCACTGAAAGGAGTTAAAGTGTAAATTTAATCCCACTATTTTCAATGGAACTAAAGCACAGCTAGATGAAAAGAAAAGAGTGGTGAAGGCTTCCAATCTTGATCTGTCCTTGGAGCTAATCATATTATTCTGTACCGTTACTGACAAAATTGATGCCTTGTCCGCCATTGTTGCACTGGTATCTATTGGGAAAATAGCAAGAAGGAGAACATTCAGATATTTCCCCTGCACTATGTTCCCAGTCCAATATGGGATGAGGATGGGACAATGGCTGATTTTTAACCTGGAAAAATATACTAGGAGGTGCAATCATGGATCTCCCACATTTTGTCTAGTGAGCAATTAGCTACCTCTAACTTTAACAGGATCAGAGCCTTTGGCTAAATTACATGTATGTATGTAAACTGTATAAGCCGCCTTCTTGAATAGGCTTTAGTGAAATCCAGATGCTAACAAGTTTCATAAAGTCACGCTCAAGATCACAACCATGGTATGAAAGAAACTGAAACATCCAATTGTGCAGAGTAGGATGTTCATCACTGCTCCATTTTAATTATTAGTGTTAATGGGGAGAAATACCTATAGGTTTTGTTAAGCAATGCAAAATCATCATACTAGATTGATTTAAATTAACTCTGGACTTACAATGAACTCATTTCACTAAAATCATAAGAACCAGATAATGAAGCCATACTCAAATAAATTCAATTATGCCTTTGTTGAGGTTTCTAATTAAGCCAAGTGAGAAAACAACATTATTGAGTTTGTCTGTTTCCTTAACTGAAGGCATAACTTTAAAGTTGGAAAAAGTCTTGAAAAAATAATTGGGGGGGGGGGAGGAGGTGGCCTGATGAGGAACAGCATTAGATAGTGGAAATTGCTGCTGTCTTTTAAAAGAATAGATGGCTTTTTTGTGTTTAGACTGAAAAAAAGAGCTTAGGGCTATTGTTGTTGCCTAGTTAAAATATTATGAATGTGTGTGTGAAAGGGGGAGGGAGGAGATGAAGTGCTTCTTTTTTCTCTCCTTGTGAAACTGATTTCCTTTCCTGTCTTGGTTCCCACACACTATCTATGCCTTCACAATTAGAATTACTCTTCAAGAAAAAAATCACTCTGAAGCGGTCAGGCAAATTTGGTTTTCAAAGATTAGTCATAACTGCTACAAAATAATTCCTTAAACTTGTGACCATCAGGACCACTGATCACGAATGTCTCTTATGAAAACTCATGGACATGAACCGGAATTGTGCAAAAGTACAGCTATGTTCCCTACTACCAATATGTTGCAATATGGCTTGGACAAGAGGGCTGAACAAAAAAATATATAAGCCGGAGTACTGCTCACTTTCAAAACATGATTAAGAAAATAGGAAAACAATCAAAATGTTAACCTGCCTTTTCTGATTTAACCTTTTGTTAAAACTCTGAACAAACTTACAATATTTCTATATTTATATCCCAAGCTAATTCCAATTATTATGGGTTTAAAAAGACTCACAATTAAAAAAAACACACCTTACAGTGGTAGAAGACATTTTGTTATACAATACCCAAATACTCATAGCCTAAAAATACACTGTTACAACAGGTGGAAAATAATTGCATTAAAAACCATATTACAAACTGAACATTGGCTTGTGAGTCTGGGGTACTTTTCTATTTCAAAAACATCTCTCTCTGTGGTGAAGCAGCTGATCTCTATATTATCAAAAGTAATCAGTTATCAGGGTAGGCTATATTTCTTCCAAACAATCAAAATGCTTCATTGCAGCAGTGTTTTCTGGGGGGAAAACTCATAAGATAATTTTTAACTTTCAAAATATATGATGTGCTTGGGGTAAAAGGAAAAACAAACAGAACCCTCAATAGCAAATCAATTGTTTTCTTGGGTTGTTTATATGCCGTGCACTTTCTCTGTACAGAAAAAAACCCTGTAGGTGGCAGTGATTGTACTGTACGCGATCTATTAATATGCAAGCTAAGCAGGGTTGGCCCTGGTGAGTATTTGGAGGGGAGATAACACCAAGGATTTCTAGGGTCACTATGTAGAGGAAGGTAGTGGCAAATCACCTCTGTTGGTGTTTTTACTTGAAAACTCTACTGGGTTGCCATAAATCAACTGTGATTTGATGGTACTTTATACACACTTCTTAAATTCTACTGAAATCTCTTGCCTTATGGGACCATCTTGTGGGAATAATGTCATGTTAAATTAGCAACACATGTTCCACATAAAACCTGCTCTTAATAAAACCATGATTAAAACAACAGAGAAATATAGAATAGTTTACTTCACTTTAGTCTAATTTTGCATTCTTTACATTATGTACATAACTAACTTAAAAATGGAAAAATGGAAGTTCATAAGTGAAAGTTGCATCTCTAGAACTCTGGCTATTTTGGCACCATTACAGAAATATCATACATGGTGAACCAAATATAGCATTTTTGCAAGTTTACAAACACTTGCACATTTCTTGTATGACATGCAATCAGTGACCTCTTTGGGCATGCAACATGGAAAGGAAGCTACTAGAGTGTGGTGTTCCTTACACAATCATATCTTCAGCATGCTCAGAGTGACATCATCCCTTCAGTTCCACAGCAGCAGCCTTGAAATACAGGAAGGGGCCTTGTGAATGTGTCCAGATGGCTCTATAGCTTCATACACTATTTCTGTAACTGGCCTTGACTAAATTGCTACCACAAGTCTACTATTTGAGATTTGGGCTGGAGTAAATCACCACCATATTCCTAGAATCATCCCACAACTATAGCAGAAACTTTAGAACACACAAGGTGGGTGTAAAGTGGCCATTCCATGTCTCCAGGGTACTGGGATTCTAACTTATATTGTGTTTCTGGAACTAACTGGGAATATCCGCCATGTCTTCTTAGAATGTACATCCACCATAATAAGAGTACAACTTAGATTTGGTTTGAAGATCACCAGTGCATCTGTTTCTAGGATACTGGCAAAATAATTGATTGTTAATACGCTCTGAGGACCATGGGATTTATTTTCAGTGTGAGTTCGTATTTGAATATAACATTGTGTGCCATTGGAAAAGGATTTGCACATCTTCCAGGTGATTGTTGGTATATGTCCCTGGCTACTGAAAAGTCCAACAATACACTGACAGAGTTTAAGATGCTCACACATATAAAATAATTACCAAGTTGAAAGTGCTGAAAGCACATCCTATATATAAATAGTCATGTTTACAAGAAGTCCGTACTCATTTCAGATTTTTTGCTTATGATTTGTGCTTGTCTCCATTAATAGATATCAAGTTGACACATAGTCTGGTTTTTTTAAAGCATAGGAAATACTTCAAATCTTTAAAAAGAGAGGAAATCAGTGGATTGATGTGCCTTAGAGTATGTTAAGACTTCACAGAATAACAGTTATATCTAGTACTGAGTGATTTGATTCATAATCTGTTCCAAAATTCATTCCATACTGTATTATTTAAGAGCAAATGCAGCACAAAAACCAAAAAGGGCGGAAATTAATTTTTTAATGGAAGCAACCAGAACAAACCATTCGCAGCAAAGTGTTTATAAACATTTTAAATTATGAAAGTTAAGGGCAACAGGCTTGGAGGAACATAAATGTTACCTTTTTTATTGTTTCTTACAGCTAGACATGAATAATTCATTTCAACAATTTTTGTACGATTTTAATTACGTAATTAAAAATCAGTAAAAGGATTGTGAATGAAATGCCTAATTTACTAATCAGGGTTCCTTTAACAGAAGCTTTATTCTATATTATAATATATAATATAATGTAATTGGCTCAAAGGAAGCACATATTTCATCTCACCTCATTGAAATGGTGATTGCCCTTCATGGTCGAAGCAAATGTGTGTGTGGAGAAGGTGGGCTAAGCTTGCAGGGTACATTTTCCCCCCTTAAATCTGGATCTTAGAAGATTTCTGTATATAATTTTAAACTACAGAGTGAGATTTTCTGTAGTCTGAATGCAATGACTGATACCTTTAACCAGATTTATTTATCATTGCAATTATTTATTTTACATTGGCGAAGCAAAGATGAAAATAATGCTTTGGAAGATAAATGTCTTCTAGCCATTTCATGTTGTTATCAATAGCCTAGCTTCAGAAAAACAATAGAAGCTTTGGACTTTTGTTTGATAGACAGAAGTTCTCCCTACCACATACTTGTTTGAAATACAAATGTTCTAATTCTCATATACAGAAAAAGATTCACTAAGTATATACACATTTTAAATGAAAAGGATCTTGAAATCAAGTATGCCCCCAACTCTTCCTAAAATTAAATTTTAACATAGCGACAAAACCATATTTTCTCCTTTATCAAACAATAAGTATTACCTGAAACAGTATGAAAACTCCCCCTTAATTTCTTAGCTTTGAAACATTAAGATAACAGTAATTGTGTTTTTTAGCTTTAAAAAAAGCACATCTTTTTCAAGGTACAATTTAACAGCTTTCTGGTTTCTGGATTCAGCATTTATATGTCCATGTCTAGATATTACTTCAACATGAAGATAGTTTAGTATCAAGAACTGTGTTGCTACCTGGAATAGAGTTGGGTAATCCCAAACCTTGTGATTCATGAGCTAGCACAGCAGATCTTGCTATTCAGCATGGCTAACTGCAATTTGTGGCTCAGCAAGCGACTCAGTTCACATTTGCTTTTAGCTACATTAATCCCCATTTTACATATTTCTTATTAATTATTCATGTAAAAATAATCTAAAACATAGAATAGCCACATTTCAAACCAACCACTCTGTTACAAATGCATGCAAACATCTTATTTGTTTTGGTGAAATCTACCAATGAGTGTCAGTGTGTTCAGGATGGGATCTAAGAGCTAAAGAAATATCAGTATTTAGTAAATTAAGTAAATGAAGCTTCAAAAGTTTACCGACATAAGCCATTACATTACAAGTTCTACTTAAAAATCATCTCTGATTATTATAATTTTTATTTAATTGAATACACACACACATAGTGTAGAATGAATAGCAAAATTGCAAATTATAAAAAAAGTTAAATGTTTTGGTCTCCTTTCTTATTCTGTACACATAAACACAAATACACTAACACACATAAATTGCACATGCATACATACACTCATACATATTGACATACATTTTTGTATATTTTTGCATTATGTTGCACCTTTTATACCCAATTTGAAAAAAAAATCAAGTAAGGGCTAAGCCAAAAGTCCGGATTCAATTGTCACTGTCTTTATAAGAATATACTCTGATACTGAACCCTACTGAGGTCATTTGTGTTTTATCAGACTAATTATTAAAATGAAAAAAAAACACCCTACTTACTTGGAGATCCTGTCGAGTGCCTGTGTGGCTGATTATTTTTTTCTCTGTTCTGAGTCAAAGTACTTCCACTAGTCACGGAAACAAGCTCTAAATCCGTGTCTTCTCTCCTTACAGGGCTTGTCTGGAAGCAGAAGGAGAGCATGTACACAATCAAGAAACAAAATATGACATTTTCTGAATGCAGCTCACATTACTCTCAAATAAACAAGCTGGCTCTGTCAAACATTCTTCTTCAGAATGATACCACAGTCCTTTATTGCTGCCCAGTCTGAACAAATGCACTATGTCAAAGCACTTTAGTAAATAGGAGGCGATCTAAAAATTGTGGTTTGTGATCAGCATTGGTGCAGCAACAAAAGACAACATTTTAGTACAGTAATTTTGAAGAAAATAAATCTTGCAGACAACTG
Organism: Sphaerodactylus townsendi; assembly: GCF_021028975.2. Classification (NCBI taxonomy): domain Eukaryota; kingdom Metazoa; phylum Chordata; class Lepidosauria; order Squamata; family Sphaerodactylidae; genus Sphaerodactylus; species Sphaerodactylus townsendi. Next base: position 51,677,367 of record NC_059430.1, read on the forward strand.
ATGAAACCTTAAACAGCTTAAGATCATTTACTGAGCAGTCTATAATTTAAGTTGGAGTTGAATGTCAGAAATGTTATATTTGATTATTTTTGCAATATTTGTGCTTAATCCAGAGCGAGTATCAGTTCTATCAATCAAACATCCAGTACATCATCTCATCTTACTTCTTTACTGCCTAACCAAGCCTCCATAAAAGGTTTCACATACATCTTGTACAAGGTGAGTATATTGAAATGTAACATATTGGTAGATTAAAAGAACAGAGCAATGTTCTTTTATGTCAATAATATTAAGACTCAGAATGGAGGACTAGTACTAAAATTACTTCAATGGCTTCAGTAACTGCACATATTTAAATGCATAGCCTTCACTTTTTGCTCATATTTGTGCATGACAAAAGCTTTCACATTTACTTCTAATTAATAGTAGCATTTCTGTTTAATCTTATTTCTTAGTAAGGAATGCAGCTGTTAAAACTGAATTATGTATGTATTAGTTCGTCATTAAATATACTTAGAATACACTACTTGTGAACTTAGTGCTTAGTGTAAAAATCACATAGAAAATTCTAAGTCACTAAAATTCACAGTGCATTAAAGCATAGTTACCACTAACTGATTTCTATAGGATCAAAGTGTTTCAGATTTCATTGATTTCTTTTGAACATCTGGTCTTAAGTTTTGTAATATGCCCTAAGTGATGCCTGTGATTTCAAGATCTACACAGAAGAAGTCAATAAAATCAGGTCATGTTTGTCCATTGTTATGGATTACATCCATTTTTATCAACCCCATTTTCTACACAGATTATACCTTTTTATGGGAGAAACGGTATACTTTCACAAGGTACAGAATCAATTACTAACAAGTTCAACATGAGGCTGCTCGTGAAGACTGCTGAGAAGATTTAGCTAATACAGAACACTGCAACCTGCCTGTTTGTTGGAGATCGGAATCATATGCATCTTGTTTAGCAACAGTTGTGCTGGCTTCCATTAGCTTCTGGACCTAAATCTAAATATTGGTCATTATTTAAAATCTTTCATTGTTTGGGCAATCTCTCATCCCATATCAGCTTAGCCTGGCCTATTGTTCTGTAGGGCAGTTCTTGCACCCAAAGTGTGTGACAAAAAAACAGTTGTGGTAAGAAGCAGTGTCTTGAGTACAATTGGTCTAAGGCTGTAAAATAACAGAACTGCTTTGGTCTTGCAGTTTTTCAACCTCCCTTTTTCCAGAACACCTGACAAAACAGAATCTCTCGATAAGCACCACGACAAAATACTTTTTTCTGGGAAACTATCTACTGCACTCTGAGGCTGGGGGCTCAGGGGTTTGGTCTCTTTATGAATTTACAGGACCAAGCCATGTTTCTAATTACTGGTTTTACAGATATGTACACTTTTAACATCTGTTTAATTATTCCAGAGGTGGGATCCAGCAGGTTCTCACAGGTTCCCGAGAGTAGGTTACTAATTATTTGTGTGTGCTGAGAGGGGGTTACTAATTGGTGATTTTGTCACGTGATTTTTGCCTTAGTTATACCCCTCCTCTCAGCAGTAGCGCGCAGAACTTGAAGCAGTCTAGCAGGAGGTGCACCGGTGTGCGTGGCAGCCTGCGCCTGTGTGCATTCGTTTCCCGCCCAAGGACCGGCGCAGTGGCTGCGTCCTTGCCACAGCCCTGCCCCTGGAATGCCTGGCCACGCCCCCGTTGTGCCCGGCCCAGCCCCATTGGCGCTACGCCACAGTTTGAATCCCACCACCATGGGAACCTGTTACTAAAATGTCTGGATCCCATCACTGAATTATTCTCTTTCTTGAAGATCCTAATTGGATGGAGAGGTGGGATACAAATCTTTTAAATCATAATAAAAACTCTTGAGTCTGGAAAATTTGATCTCTAATGGAGTATTATTAAATATTTGACCATCTCACAACTCTTGTACACAACTCTTGTACACAAGCTGATTGACTGGTAATGTCAGGGGCTGAAGGGGAGGGAGGGGAGGTGGTGAGGGCTGGCATGCAAGGGAGGGGAGGGGGGGCCAGCATTTGGTCATGGCCCACCCACCCTAGCGGAGGGAGAGGGAGGAGAGGCATGCAAGGGAATGGGGGAAGGAGGGGAAGCATGCAAGGGAAGGGGAGGGAGGGAGGGGTGGCATGCAAGGGAGGGGAGGGATAATAAAAAACTCTCAGTTGAATAAAAAACTCTCAGTTGAACTGCATATTTTGCATACAAGTATTAATTAGTGATTATTATTAGTTTGTCAAGGCACTTTGCCACAGCCCTAGAACAAGTAAGGCATAAAAGCAAATATTTCCTATTGAATGTCTTCCTCTTATAATCAGAAAAGATGGTCACTCTCCTATTTTTAAGAGAGGTATCCATCCCTCTCTTAGAAGAATGATACGTGATGTAGTATAAATGAATTTATCTAGAATAACTAGTAGTTTATTTATTAATGAAATTTGGGGATTAAGAAGTAAATAATGTAGATAGAAAAATATTTCAGAACTCTTGAAATTGCTAGAATTTTCACATCTGTAAAAGGCATTTTGGAAAAACAGTGCATTTTGAAAAACTCAGTGGCTATTACCAATAATGAACCTCAAGGGCAAGTTGTAGTGCATGGATTGAGAAAAGGATGAAAGCTTCAGTCTTCCTTTTGTGGCCAGCCATTCTTAAATGTTTTGTTGACGAAAAGAGTAACGTTATCACTATGGCCCTTTCTGCACGGGCATTGAGCGGGGCAGCATCAGCAGAAACAGTGCCGATGCTGCCCCCCGGAACAGTTCTCATGGACAGTCCCGGAAGGGGCGCAGGTGACGGTGCAGCCTTTGCACAGGCTGTGCCATCCCTGAACACCTTCCCTTCTTCTCCTGGCTGCTGGTGCGTCACAGAGGCCAGGGGACACACACCCCTGGCCTGAGCGACGGCTCTGGAGTTGCAGGCCAGGAATGTGTGTCCCCTGGCCTCTCCAACATGCCGGAAGTCAGGAGAAAAAGGTAGGGCATTCGGGGAAGGCGGGGTTGGGGGTGGGGTGGGGTGCACGGCAGTGGGTGGAAGATGCCACTGTTGAAAAACTTCGCTCCTGGAGAGAGGTTCAACAGTGGCGTCTTCATGCCGCTTGAGCGTTCCCAGCAGGGCACTGCTGCTGTGCGAACGCCACCCCAAGGACGGCGTTTTTAGCATCCCTGGGGCGCTGTTATCCGCCCATGTGGAAACAGTCTACATGACATGTAAGCAGCTGGGGTGGCATAATTATCTTGCTGTGAGCAAGAAACTGTAAATTATCCAGGGAACCATTGGTATGATCCATAGGTAGGAAGTGAAGAAAAGAATGACTATTTGAACTGCTATTTGAACCTCTATTTGTTGCACAGCATAGGTAATAAATACTAGCTGGGATCATCAATATGAAAATTGTAAATGGAAGGATATAAGATCACTTAATATAAGATCTTGGGTATAACTGTGGGTTGCTGGATGAATAGTGGAGGATAGATCTATCACTCCATTGTGAATAATTTCATCAGTGGCTACTAGCCATTGTGACTAAAGAGAACCTCCACATTCAGAGGCAGAAAACCTCTGAATGCCAATGCCAGGAGGCAACATCAGGAGAAGGTCTTGGCCTCTATGCATATTAGGCTGGCCTTCCAGGATGCTGGACCGGATGGATACTGGTCTGATCCTCCATTGTTCTGATGTTTTAGCATTCATTTTCCCATCTTATTTTCACACTTTTACAACTGTTCATTTTGAGTGAGTGCATGCTTCCCATATTAATTGTCCCCTGAAAATGCTTGCAAATTCATCTATTAATTAAAATATTCAAACCTTGCTTCAAGGAGCTTCTGCATGACAGAAAAAAAAGCAAGGACTCAGGTTGATAATGAGCAGGCTGTCTTAATTCAGGGAACTTCTTCCCAGAAGTGGAAAATTATACATGTTTAATGTACAGTGCTTTATATTTGTTATTGCTGCTGCTTTAATTTGCTGTGAATTGCTAATATCACTGCTAAGAGTGAGATGGTTTTATTACTGTTAGGGCAGTTTTTTTTTACTGTGCTCTTAATTTCTTAAATTTATTTTTACAGTTTTATTGGTTGCTGCCTGGAACACCTCCACAGAGCCAGCATATAGTGTTTCTAGATAAATAAAAAGAAGACACAAAGTCATAAGATAACACTGGAAGTGGTCACACAGGCCATCTAGTCCAACCTCTGTGCTATGCAGGATGAGCTAAAAGCATCCCTGATAAGTGTTTGTCCAGCCACTGCTTGAAGACTGCCTGTGAGGGGGAGCTCACCTTTAGGCAGTTGATTCCAGTGCTGAACTACTATTATTGTAAAATGTTTTTTCCAAATATCCAGCCAGTTTATAAGCTAGTTACAAAAAATCTCCATAATAATTGAAACATAATTTAATCATTGATTACATCTATTAATCATCCATTACAGATGTTTTAATTAAGGGCAAAATGTCTTACCACAAGCTGAACTCTTCCTCCCTTGAGAACTTCAGGGTCTATCTCAGGCAAAAAATGCTTGCTATGCATTGGTCAGAAAACAGTGAAAACATTAGTAACTTATTAAAATATCCATTCAAAAGTCAGAATGACAAATTTAAAGCATGCCAAAATGCCTACCCAGTGGCATTTTGACTTTTTTCCTTTATAAAAAGCAAGTCTCCAAATGATATCAGAAATGGTTTTTCTAAATTTTCTGTTTCGGATGTGGGTAGCCACACAGCATGGTGAATATGCTGTTCAAGAAACAAAAGGCCAGTGCATCCTAATGAATCTCAAACGTATTTCATGGTCCTTTGTGTCCTGGCTCTAGGTTACAATCTTAAACACAGATATAGGAACACTGGATTAAAATCAATGGAATTACAACTGCAAGACACCTACTATTTGGAAATGACTGGCTGTCAAGTGTTTTGAACTGCATTAAGAATTTGGGCTGTTATTTTCAGTAAGGCTTAAGAATATTATTTTTAAGAAGCTGACTAGAACTGATAAGGTAATCAGTTACTGCCAGAAAGTTTAAGATAAAATTCTCTAAATGCAAGTTCTTTAATAGCTCATAATTTATCAAATTTGCTAGTAATATTAAAGAAGTAAACATTACATACATCACTATCTGATCTTATTCAAGCAGTTTATTACCTTGTGGTAATCTTGGTTTTTGTAAGATAATTTATCAGCCATTCGATCTTCATAATTCTGACTGTTCTCCCCATCAGTATTTTAGCACAAAGTTCAGTGAAAGCTGAATTAGACATAATATCTAAATGGTCTTAAGCAATGCTGTTAACATTATTAATGTGCCGCTCTCAAACATTTGAAAACAATTCCTGTTGAACAGAGGCCATCCTGTCTTACTTTTGGAAACTATAGTGCTTTCCTTGAAAGAAAAGTTTTTAATGAATATTAACCAACTGATAGAATTAAGGATGAAGATTGTTTAAAAAATTCTCTTGTTCTCTCTCTTTCCATAAAAGAATTCTGCCAGTTGGTTAACTTTCACCCAACTTTTCATTAAAATTTAAAGGATCACTGAGAATGACAGGATTTTTTGTAACTACCATGTAACTGCAAATGATAGCTTAAAAGGTTATACTAGTAAATTGTAATTGAGTTTCTCCCATGTAGGATGTTGTGGGTTTTCCAGGTTGAATGGCCATCTTCTGGTGGTATTTTCTCCTGACGTTTCGCCTGCATCAATACTGCAATACAAAATACTACTGGAACATGGCCATACAACCCAGAAAACCCACAACATCCTAGTGATTCTGGCTGTGAAAGCCTCAGACAATACATTTTCTCCCATGTATTTTTCCTATTGTCATTCTATATATTTTAAAAATATATTAAGTTTTTTTAATGATTACTTTCTTGGATTCTGTGAAATGATGACTGTATCCTTGAATAATGTATTATAACCTTATTCTAAACACATTTGCTTGGAATGAACAATGTTATTGCAAGTAAATGGCTTTAGCTTATTAGCTCCTGCACCAGTTCCCATCTGAAATAACAATAATTGTCCAATTTGAACAAATTTATATTTGGGCTGTAAATGTATTATGGGGTAAAAAAACTGTCCTGCAAAACAAAGCAAATAAACATTTTTTGGAGTGGTAGAAGTCAGAATGTCACATAACCCCTTCAGCCCTTTTTCAAACACCCAAACCTTGATACATATTTTCATGAGAGGAAGAGGGTTTTTGGTTTAAACCCAACTTTTTAACATATTTAATTACTAGTTCTGCAGAATAAACTTAGAATGCTTTATGGCTATGGTGGGTGGTTTCAAATGTGAACATCTACTTGTGCACACAAGTTCTTCTGATGTGTTTTTCTGCAGGCTTATTAAATTACAAACATTTTGACGTAGTGGTTAAACCATTGGAATAAATAATGGAGCACCAAATGCTGACTGTGCCATGAAGCTTGAAGGGTGATCTTGGGCCAGTCTTGAACCAGTCCTCTCTCTCAGCCTAACATACTTCACAGGTTTGTTGTGAGGGTAATTTTTGGAAACCAACGTGTGCCACCCTGAACTCCTTGGGAAAGGGCAAGATAAAAATGTTCGAAGTGAGTAAAATACAACAAAACATTAAAATTGCCCATCTGTCTTCCAACTTGCTTTTCTGGCATAAAATGAAGAGAACTCTAACATTCTTTTTATTGATGTAGGCCTGCCCAGGGCATCTGGCTCCTTCCACATTTGAGCTTCATATTCTTCTTCAACTGAATTTAAAAAAATCTTTTGACTTCTAATAGACATCTGTTCGATTAGATGGTGAAAAAAATCACTAGCTAAACAAATAGATATTTGCTTCTTCTAAAAGTCAAAAGACAGAATTTTCTCAGGCACAAACACTTGCAATGTTGTTAATTTTCTTAAAATTAAAAAAACCTCTTCATATTCTTTTGACCCTTGGATTATACCCTCAATATGATTCTCCTCTTTGCTGCTCATGCTCTTGTCTGTTTCAAATGTAGCATTTACCACATCATATCAATGCATTATTTAGAATATCTGGTTAGCTATTAAATTACAATAATTTGAATATATTCCGTAACTTGAAGAGCATATGAAAAACATGTTTCCTTGTATTTTTCATAAATTTGGGCTTCTGACAGACAATTTGGGCTTCTGATAGACAATTATAGATATTATGAAGAGATATTGCATGCTGGCATGTCATAGCAATTCACTAATTTTTATGATAGCATGAAATGCAGAATTTATTAAATTAATTCTCAACAGGAGTGTATTTAAAATTTGACAATCTGGCCTTGGGATAAAATGGCTTATTTGTTTTAGGACAATTAAGATGGTCTTCATATTACATGATGTATTATTACAATTCAAAAATCTAATTTAAAGTTAGTGAGCTCACCATTTTTCATTTTTGGGACTAGGTCCTTCATAATCCCAAACTTGTGTATGAAGCCACTGGTATGTACGTTCTTTGTTTTTTTCCATCTTCTCTACTAATTTATCTGAGTAAGTGAAGTCTTCTTCCTTATCTGAGAACAAGAAGAATATTTGGATTCCATAGTTCCATAAATACCAAATAAACAGCCTTGCAGCACAATCCGGTGTAAGGAATCCTGAATTCATGTTGGTATTAAGAAAAACAGGTAACTTGAGAAAAACCACTGATCAGTTGTGGTCTTGAAATACTTGTTTCCATCTCAAAAACCTATGATTGGATTGACTAATCTGTTTGTATGAAGAACAACAAAGAATGTCTTAATCCCCCTTAAATACAGTGGTGAAGTATAGGCTACTTTACAATAATAATAAGTCTTATGTATGTATGTAATGACAAGCTGCAAATATCTTACGGTGATCCCAGAAAAGGACTTCAAAGACAAATGAGCTTTTAAAATCTCATAAGATCAGGCTATATCATACCAATACACATCGTCAGTTACTAGATTTAGCCTAACTGAAAAAATACTCTTCTTATTCTGAGTACCAAATAAACTTCATGTGAAGTTCCATGAATGGACCTCTGGAAACATTGTTCTCAGATGCACAGGCTGATAGCAGATTTGCCATTAACCTCAGAGTACAGTTACTAGAGGACAAGATGTAGGAAATGAATTTGTAGGGCATGCAGGAGCATAGGTCATTTATATATGCACTACTTAACCCACGGGTCTTTGTTTCACAGTGCGTGGGAGAGGGAGGTTTGTTTATGCAGGGATTCTTCTGCCACAGTGTCACTAGCCTAGCCACCATTATGCCCCTCCCTCCCTGCTTCCTTGTCCCTTCCATATAACCTTTATCTGGGGAAACTGCCACCTGTGTAGGGGTCTTTTTTGGGTGCCATCTAGTTTTAATTCACTGGACCATATAAGTTTCACATAAATTGCAAGGGTCTATCATTCCATCAATAGATCCTTAGTATGAAAAAAAAATTAAAAAAATCCTTTTTGATCCTTCTATAGTGGGGTCTGGAAGAGTGGGAAAACCTGCTGTTGTGGGGGTGAGGGGAGGTGGGAAGAAAGCTAAACACATGCTTATTCCCTTCATTTTCCCTGTGAAGGAAAATAAAAAGTTGCACCGAGAGCCTTCAGAAACTGCAGAGATTCTCTGATCTGACAGTTCAGTGAGTTCCAAAGATGGGACAATGGGTGTGTAACTGAGAATTCAAGCTGAAGGGATGTATGCTTAGTGTGAAGGAGATCACAAGTGCATAAATAGCCATGGTCAGCATTGGTCTAAAGTCAAGAATCCATACAGCGATCCAGGGCAGACAAGGTAAAAGCAATGCCCTTGCCATTTTACACCCTGGTAGGATGAAAGCAGTCCCTGGAGGAATACTTGAAGAGATGGGACCAAATGAACCTTCCAGTGCGACATATTCCAGAGCATGAATGGAAACTATGGAGAAAGTCCAGCTTTTATTTAGGAGTTTAATCTTTCCAGGTGTTTTATGGTCTGGTTTGGGGTCTGTTTATATGACCTTTATTTGAAAGGTGAGTATCACTGTTCTAAACAAAAAGTGTAACATATGCTAGTGGGAGAGTCCTGGAAGAGAGAAGGGACTACACACTTTTATGAAGGTGGTTCTATACTTGTTTCTGTTTAGCAAATATCACTCAAGGTAGCCTGTTCCCTTTGAAGAATAGGGTTACTGTCAGTCTTGAATTATTAAGTAGAGTAAATCCTCTTATAATGCTGAAACTTAATCTTGCCTTCTACACCAAGGGAGAGATCTTCCAGTTCACTTAATTTACCTCCAAACATCATCAGGCCCCTCAGTGGCTCTCTGTTTCCCACTTGCCATTTATCCCTTCCCTGGCTGTGGTTCCACCTCTTGTGTACATCCTTCTCACACTCGAGTGGTGATGGACAACTCATACTCCACTGGTTTCCCCCTATTGGTATGCATTGTCAATTTTGGCATGTGTTTGGGCCATAGCCCAGTTAATATGGTAACTATTTCAACTTGCAAGTTCTTCAGAAAGGTTAAAAATAGGAAAGGAGGGATGATTTATGAGATCAGAAAGCAAATCCTGGTTAAAGTGAATGCATGCACACCACAGTGTACATTTGTAACATGGAAGAAACAAAAGGAAAGACACAATGAGGTCCACAATGTGATATATGATGTATATGTGATATATGAACCAAACAATGAGTGCCAAGCGAAGTGAGATAATCTTAGATGCTAACAATATTTTAGAAACAACAACTCACACAAGCTGGTAAGAGTCAACTTCAAATGAAGACATTCATAATTCATTACATGTCCCAAAGAGACTGGCTCTTTGTCTTTTTGATCCAGAAATCCTGGATCTTGGTTAATTTTATAATATGTTTTAATATTATGTGGTACATTGCCAAACATTTGTTCCTGATTTTTTAAAATGCTTGGACAATTGCAAGTTACTGAAGCACCTGATTTCTAAATTTTGTCTCTGATTTACATGGCATTTAATCCTTTCCACTGATTATGTGATACAGAAAATAGTATCTTCTGTGATTATTTGATATTCTTTATTGTTGAAGACAAAAGACAACTTCAACTTATTCTTTGACATTTTCTCTTGCAATCAGCAGCAAGTTAACAAAAAGTTGTTTCTCTTGATGCATTGGGAAGATTGCCAGTTATTCCTTTAACAAAAGAACAAAACACACGGATATCTAATGTCTAGATCAGGAAGCTGCCAAGTAATTAAATATAATGTAATTAAATATAATGTACAGGCTTTAATTATGTTAATTATTTAACAATTGAACTTCTTTTAATATAGTTTATTTAGCATAGTCCTTTTAATTTAATTTAGCATTTCAAAATATAACCACACTGAATAACAGTACAGCAAACCTTCAAAACAGATCAAAACAATCTTTTGCTTTTACTTTACATCTCAAAACCAGATTATTAAAAATGCTTGTAGGGATAGGCAGGAATTATTGATTAGTAATTGCAGTTAACTATTTTATAAGTGGTTAATATTCAAAAGTCTGCTTCATGTATGTATTACGTTCTGCCAACATAGGTGTACTGGATTTGGAGGGATAGAATTTTCAAAATGAACAATACAGGCAGGGTAAAGCAGGCTAGTCCTTTACAGATGATGTTTGAAAATTTTGGATTTTTCTTTAGCAAAGGTAGCCCTGGTTTAGTCACCCGCTTGACACCGGGTCTCTACAAAACAGATTAGAAATCAGAAAGGTGGGTATTGCTCAGTGGTGAGATTCAAATAATTTAACAACCAATTCCAGTGGTGGGATTCATATAATTTAACAACTGGTTGGTTACAAGCACCCTTTTTACAACCGGTTCTGCCGAAGTGGTGAGAACCTGCTGAATCCCACCACTGGTACTGCTATGCTGGGAAGGGAAAATGAGCATGAAGTATTTGAAGAATTAAACTTCATTAAAGCAAAGCAGATGGTCCATCATTTAATTCAAAATGTTAGCTTGTAATGGCAACCATTAGGTAATAGCCTTACAATGACTATGCAGAATTACCCCAGTTTGAATTCCAGTGAAATTAATAAGTATATACTGAAGTAACTACAGTATTATTCTATATAAATCTTTTTTTCTGTTAATGGAATCAGGATTTCAGTTTTGAATCAATACATTTAACTTTACTCTTTTGTGTTGAAAAACAAAAAGAATTATTATATACAATGTTACAATTATTTATTCATTTATTATTCAAACTTGATATACCGCCCGATCCCCAAAGGGATCTTTGATAATAATTATCATTATTCTACATTATAATACTGTGAGATATGGCTCTATAGTATGAATAATCTCTGAAACAATCTCTGAAATGGTTAATAAAATAACCAAATAATGTGCATAGGAGAAAGTGGCTAAGTTAAAAAGGGCAAAACTGATGCAAGCTACATAAGTGCTAGCATTTTAACCAGTGTTTAACTTTTCTGATTTATAGGAAGAATTCACCTCCCCCACAAAACATCAGTGCTACTGCAGCCAAAGTCAGATAAATAAAGAAAGCAGCCATTCAGTCTATGTAGTTTGGATGAATTTCAGATCTTTGTAACACTGCCAACATTCACATCTAACGCTTACTTTTTAAAAACTGCCATGAGGTTGCATTAAGAAAAATGGAAGGCAGGTATCACAGCAATCCTATTTGTGGTCTGCAAGTAAAGCGTAGGACTTGGGATTTTTGCTTATGAAGGTAAGTGGCTTACGCTTTGATCATGATGATTTGCACCAGGATGAAAACTTCAAACACAGTTTACATTAAGGAAAATACTTTTTTAAAAAGGATAAGAAAATCAAACCTAGCAAGTATTTCTTTTACTAGACATTTGCTTTTCCAGCAAACATTTCAGAGTTAGACTGGGAAATGTGCACCATAAGGTCTGTCTGTCTGTCTCTCTCTGTGTGTGTGCACGTATATATACTGTATATATTTACTACTCCAAACCAGAAAATGCTAATGTGTAGTTAGAGCAAAAACGATGGGTATAACAGAGAAAAAAGAATGCAACCAGTGGAATATTTTACACTTTCAGAAGTCATTCCCATGTCTGTTGAGACATCTATGGTTTTTAATTTATTTTGAAACATTGAAGATTATGGATCTCTCCACAGACATGTATTTCATTTCTTGCATTTCTATCCCATCTTTATATCTGTTTGAGGAATCAAGCATATCAGAGATATGTCTTAATGATACATTTAAATCACCCTTCCTCTGTGCCATTGTTCCGATCCATACTGGTCCACTGAGTTCTCGCTAACTGAATTTTTTAAAAAATGGGTATTCTAGATATAGAACTCCAAGTACCCCACACATTTTGTCCCTAACAACCTTCCTTTAGCAGATAATTTTTTTAGTAGAAAAAGTCATTAGATCCTGTCCTACATTGTTCAATCTCAAAGACTTTCACAGCTACAAAACCTGGACAGATGAGGGTTAAGACTGATTCAAATATAACCATTTTCTCAGGCAGAGAAAGAGAGGCATAGAAGAAACAGTGATACTTATGTGCTAAGAGGTTAACATGCAACAACAGCAGTGGACAGTACTGAGCTTCTGGAGCTCTCACAAGAAGACTATCTTTCCCATTGCTTTGGTCCTTGATTTAGCAACAATTTTGGGGGAACAATGATAGAGTGGAACCATCTGTACTACCTTGTGCCACATTCTAAAAGCCTTCATGGAGCATTGCATAGGATGTCCCTCCAGTTATGGATTAAGAGCACAAAGGAGAGAATTACAAATAGGATTGCATATTCTTGAGCAGATGCATGACCATCATAATGAAAGACAGATGGGTAAAAAAAGAGAGAAGCTGTTAAGGTTGTCTTTCAGAGTTAGGACACTGGGTGAGTGGCAAGGCACACTGGTAAAATGCTCTTCTGAACAGTTCCGATCTGGTATGTGTCCAGGCTTTCAAGAGAACCTCTGAATAAGATGAACAATTTGAATAACACTAAAGACAATAGGAAAAGAGAAAATTGAGAACCAGAAACAGGAGATTAGGGTTGGAGTCAACTGAGCTATTTGGATGAACCTGACTTTAAAAGGTTTGCATTCTCTGCAGTCTTTAAGTTTTTTAAAAAAATTAAAACCTTAATGCCATTAATAAACTGCACAGAAAGCAAGCACCTAATGAACAAGGCATTTGTCTTTGAATATATATTAGTGTAAGTGATGTATTTCCATTTACAAAATGTACACTAAAATATGTTTCAAAGAGAATACCAATCTCAGAACACCATGACATCTCAAGTAAATTTTAGCATATACAGCCTAGACTACCAAGAAAGCCTGACAAAAATCTAGGAAAGCAGACCTGGCTAAGAGTCAGGAGTCATGCTTATTATACAGAAGTCCCAGGGGTATCTTTCAATCAGAGGTCACAATCGAGGCAACAGAAGCAGTGTCACGATATCAGAGAAAGGGCCAATTCAGACCTGCTCCCTGACAGACAGTGAGGTCAGAGCTTGCGGCAAATCATTGTATTACAAGGGAATATTCCCTGTACACTTTTAGAGCTGTCATCTGAACAAACAAGGCCAGGTCATCTGTAGGTTAAATCTGAAGCTTTTGCTGACAATATAAACCACAGATTCTTCTTTAATTCTTTAATTATTTTTACCTGTAAGGATGCATTTTCATGAATATTCATAGTCATTTTAATCAAAGTATTGACTTAGAACAAACTGATTCTTATGATACCTGAATTCTACCCATTTCAGTAAGAAATCTTCCTTGCTAAACAGCAAATGGGATACTGGCCTATTTACCCCTCTCACCAGCTGCTGAACAACTCAGAAACAGATACTTCTACAGTTAGACTCCTAGGGATATCAAGGTCATATATTATCTGACTAATCTCTATTTGACACAGGAGTACTAATGGTTGGTCTCAGCTAGCATAACATATCCACCAACACACAGAACCAGGGTCCAGAACATTTATCCTATTTCAAGGATTGGGTGCACCCACATTCACTAAAATATGATAGAGAGGGTGCATCTGTAGTTAGCTCCTGTTGGCCAAGGTTCATACATATATCTTCCAACAGATGGTTGACAATGATGATCACCACCAAAAGAGAGCAATTAAGTCTAGATCCCCTGTTCTCCAGTTACCTTTGAATAAAAATGGTCTTTGTTAGCCATGTATGAGCATATGTAGGCAGAGGCCAAAAATATTCAGGTACCTTTATCCGGTGGGGTTTACTCCTGGAAAAGCAGACCATTTAAGGATCACAGCTTTACAGATGGGCTAGATTATTTGCCATGATGACCAAGATGATTGCAGATTTCAAATATTAATATTTTCAAATGAGAAGAATCAAACAGGACAGCATACTTTAGATACAACAGATGCTCTAGTGCTTATCACAAGAATGCTGAAAGGTTATGCTCCTGTATAGTTCCATTATTAACTATTATTTGTATCAATTTCTGCAATTTTTCATAAAAGATTCTAAATCTAGAGTACTTACTTTCTATTTGTGCAGATTATCTGGAAAGTGTAAAAGATATATGGCTTTATTCTCTGTATTGAATGGCAGCACATTTGCAATATCTAGGTTTTAATTTTGCTGTCTTTTGTTTAAAGAAACGTTTCACATTGTCAAAAGAAGCTGTAATATGTGGCTGATCCACAACTGTTTTAGTAAGAAAAAAAGAAAAAAGACATAACCGTATGTTCAATATTAAAAATGTTGCCACAAGGAAACAGTCTTGTTGGAATGTTGTAGTTCTGTGACCTCATTAAGGACAATTAATCCTTCACTATACTATAGTTCCCCTCCACAGAAACAGTCAGGATTTCTTTTTTTTAAGACATAACAGTCACTCACTTTATGAAAGCAACTATGTGCCCTTGTAGGGGTTTTGTACTTTACAGTCTATTCACCTAAAAATATTATAGTACCTTCAAAAATTCTTAGGAGGATTTCTATTACAGGACTCTCCTTTTTTTCCTGTGGGGATATAAAACAAAATCATCCCAATCTAGCAAAAGAGATGCTGCATGCTCAGAAAGTTGATGCATGGCGGATATCTTTCCACACCTAAGGGTGGAATGAACATGATTTTTGCTGACTTGGGTCCAAACATGCTTCACATAAATAGATGGTTGAAAAGCAATCATCTGCTCTCACTCCCTCTGAACTAGATTCACCTCATAATTGCCTCACTTAACAGATTATTGGCTCGGCCAACATTGATAACACCCTTTATAATGGGCAATGAGGACAGATTAGTGTTTTGAAGCATTGTACACTGAAAAGCTGAGATGAAGTACAAGCCACATATACTCAATAAAACTAGTGAATTAGTCTCAGCAAGAAAAGTGGGGTATAAATAATGGGCTATAAATAAAGTAAATAAATAAAGCAACACAATCTCAAATTATATGTGAACTTTTTGTCTCTACTGCGACTTCTAGGGTAACTAATCATGAATATGTTTCCTGTTCATGCAGTAGGATAGGTACATCTTGTTTGAATATATAGGCTTACCCTGTTTCTAGATGGAATGTATTTCCACAACTGGCATGTGCAAAGAAGACTTCAAAGACAAGAGCATGTCTTAGCCCTAATGATTTTGTAATGACAGAGACAATTAATAGAAGAAAAAAAATACAGTACAATCCAGACCATGGTCTTTTTATTTTGTTCTGAACAAGAGTTAAACTTCATTTAAACATTTTGCTGAACACTCTCTCCTAACTGATGTGTCCCCACCTCCTTCTCCCCTTGGCCAAACCTATTTGAATTTAAGTTGTTGCTAAAATTATCTGCCTTTTGCTCTAGGTCATAACCTTATTTAAGGGCAGGGAATAGTTATCAGGTCACCGACTGGTCAGATGAAAAGAATTTGAAATGCTTTACCACACATGGGTTTATTTCTCCAAATGACCGCTTTATGTAGTATTTGGGTTTTGGCTCAATGTTCTTCTTCTTTCCATTTATAAAAATTACGTAGCATAGAAAAACTACTGTGCATAAAATCATGAGGAAATGGCAAAAATTGAGAAAATAAAATAGTTTGTATTGTCTGATTTACCTTATTTGATAGATTAAAATTGCTCTCAGTAACCACTCAAAAAAATCCCTCTTATTGCCACCAACAGCAGCTCAGCTTGTTATGGTAGAAGACCAATATATGGTTTAGTTTTTTAAAAGTAAATTTTAACCTCCCCTGTGTAACAATTTCAGTTCTAAACATAATTGTTAGTTCTCCTTGAACTCAGAGGGACTTGCTTCTTGTGGACTATTACTTAAGCAAGATCAGTTTGGTACAGTGCAATCCTAAGCACAATTATACTATTTTAAGTCCATTGAATCCAATGGCCCTAGAAGCATGTAACTCTATTTAGGGTTGTAGAGTTCTTTTGGCACAGTGGGTATCTAGACCCACATTGAGAAATCCTTTAAGTGACTTTACAATCATTTTAATTTTAGAACCAAACACTGGTTTCAGAACAGAACTTAAATTTAACTGTGTGCTGGACTTTCAAAACTTACACAAAGTGACTCCTTTGGTACCAGCTTCAGTGTGCCAAGGCACAAAAAATGAATCCCTTAATGGCATATGAAAGCAACTCACTGGGATTTTTCAGGATGATGGAGAGGGTTGAGGCTAAGTCTGCCTAAACTTCAATAATAGCACCCTTGGGAAAGGATGCTGTAGTGAAGGAGTCATTATGATTTGGTTGTGCTTTTTGTGTGATCCTACTGATTCACACAGTCACCATTATGTCTGAATAAGACAATGTGCATATTTTCCAGCAAATATAGTATCCTAAAAATCATTGTAACCAAGTTGGAAAATATGCACAGTATCATATTTGTGCAATATGGTGACCACATGTACCAGAAGCTTCACACATCCTTACTTCTTCCCTTACATGTGGCTGGCTCTCAACCAAATAACTGAACAAGGCTCCTAAAGAATTTAAGGGTACAGAATTGAAAAGCTATTATTATCGGGTTCTCTTGGATTCTTTCTAAACACTGCAAAAACTTTTGCTTCCATCGAATAACTACAGTGGAAGAAATGATTGTGCAATCTACAACATTACCATTAGCATACACTGTTGAAGTTGTCTCAAGGTAGTGAAGGTCTGAACACAGGGTTTTAAAAATAAATATAAATATATGATGAAATGTATTTTAATGACATCTTTAAAATGTTTTGTACCAACTGGACAATTAAAGTGGTACCACTGAAGGTACTTTGTTGTTACTGCAAGGTAATCTGTTACTACTGTCCTCACCATTTGAAACTAACTTCTGATACTGGAGGCAACTTTAGGTAGTGTCTTTCAAGCATCTGAACATCAATCCCCATGTTATAAATTAATGGGTATTAGGAGTGCTCTCCAAAGCAAGTATTTGATCATGTCATAGAAAAAGAAAACTTAATAATTCAGTGGAACTTATTTCTGAGCAAACATCGGGGCCTAATTTTTCACATATTTTTAGCCAGATGCAACTTTTCCTATCAGTCCCATGCTGTGATATTGAAGGAGCCAAAAGAGGTACACTTTTGCTGCAATTGAATTTAATAGCAGAATATTATGCAATTGACAAGAAAGACCTACCAATCTATCTACTAATTACAAGTGCATAATATCTCTCCATACATTTACTCTTTTAGGAACAAAATTATCTAAATTTTGTTCCAAGTTAAAAGGTCCTAGAATGAGAGTAGGACATGCACTAGGGTTCATGACACAGCAATAATATAATAAAAACAGAAGGAATATATTTAGAGTATTAGTTAAGATGGCTTTGACTCTCTCTGACTATCAAGACCAACACTTCATAAAGGTGTTTCATTAGCTGACTTTTAACCTTGTGTTTCAGCAACAAGACTATTACTCCATAAGATTTTTAAAAAGAAGCAAAACTATATTAGAAAATTGGTGGCAGATTTCATTTGAAAAATTGTTCAAGACAATAGGAAGAGCGGACAATTTCAGCTATGTAACTGAAGCTCTAGCACGTGTACTGTAAAGCCCCTGCAGTCTTTTACAACTTTTTCAGAGCACTGCTGTTGTGAACTGGGTTTGCACTCTGCCAGCAAAGCAGCTCTGACCCATGCAGAGCCCTCCTTCACATCAACACTGCCTCAGGCTTTGCTGCGTTCTCCAAGAAGTCTTACATTTCAGGCATCAAGTTGAATTTCTTCTGGAGATGATTAACCCAAACCCATGACAGATTTTTTCCAAGATATCCAACTCCTTATGTTTATTTTATCCTGGCTCTTTTTGGATGTACTGGACACAAGTAACCTACTCATTTTACATGTTAAAGGGCTGGTAGAGAGCCATTAATTCCTTAAAATGAGAAAATATTTCAATGTGCAGAACTCTGTTGTGTGAGCTCACACTAGATAATAAGAAACAAAGCCATAGGACTATGATTCTTGAGAGGGAAAAGGTTCCCTTCTGTCTTGGAAGGTTTTTACTTTAAAAAAGCACATTTCATCACAGTTTATGGCAAATTAACTTGAGAGTTTGTAAAAATGCTTAACACAACCTGACTCATCAATATAAGCAACAAGGGCCAGTTGACTGTTTGGAAACAAAAAAATTTTTTTGGCAGTCTCCAGTAGCTAATTTTTGATTACATATTTTTATGAACCATCTGTAAGTCAAATCAAATTTTTGAAGAGTCATACGCAAGATGAGCTTTATAGGAAATTGTGAATTTGATAGTTCAGGAAATCTATTTAAAGTCAATATCAATTGAGTAGCCATAATATCTTTATTGGCCCTTTGAAGTGATATAAACAACCCAATATGGCGAAATCTTAATTTCAAGCCATCCTAAACTCAGAAAATGTGCATGCAATAGTGGACTAACTCCTTTCAGATCATACAGAAGTAAGCATTTAATTTTTAGAAGGCTTAAAAGGTCCCTTGTGCAATCCTTTCATCTGATATAAAAAACCAGGGAAAATGAAATATTAACTAGCTCACAAAAAGTCTAGAAGATGCCATCGTATACTCCAGTAAGTGCAACAGTTAGAAGTCTGACTGTTGACTACGCAAGGGCAGAAGACCAGACAGTTGGTATTTACACTAGGCTTAACTACTGTAATCCAGAGCTCTCAAACTTCCTATCAACCACAAAGACTAATACTGAAGAGATCCCATCACTTCTGCTCCTGAAGAAGGCTCTGGAATCTATCACCTACTGTCCTGTACCTCAATATGCTAAGTTCCTGTCTCAGCGCATGATTCCCTGGACACATTGAAGCTAATACCACTCTGTGTGGGTGACATGGAATACTTGCATTCTCTTTTCAATATCAGGCAATTATTCTGGAAATATGGACCATATGTAGTGCTTTTCTTTTAGAACCTGGGATTTTGCCTACTATCAAAGGATGATCTAGGTAAGAAGAAAAGAAATCCAATGGTGCTATAGGTATTGATCCAGAAAGAATACATACAAAAAAAGTTTGACAAAAGGAGACGTTGCTTAGGATTGCCAGGGCAACCATTAGCAGTTTGAACTTGTAAAAACACCAATGCTGACTTTTTAAAGATATCAACTGAAATGATGAGCACCCAGGAAAATCGCTGCATTTCTTGAAGTGACCTGAGGAGGCTAAATATTTGCAGAACTAAATTAATATTTGGGTCACTTAACTGTCAAATCTGTAGCAAAGCTCCTTCCTTTACTCACTGAAATATCTTCTAACTCAGTGTGAGATACAGCACTTAACTATTTAAAAATAATATCACAATGAATCATCTGATCATTAAAGGTCCCATGATACCTGAATATTTTCATACAAACAACCAAAGAGAATGAAAATACGAACTATATGAAGTGAACTATATGAAGCCAATCATTCCATGTAACTGGGCATTTACTTCTAGAAATAAGAATTTAACAGCTATAACCTGTATCATGCTTCATTTAAATAACAGTTTTCTTCTTCTAAAGAAAAAATAAGCTATTTGATCTAGAATACAAGTGTTTGACTGTAATGAGAGAAATAAGTGGATGTCTCATGGTACAAACTTAAGATATGTTTTCCAAAACAATTATGGGAATGCAGCCTGATCTTTAAAAGCATGGAAGAAAAATGCACTTCACTTTTACCCTACTTGCTTACTACAAGCACCAGTTTATGTTGGACCAAACCTTCTAACAATGTGCCAAAAATGGTAATGGCAAGAATTTATACCACAAAAAAGGATTTCAAATAGATTCTTTAAAAAAAAAGTATTATACCAATGTGGATGCACGGATTCCCTTGTTCAGCTTTCTGCTTACACTTAAAGACCAGGTGGAAATTAGAGTCATGGACCACATCTTTGCTCTCTTGTATTAATAAACACAGTAAAACAGTTTGTAGTCATGTGTGTGTGTAAAGTGCCATCAGACTACTTATGATGATCCCAGCATGGGGCTTTCAAGGCAAGAGAGAAGCAGAGCTGATTTGCCATGGCCTTCCTTTGCAGAGACTTCCTTAGAAGTCTTCCCTAAACATCTTGCTTAAGCTCCAAGATCTGACTGTTTCAGGTGCCTCCCTCTCATTTTTTGTTATACCACAGTCTTGTTTTTGAAAAAAAAATCCACAGAATATTGTTTATATACATTATTAATGGCTAAAATACAGCTCTAATGTGGCCCCAAGCCAATAGAAAGAAACCAGTGAAAAAACACCACTTTACAGAAGCAAGGACAATGAATTCATTATGTCCTGATTTTGAACAGACACGATCACCTATGGAATCTGAAAATTCATAGGTGATAGTATGAATATGTGGAAAAATAATTAAGAATGAAGAATGGAGCTTTTATAGTTTATCAGTTGCAAACTTCTTTGAATGGAAAGTAAAATGTAATCTTATAAACAGAAGTTTTTTTGCACAAAGCGTCTGTATTCTATAAACTGTGGATATTCAACATTAAAAGAGGAGCTTGACTGATGTTAACTCAGAATACTTATCTGGCATACTATTGATCTCAGTTAATGTTAATTTTTACTTTAATCCATTTTTTTTACTTTTGGTAATATTTATAATTTTATTTCCTCCTGAAGACACACTATATCTCTTATTAGACTATTTAAACAAACCCCCCAAATATGGAATATAAACAATGTGTGAGATTAATTTTAACCACACATCAGTCACCACACATTAGCTACTGATATCAAATGCCTTGTATATATAGCTACCAGATATATTTTGTACTCATTGTGTAGTGTCTTTCTCCTTCTATAGTGTATTATTCCTTTTAACACTGATAACACTCTATCAATGTCAAGAATAGCACAGCAACTTGTAACATATTTAGTTGTTTTATTCCTTACAGTTTTTCACTACTGTGATATGTTCCAGTTTAACAAAACTTTTTTTAAAAAGTTCTAATTGTTTCACTTCCGAGGGCATCTCCTTTCAAAATCAGCAACTCTTTTAACAGATAACATGTGTGTGCTTGATGCTGATGTTAAAATCCTTCCATTTCCAACTTTAAAGAAATAAAAGGAAATCTTTTTGAATGGATATATCTTCTCAGAAATATTACTTGGCGAACTCTGAAAGATTATGAGGCTTCCATTTTCCACCTGAACACTAAATATATATATATATATTATATATATATATATATATATACATATATATATATATATAGATAGATAGATAGATAGATAGATAGATAGAGAGAGAGAGAGAGAGAGAGAGAGAGAGAAGGGGGTGTCATAGATATCAATAGATGGATGATGGCATGTAAGTTCTTCGGCTGCAAATACAAATTAAGTATTTTCAGGAAGTGATCCATACCTCTGAATGATTTCCGTAATTTTGGAAAATCTCAGCAGAAAGATAAATGTACAACACAATTTTTGTGCATACCTTCAAAGTAACTAGTTTTTCCTGTCTGTGCCTTCTTTGGTGGTTTCACAGGGGGATGTTTATTTTCATTGTTTTTGAACAACGCCAGGCGCACAGCTGGGTCTAGACGACAAGAACAAGTTAAAATCAAAAGGTCAGATCTTGCTCATTCATTCCTTAAAAGAAGCATTCGCCTTTTAGCCACTTATTAAAAGAAACAGAATATCTTCTGTAGATTTTGCATTAGCAAGGAAAATATACTATTTCTAACATGAAAGAGTTAAATTATTTGAAAAAGCACTTTGATTTAAATGATACATTTAAAACCTTATTCTGTTGGCTACTAACCAACGTCAGGGAAAATGACAATTAAAATCTGTCCATTTAAATAATACTTGATTCTTCTAATTGGAAAATGAATTTCCTACAGATGCAGACCCCCCTCCCCTCCCCAAAACAGGATACAAAATCTCTAACTGAACCAATGTATTGAACATTGTGGGGCTGTCTGAGAATGAAAGCTGCAGGTCCTTCCTTGAAATCAACTAAAAAGCTTTTAAGAATAATATGCAGTGTATAAAGCAGGTATCAGACAAATCAAAAAATGGCAATCTGCCCATGGAAGTACATGATTGCTATTCCGCATTCTCCTTTCACATACAGAAGAGTGCTACAGAAGCCAACTATTACCCAAATTCTACAACTAGATGTGTATATTATGTGTGTAGTGTATAGAGGACAATTATCAGTAAGAACATACTAATTCTTAGTATGTTCAGATCCTCTGAAGATGCCAGCCACAGATGCAGGCGAAACGTCAGGAGAGAATGCTGCTAGAACACGGCCATACAGCCCGGAAACCACACAGCACCCCACATACTAATTCTATTTTCTCCTCCCATAGCTCAGTGCTTCCAAATGAACAATCCATATCAGATACTTATGAGGAAGTGAGAGGTCCTTTTGAACAAAGTAGCTTACTGCTATTTCACCAGGTCCCTTTGATAAGGCCCAAGATGGACATTCACTTAAGCATATTAAGCCCCTTCTTTCTTTTCCTCATGTTCTCACACAGAGACATAGAGAAACCAAAATTACCCTTGGTGCAGTCCTAAGGTGCTGGGGAAGGTATGAAGGTATGTGCAATCACACAGGTGGGACCAATCAAGTGATTCTTTCTCAACAGATCAGTGCCTTCAGGAAACTGTGTTTAACTGAAATTGGTGCAATAGTATTTACATATCTGTGAATTATGCCTTCAATTTTATGTGATTCACAGGTACATTTTAGATGGTTTATTGAATACAGTGGTAGTAGAAAGTGCTGTCATGCTGCAGCCAACTTATGGTGATTCCACAAGTTTTCAAGGCAAGAGTCACTCAGAAGTGGTGTGCCATTGCCTGTCTTAGCATAACAACTCTGGACTTCCTTGTTAGTCTCCCATCCAAGTACTACCCAGGGCTGACCTTGCTTAGCTTCTGAGATCTGACAAGTTCTGGCTAACCTGGGGTATTCTTGTGAGGGCAATATTAAATATAGGAAGGTAAAAATTAATGTCGCTAATTCTGAACATGGCAAAACTGTGGACACTTAAGATCCAGAGACTGGAGCTATGGAAAGACAAGACAGTTCTTTCCATGAAGCCCAATTTTCAGAAAAATTTGAAATCCTTAAAAAGCTCCCCCCCAGCTCAATAAAAGCAATTTCTCTAGTTTCTCTAGCAGCCATTGTGTGGGTTGCTGGACAATTACAACAATATTACTGTCATCAAGCCTTGATTTAAGAAAAAGATCTTCACATGGCTGTTTTGGACTTTGAGGGAGGGCTCACTGGGCCTCAGCCTAGCAGCAACCACCAGGCAATTTGATGTCACACAGCCTTTTTTTTTTTACTCATGCAGATCTGACTGCCTGCTGTTGTTTAACAGCAGCCATCCTATGAAAGCCAGTTTGGTGTAGCACTTAGCATGTCTGACCTGGAATACCCAGGTCTGAATCACTACTCTGCTATGAAAACTCACTGGACCACTTTGGAACAGTCACTCTCTCTCAGCCTAACCTACATCACAGGGTTGTTTATGAGGATTAAATGCGGGTATGGAGAGAGATGTAGGGTGCTTTGGGACTTAATTATGAAGAAGGGTGGAATGTAAATGAAGTAACAAAATAATAAATGTCACTGAAAATGGGAGACAGATAAAAGATAGGTTGGTTGGTGGATTATAAGAAAACAGTAAAAGGTGAGGATATGATGAAGATATGGTAGTTGCAAGGAGGAAGGAAAAAGGTAAGTGTGTACAGGGGTTTTCTGGGGAAGTGAGTTGCTTCCTGGAAGTCCTTGACCATTCCCCACCTTGTGTGTTTCCCACCATTGAGAATTGTTTTGTGGTCTGCACTGCACCAACTGAACCATAGTTTTCTCAGTGGTGACTATCAAGGAGAGAGAAAGAGGGAAAACTTAAGATAGGGGGACTGATAAAAGGTAGGTGAGCACATAAGAAACAAATACAGAAGGATGCAGAAAAGAGGAGAGGCTACGGGAGTTTTCAGGGATGTGAAAGAGAAATAGTGTGTGTGTGTGTGTGTGGGGGGGGGGGATGAAAATAAGATTCTCCCAGCAAGTCCTTGTAGTCTCTCCACTTGTAAATATATATTAACCAAAAAATTTAAGCCTGAATCCTAATCACAGTAATTTGGTCTTTTAATAATACCATTTAGATCACTGGGACTTTGCTCTAAAAAACAGGAACAGGATTTTAGTATAAAGAAATCATCGCTGATAGTGATAGCATTTTATTGGGTTTTTTTAAAAACTACAACAAAACTGGGGCTGTTTTCACACGGTAGGAATACAGCGCCCCAGGGACGCTAAAGAAGCGTCCCTGGGGAGGGGTTCGCATGGCTGCCACTGCTGCATCACAGCAGCAGCGGCCTCGCAACTCCCGAGTGGCGCGAAGCCACCGTTTCCAAAAACAGTGGCTGGAAGGCCCCGAGCCTTACCGTCCCTCCGACCTGCCGGCGCATTGCCCAGGCCAGGGGACATGCCCCCTGCCCTGTGACTCCAGAGCTATCGCGCAGGGCAGTGGGGCGTGTTCCCTGGCCTGGGCGATGCGCTGGAAGAGCTCGAGGAGGGGACAATAGGTAAGGTGTTTACAGCTGTGAGACGGCGCCCAGCCTCAGCGCCGAGCTCGCGCCATCTTCCCCTCCATATACCAGGACCGGCCCATGTGCATGGTCGGGGGATGCATCGGCGTCATTTACGTGGCTGTGCGGAAACGGCCTAACATAGGAGGGGAAAAAAAAACAAAGGTGATCCAACCACCCTATTCTACTCACACAACAAAGGTTTGTACTACATAAACAACATAGACTAAATATAACTGACTTTCTGCCCATACCCGGCTTTCAATCTTATCCATAACATTTTTCATTGTTTATTTAAACCTCAAGCCCAACATAGGTTCCTCTTTTTTCTTTAACCTTTTCTAACATATCAACTTACAATCTGAGGCAATTTGAAACAAAAAAGGCATTTTATTCTCCTAACCTTGTTACTCATAGGCAAAATATTTTAATATAACTTCTCCCTTCCTTCCCTTATCCCCCTTCTCTTAACCTTATATCAAAATTTACCATGGCAACTTTATTTATCATTAATCTCTAATAATAAACATTTCTATTTAAGGCCTTTAAAAATTTTTTCTTGAAGATCTCTTTGGCACTTGTTATTGAAGTAATTCTTTGGTGTTGTCCCTTGTAAGTGAAGAAAACTCCTTCCCATCTAAGCTATAAAATTCTTCTCTGGTTTCTTCCTAAAGTTTTCACCAAATATGCATACTATTTCCTTTTCTGTAAGACTCTTAAAAGAATCTCCCTCATCAAGATATCAAGAGGATACAGGCCACCTGTTTAAGGAAAATACAGGGAGTTCCAAAGCGTGTCCCTAATATGGTCATGTATGTTGAATTGGGCCAACATTTTGTGGAATCTAAAGCTTGGCTCATCTTTTTTAGGTTTTGGCTGAAAATTTTCTTTAGAGTAAATGCTAACTCTCTTTCATTGCTCTTTAAAAATGATCCACTCAGTACTTCTTGACTATCAAATTTGCAAACCAAAATTAAATCACTAAACTTTTCTAATTCTTTGAATCCTCAAATGATGACTATATATTCAGACAGCTAAAACAAAGGATTTTTGATTTCGAATATCAAATACTCTTTCCCTTACAGACACCCATATGCTCTCCTGGGTCTCTGAAATTAGTTACCCATCATAAGATGGCACAATACTTTTATAATCTTGATAACCTTTCACATTGTAGAGCTTTCATGCTTGCCAGGGTTAATGCTTTTCTCTCTAAAGTCATGGCAGGAATATTTCAAGGCACTCCAGTTTTACAGAGGCGCTGTTCATGTTCTGTAAATTCAGTGGAATCAATCCAGCACATTCTTCTGGATTGTCAACTTCATTCTATTCCACGTAACATCCATTTACCTCCACTTCTCAAAGGAAAAAACGGATTGTCTATGGTCCATGTAGTATTCTATCTACTGAATGATCATTCTCCTGAGATAACTAACAAAGTTGCCACTTTTTTAGCTGAAGTAAATGAAAGAGGACAGCTTTCTAATTGATCTGATTTTAACTAGTCTAATTTAATTATATAAAGAATGTAGTAGTATATTTTTATAAGCTTTGTATTTTTAAAATTCTATTTAGTTTTATTGGATATTCTAATATTCCAGTATTTGAACCTTATGGTTGAAATGTAATGTCTACATATGACATGCCTAATAAAGGTGTTATTGGTATTGATTGATTATTGCTGATTTTCTATGTGTTTCCAGAATCTGATCTGCCATTTCTTTGGAGTGGAATAAATAGCAATGTCTCTACACAGTCCTTTCACTTCTGGATTTTTTGATGCAACTATATGTATTTTTTCAATCTTTGACACAATTTCTTCTTTGATCTTCAAATGCCTGGCCAGAACTGAAGAATTTTCTTGTTCAACTCCTCTTTTGATGTGTTTGAATCCTCTGGTATTTTTCCAAGTCTCAAGGCCTTCTCTTTGATTTGATATTCCAGTCAAAGAATGGTTAAATCATGTTTTTACCCTCTAATTGTACAGAGTCCACATCTTGTCTTAAAGTTTTTACTTCCTCAATGGTCTTTCAACCTTTTCTTCTATTTGTGCTATTTCTGGGAATTCAGCTTTCATTTCTTTTACATCCTTTATGAGTTCAGACATCATCTTGGCAAAATTGTCATTAATGGAGTCTTTCAGAGACTTTGTATGGCCCAAGACTTAGCATTCTGGCAAATATGCTCTTAAGATTCATGGCCATTTTGTCTATTACAAGGGACACCAAAACCTTTCCAGTAGATGCCATTGCCCACTAGATGTCACTGTTTCTACAGTATCCCAAAGTTTTCAGTAGTTTAGTGCAGGGATCAAATTCCTCTCTCTCTGGCTGATGATGTATTTCTAAGATTGTTTCTTTTCCAGTTTTTTGGCAACATGCCAACTGAGAGGGGAGTAAGATCTGTATTTTTTGCCTTAAAACAGCTGTTTCACTTTGATGCCTTCTCCTCCGTGAATATCTTTTAATATAGCTTTATTTAAACTTTTTTCTACATTCTGCATTTGCTCATCATTCAATATCTCTTAATAAGATCTCCTGATTTTTGTCAGCGTATCAGCAGCAAAATATGGACTCCTCTTTCAATCTCCTTATATCTTCATTCCATCCATAAGGAATACACAGCTTAGATGTTTTCTTCTGAGGGGGGTGGTCAGTAGTTTAAGTTGGAAAAAAGGGCAATTCTCAACTCCAGTGGACCACCATGCGATCCTGCCTTGAGGAGATTGTTTCAGCTCTCTTCAGAACTGTACCCTTGAGTTTCAGTTCCTGGCAAAGCTACAGCAAAGCCAAGCACAGTCACCTAGTGCCATATTCTGTACTGGAAGTTCACAATACTACATGTTTCAACAAGTGTTATGGTTACAAAATTAAAAAGTTAGTAATTCTAGTTTATGTTGATCGCTGAAATTTTAAAATTGAATTTCATCTGCAAAATATAATTGTATTTTTATAAAATAAAATTAAGAACAAAAATAATCACTATTGGTGTGAACTAGTCCTTGCATCATGTGTGCTGTGTGAAGGTTCTAAGACTTCAATCTCTTCAACATCCTAATTTTGTCAAAAAGAGTTCATAAATTTCACAATCACAGAGACCAGCTTGATACTGTGGTGACAAGAATGAAAAATGTCTAAAACATATAGAACATATAAAAGAATACCAAATTCATTATGCTTCCTTTGCAATCTTCATTTATCCAGATTTTTCAAGACCTGACCTAGAATTCTTTTCAGACTTGAGAATTAAAGTTCAGAATATGATTAATAGTTGAGATCCTGGTGCTTTCCTCAATTTTCAAGGCCTGAGCAGAGCTATTAAGGATAGGAAATTTGGAAGCCATAGGGTCTCCAGAAGTTGTAAACAACTTGATAACATTCAGTTCACACACATACCTTTCTTCTGTGTCAGAGCATCTCCCTTTGCAGAGTACACTGCTCCAGTACTAGGTGCTTTCAACTCATGTAACATCAACATCTTACATGATAAAAATGTTTCAGCACCAAAGAAGCATTCTCTGTAACTGTAGTCTACCTCTGCAAAGAAGAACAGCGCTGCTCAAATGGAAGGAAGGTGTAGAAGCTTGGCCACTTAGATCAATTACATACAATATACAAATGAGCAGCAGTTGTATGGCTAAGGATGATCCATATGCAATCAACCCTCAATAATCAACAAGTTGCCAACCACTCTTTTTAGCACAAGATGCAGACTGTTCTGTCAAACTTTTTTGGTATTCATCAAGGTACATTTCTTGACCATCACCATCAGGATTAAAAGCCTATTAAGAAATTGCATCATAATTATATAAACTATTGGTCTATCTAGCCCACATTTTCCATTTTAACTGAAAAACCTTTCTTAATCACCTTTCCAAACCTGCCAAACAGAGATCCGGACTATACAAGGGATTGAAGCAGGGATGCTTTGGGCAGTGCTGCAACAAGTAAATGCTATGTATGCTGTACTGCAGACAGCCAGTCTGCAGTACACAAATGGCCCTTGTGGTGACAGCAGTGTTGCAGAATTTGCCAGGCTTGGATTGGGACTGTCCTCCTGTTGGATAAACAGGTGGCAATGGTGGTTAGTGTGCCTTTCATCAGCTCTAGCTGGTGAGCCAGCTGAGGTTCTTTCTGGGTGGGAAAAATCTTGCCACTGTGGTGCATGCTCTGGTTACATTTAGATTAGATTACTGCAATATGGGGCTGCCGCTGAAGACTGTCTGGAAGTTGGAATAGATGATAGGAACCATATCATTCCAGTCGTTTTTACCTATACGAGCTTTCAATTTGCTTCTGGATCCAATTCCAGGTGCTGTTACTGACCTTTAAAACCCCATAGGGCTCAAGGGCTACCTTCTCCCATATGAACCTACCTACAGGCTCTGACCATCTTTGGAAGCCCTGCTTTGGTTGCTCTAAAGCTAGATAGCTGACAACCTGAGAAAATGACTTTTGGTCATGGCACTAAAACTCCCTATCCATGGAGCTTCTTCTGTCTCCCTCTATTGCTGTCTTCTTCCTGTGAATAAAAATGTTTGTGTTTGTTGTTTTTATGTCTACATGTTCTGACTGTATTGTTAAATATTCTTATATAAACATGTTTAAAAAGCTTTTAAATAACATAAATGATTCTGGGCTCAAATTGAGTAAAATATGTAGTTTCCAATACTGCAAGGAGCACTGAGCTTGGTTTACTTCTGGCTGCCAGTAGCCTTCTAGGACAGGAGCCCATCAAGAACCCACCTGGTAAGTTATTCCAATCCTTGATATGGACAGATTTATGGTGAAGTCGATCTATGGCTACCAATCTTGATCCTCCTTGACCTGAGATTGCAAATGCCTTAGCAGACCAGGTGCTCGGGAGCAGCAGCAGCAGCAGCAGCAGCAGCAGCAGCAGCAGCAGCAGCAGCAGGCCATTGCTTTCACATCCTGCATGTGAGCTCCCAAAGGCATCTGGTGGGCCACTGCGAGTAGCAGAGTGCTGGACTAGATGGACTCTGGTCTGATCCAGCAGGGTCTTTTTTATGTTCTCAAGGACCATTTCTACTTGAAGCAGGTGCTTAATCACTAGACAATGTGCACGGTTATCATCTGAATGATAAACACTCTTATAAGACTGCCCTTGGCAATGTGTTACCACTTCATGGCGCTACTCCTCTGGCTTCAACGAAGCTTTAATTAATTTTGAGAAATCAGGAAAAAAACCCACTGAGGGATTTAGGAAACTAACAATCAAAATCACAAAAATGAAAGAAAATTTGAAATCATGATTCATGACTGCCAAGTTAAGGTTAAACTCATTCTGCAATTTTAGGTTAACAGTCACACTTGGGAAGTTGTATTATGGGATATAGTTTCATTAGACTATGCATTCTTCATACTTGGGAATATGTTGATGTTTTGCCAGTTCAACTTGGCTGCAAAGCATTCTGATATCTTGCCCATGCTTTTCCTATTATCTTCCACTAGAGAAAAGTAGTTGGTGTGAACACAGTAGATGAATAAATCACAGCACACATTTGGTATGGTTAAACTGTGGCCACATCTTACTTAACTGCTTGAGCAAACATTCATAACTGTAATGGATTAAAGTAGAACAGCCTTCTGAGACGCTACCTGACAGCACAGGGCCAACATGCAGACACTGGCTGTCTGCAGTACAGCATATACGGAAAGCTAACCCCAAACCCAGTCTTATGATAAAAAGCCACAAGCCTTGGGTACTAGCCAAAAACTAATTTCCCTTCATGTGAGCTTTCAGATGCTGACAAAAATGGCCTCAGTTAAAGAATGCAGATCTATGAGTGGCCTGGGGCAGCCTTCTTGTAAGTCTGAGCTGAAGTCTGTGTTCAGCATAGGGACTGGACTATTACTCCATGGCAGCAATCAGTAAATTCCCCCCTCCCCCACCTGAAGAGATGCTTTACAGAGCAAAAGTCAGAAAAAATGCCAATGTGTTTCAGACAGAATCCAGCCCAAATTCTCTGCCAAGCTTCAAAGTGTTCTCAATCAGCTTCCCTTCTTCTACCTGATCTCATTTTTCCTGCCCTTTCTGAACAGATTCTGAATATATGATTACCATGGCGATTTTTTTTGCTGTTTGTTTTGCATGGTGCTGCTCATTGTGTGTTGTTAGGTTATCTGGATAACAAATTTGCTGGACGGGGCAAGGAAATGAGGACACTTCCAGTTCCAGCACATCCAAATATCAGAACTCCTCCTCAATGTCACATTTATTCTCCAGGAATAAATGTCTGCCCCCACTGATTGAAGGCAGCAGCTTTTTTTAGCAACTCCCAATAGACGCAGAACCTGCCGCAGCTATGCTCTTCCATCTAACTGCACTCAGACTGCTGTACTCCTCCAGACTATGCAGGCAGGAAAAGAGTACTCCCAACAGGGTAGCTGCACAGGTCACCATCTAACGTCTCCTGTTTGTGTGGTTCTGAGCATGGACCCAAGGTATAAACAGGATAGTGCAGAAGGGGATGGCGCTTTACAAAGTACCAGAACGGCATTATTGCTTTTCTGTTAAAGCATTTCCATCACTTCCACAGTGTGGAACTGTGACAAAGAGAAAGAAACCATGTGGATTTTAGGGGTGCATATTGACATTTTAATTAATTTTGTTATTTAATCCTCTTTTTATTTGGGTTTATTTTCTTTATTCTTAATTTCTATCGGTTTCATTGTGAAATACATTTTCAGCTGAAACTCTTCCCATATCCAATTAGAATTTTCATGGGAGTATTTTACAAGGCTTCTCCTTGCCAACTTCCAGACAAAAAGGAGCATGGGTCCCAATTTTTGAGAGAGTTCATTTTTTCATGTACAGAGTGAGTACAGGAATATGACTGGCTATCTTAAATGGTAAGCAGAAAAGTGGGCAGTAACAGTCTCTCAGAGAAAGTACTGGTCAATGATATCATGGTGATAGTTCTGTTTACAAAAACCTTTCCCCATTATGGCCATTTCTGCACAGGCCAAAAAAGCCAATAAAAGGAAGGTAAAAACAGCGTTATAGGCGAGGAGTGTGCATGGCTGTCGCTGCAGAAATGATGCTGCAGTGATGTGGCAATGCTCCAGCAGGCCCACAATGGTTTATTCGAAAATTGCTCACCGAGCTTGTCTTTTCAATAACCATGCTCTGTAGTCGGCATTGTGTAAAGCGCCCGCTAGGAATTGGTGCCACAGAGCCCACCCACCCCCCCAAAATGGCAGCCCACACTGGCCAATCCTGGCGCTGAATACCCGTGATGTCTACTCTGGGGAAAAAAGAGTGCCGTTTGCAAAGCGCAGTTGTGCAAAGTGCTGGGGTTCAGCTGATGCACTACCTGTCTACAGAGCGCCTACAAAGCGCAGTAACAGCCTTAGGAAAGATTTGCAGAAATGCAGTGTACAGAAACTGCTAGTACAATTCTCTTTGGTGGCAACATTAATATGCTCTAATAGTGACAGCAGTGGTATAATGGTTAAGTGGCATAATGGTGGTCCTCCTCCTCCTCCTCCTCCTCCTCCTTCCCTTGACAAACTGAAATAGCATCAGTAAGGGGGTGGAATTCAAAGCATTCAAATAATCAACATCTTTCCCTGATTACTCTTGAAGGCTGTTTTTTTGTTTTTTACATCAGAATGTACAATTATATGATGGGTAAAGGATTCAGTTCTAAACACTTGCAAAGTCCTGGCAAGATATGATTTGCAGCAGCCCACATGCCAGCCAGGCAGCCATTTCCTGGATTTCAATGCCAGGGTGGGCTCAACTACATCAGCACAGAGAAGGCTATCATGTGGCCCTGCAAAGTGAGTAACTCATGCCTTCCTTTTTCTTTTTCGTTAAAAAATTTAAAGGACATGGAGATTATTTTTAATTTCAGGACAGATTTTTCTACAAGGGATGCTTTTTAGATTCTGCAATTCTAAACTCCTCTAATGGTACCTGAAAGTAATTCCATTCCCCTTCCTTTTTTAAAAATTAAAGTAGCAGGCAGCTCCATTGAGTGGGCTGGGCACCTGACTGTGGTGCTACAGCTGTGTCAGCTCGCCACTCCCATGGAGGCTTTCCAGTGACGTGGGGAGGGTTGAAAGGCAAAAAAGCCTCCTTGCTGCCAGGAAGCTCCCATTGGGCTTAATGGACTTACACCACCTTTTCAGTGGCATAAGTCTTAAGCCCAAGCCACCAGTGCACCATGGGCAATAGCTGGGAGAGCGCCCCCGACCACACTCCCGCTATGCTGGCAGTGGTGGGAGCATAGGGATGCTGGTGCCAGGGAGGGGATGGAGGCTGCATGCTATGCGCCACTCCCACCAGCAGATTTGACCCCCCTTTGGATGGGTCTGAGATACATTGGTATCTTCTTCAATTGATTGTCCCATCATTTTGCCAGGTTTATTTTAGGACGCCAAAAACTGTTATGTTTATTTTATTTTAAAATGAATGTTGCAAACTGATCTGAGTCTGTCATGATAATGGAGAGCAGTCTAGAAGTTTAATAAACAAACCAAGAAATAAATATGAAAACTACCTCCCTTGGAAGCCCAGTATACTGAAAAGTATGCACTGCATAAAACCCAAATCAAAAGTTAAACCAACATTTTTTGCTGCGCACATTTTTAGTTACCAGCTGTGATGAACATTACTGTATTTTTCCTATAAAGGTGAACAAGCGTGAAACTGGAGATTCTTTTATTATGATAAAATTGTCATTTCCATTATCATACTACTTAATGGTATACAAGTGGAATGTATTCCAATTTTCACACAGAATGGTCTTGTGTGCGCTTGTAGCTGAAGAGGGGTTGTTCACATGACATATCTCACTGGGAAGATTCCAGGATGATGGGAAAAAGGCAGGAACCTTCAAGCTTTTTGAACATGAGAGATTGGCCTTGTATTGCCCAAGGTCTCACACAGCTTCAGATTTATCTTTGGGTCTCACAAGGCTTGCAATGAAAGAAGAAAACAGAGTCTTCATAGGACTCCTTATTTCCCTAAGCATCTGTGTAGGAAGTACATTTTGGGTACTGTTGCACAGAAAAAGGGAAGTAAACGCTCAATTAATGATATGTCCCATTGATTTCAGTGGGTATTTGGCATGACTAGACACCTGTGAAAGGACTATAGACATTGTATGGAGAAGATGCTTGGATCTTACACAAGAAACAAGTTGTCAGTCAAACCAAAATTGCTCTCTACTAAGGCTGTTTTTAGCTGAAATACGTTTTAAGGATATGCCATCTTTCATATAACAATTCTAAGCAGAAGTAAGTCAAATTTTATTCAGTGGGGCTTACTTCCATGTGTTTTTTACACAATGGACTTATACTGCCTGTAACTTACTTCTATTGCTTTAAAAATGTTTTTAAAGTATACACACAAATACTTAATAATTTCTTTAGTACTTTTAGTACTTTTCCTAGGCATTTAAAGTATGTTATATACATCAGATCAGTATATACATTATGTATTACAACCCCAGCTTAGGATCATTTCCTTAGTGGAAGCCATAGTTCTTAATTATTAATTGATAGGGTGATAATGAACACTGCAGTTGATAACCTCAGTTTCTTCACTACCTCTTTACTGGGAAGGTGTTTCCATGTACACATATAATACCTTGTGCATATCCTTTAATTCTAATCAGCATTTGTCCCCTAGCTATAATAAATCCCCTAAGACTTTGTACAAATCTGACTTCCTCTTAACAAGGTTCTTCTGTCAGGAAGATTTCTTAGACACTGGAGAATTCATAGGGAGAAAGAAGCCCTGCCAGTGGTCAGAATGGGGCCCTTTGTCTGATCTGTAAAGACGAATTGTGGCTCAGACAAGATGCTTATAGACACCAACCCATGACAAACCAGATAATCCTAATGGGAGAAAAAGCTTACGGATCACAATAGGGCTTTCTCCCTGCCATATGGATTCTACAGACACACAATGTTCTCCCCACTCCAAATCAAGGCAAAAACCCCAGCACACTGGGATATATGTCTGATTTATGCATGTCACCAAATGGAATGGCCAAACTGGGAGTAGAATGGACCACTGCATTCTAAATATTCAATTGGCTCTATTTGTACTGCACTTCTGAAGAAAGATGTATCAATATGTGATTTTATAAGGTGTAAGCCACTCCAAGCCTGACTGCAGTTGGGAGGTATATAAATTTTTAAAAAAATGTACACTATGAGAACAATAAAGTAGGGAAAGGTCAGTAAGGCTAAAGGCAAAAACTTCATCCTATAATGAATTTCAAGCAGGAGTGAAATTTGAAGGAATAACTTCCAGCTCATAGCTGCTGTTCCCAACTGTAATGTTACACTAGCACTTCAGGTTTACTTTGCTTACATTCTCAATCAGTTTGGAAATGAACACATTTTAAATCTAGAGAAGAAGAAAACTCCTTGTCACCATAGGAACAGCCTCAAGCCTTTCACAGACAATGAAAAAAGGACAAATGACTTTGATATGCATTAACCAATCACAACTAATGTCTGGATTAATCATCAGTAATGTAAAACAGACAACATATGGAGAAAAGATGATACACTCTAATGGGTTCCATTAATTACAATTGATATGTGGGCCACCAAGTTGTTCATATGTGAAAAATTCAGCTGGACACCAGATATATGTTTTCAGAATGTTGTGATAGAACAGGGTGGGAGGCCATCAGAATCACTGAAGTTATATGCACTGTTTTAGACTTCCTGCTATTGTATCTTCATTTGTCACATGGTTGTAACTTTGCATTACTCTTTTTAAAAACACAGAATTCTGCCTTAAAAAGCTGAACAATGTTGACACATTGTAATTGCATGACTCCCCTTTCCCCCTAAATCTTGTTATTCAATTAACCTCCAATTCTTGAAGTGAATACAGTATATAGAAAAGATAGCCCACTAATAATTAAACTAAAATGTAGCCAAAATGTTGGTTATCATTCATGTCTTCAGACTGATATGCAAAACTTTCTGGTGGCCTGTTTTTAATGGAATAAAAGGAATCTTTACAGATAGAGTTGGTTGTGCACGCAACCTGAGCAAACTACAATTGAAGGTCTCAGATTATGAAACGTCTCAAAATACCTTGCCTCTAAAAATTATTAAATTATCATGTTTTCTTGTTAATGTTATGTGGCCTCTTATATGTGACACCATGTCTTAATCTGGCTCTGATTAAACACATTTAAGTTTTTAATGCAAAAAATCAATAAAAGAAATCCAAAATCTATAAATGTATAACAACTGTATTTATAATTTTCATTTTAAAAATATTTTTATTATTAAAAATAACATTTATAAACATGTAACACAACAGATCTAATTCAACACTGGCAGTATATATCCTAGACTGAATTGAATGCACTTATGTTTGCTATAAGAACCCATCTTCAGATCACATTTTTATCCTAACTTTCCTCCAAGTTGCTCAGGGCAGCATACATGATATTCTTTCTCATTTTTTTCTAAGAGAAAACTGTTTCCCAAATCTATAAAGATAATTACGGCTGATAACTCTGAAGGGACATGTTAATCTGGCATAGAGATACAAGATTCATTCTTGCTGGAATTATCAGTTGTGAGCTGGTATATATTCTAAATAGTTGAAGGCACGAGGAAGCAATGATAGCCCTCGACTATTTTCCCATGTTTATGAAACAACAACTCACTACCCAGAACACCTTAAATGGCAATTGTGAAAATCAGCAAAATTGTATAATACTTCATTGTCAATCATTGTACAAATGATGCAGAAAATGTTTGGAGCAGGTTTTTCCATCAAATAATCAAGGAATGAAATCATTTTAAGAGTTTTAGTGATCAATATAAAATATCTTATATCTATATCATAGATATACAGACTAATAAAATAATGAAAATTCATATTTCACATTCAAGCAAGTAAAATGATTTCATTTTTAGCTTTTTAAATTATTTGTACTTTTATTCTTTTTGCTTTCTGTTGGTTTTTTTATTTAACAAGCAAAGTAAAACAATCCACTGGATTGTTAATATTTGTATCACCTACATTTTTGGAAATTATCCTTTTAAAGATAACTTTTTCAGAAAAACATAAGCTGCTTACTGCCAAGCTTTCACACATTTTTATTAACAACAGTTACTTTTAAAAAGCTAACTTCAATATCATGCAAAAGGCTTTTATTGAAAGCCTGCTGTATAGTCAGATCACTCCACTTCCATGGATTTAAAAAATTGGGTGTAACTTTGTGAAATTTGGTACCCTTTCTAATGAATGATCACAAATTCCAGTACCATCAATGGAATTAAATGCTCAGCATTTATAAAGGGGAGAACACCTCTTTTCAGATCCAGTGTTGAGACACGTAACACTGCAGTTCTAAGCAGAATGACAGCCTTCAATTTTCGCTTACATCAATTGGGATTCACCTGGAGTAACTCTACATAACATTCCACAGATGTTTTTCCAGACATACTTTGTACTACATATTTTAACAGGAATGTTTACTCACCAGGTTTTTTACCCTTAGATTTCTTTGCTTTCATTTTATGTGCTCTCTTTAGCATGAGCTGTGCTGTAGAAAGGTCTTTAAATCCCCTAAAACAGAGATGATTTTAGACATTGCAGATAGAAATTTGCAGATAGAAATTTGCTATTAAACATACTGGTTGGAAATGACAGAACTCTGCCATGTATTTCATGATGCTTCCATAGACACAAAGAGGGATTGCCAATTTCCCTTTCAGACTGCAGTCACGCTAAACATTGCTCCAGAGGGTCTTACTAGGAACAGTTTTTCAGGCAGTTCAAGGGAGTGAGTTGGAAGGCGTGGGGGAGTCTTGAAGAGCTCTAGCGTCATGCGGCACAGCTTTTTGGATTCCAGCCATAATGCATTATATACACAGTTTTTTCACATTGTGAATAAAGCATAGTACATAACTTCTGTGAAGTGCATGTGCACTATTTTGGTTGAGTGCAAACCCCCACATCATATTACTGATGGTTCTCCACTGAAATTAATATTTTCCTATACAGAATTATGGAACATTAAGAACCAAATTCATTAGTCTTGCAGCAATGGCACATACATTCTCTCATCAACTTTGCCAATACAATTGCTTAAGCCAAGTGCTGTGTCCTGTATACAGTAGGGAGATCACAGACCAGGCCCGATCAGCACAAATACTTGGGATAAAGATATCAACAGTTGATGTCACTTGCACATAAGTGTAAACCTAAATATGTTGATGTGTGCATGTATGTGTGTTACCATTAAAAAAGAACCAGCATGGTGCAGTGGTTAGAATGGACTAGGATCTGGGAGACCCAGGTTTGACTTCTTACTCATGCCACGGAAACTTGCTGAGTGACCTTAGGCCAGTCACACACTCTTGGATTAACCTACCTCATGAGGTTGTTCTGAGGATAAAATGGAGGAGAGGAAAATGCTGTAAACCAGTTTGGGTCCCTATTGGGAAGTGAAGTATAAATGAAGTAAAACAAAATAAATCCAATAGTAAATCAAACTGAAAATCAAACATACCACTCTGCTGAAATTTGTTCCTCTTTTTCAGATATTAGCAATGACTTTGGAGAATGCCTCAAGTCAGAGAACTGTGAGAGAGTGCTCTTTTCTGACCTAAGTATAGCAAGAAAGTGGTGCTGAATGCTAGGCAGTAACAGAAATCAGCTTTTGGTGTGCTACAAGTATCTCTGCCTTCCGAAACGGAGAAATAAAGTATTTAAATACTCCAGGAAAACTTTATCTTAGAGAGTAATAAAAGTCAGACAACTATATAAAATATTTACATTTCAATTACTTGAAGCATATTTCAGGATTTTTCTACAAAGGAAGGCAGGGCTTTAAGAAACCTGTTTATGCTTATCTATCACAGATATCTGGATTAAAGGTCTGTATCATTTTTGGTGTTTTTAAAATTTTATGAAGGGTTTTTCTTTTATCTTGTGTTGATTTTTTTGTTCATTTAATAAGCAAACTTCACTGAAAAACTATCATTCTGCATTTGATTTGTGCCACTTTGGTGACAAGCACATGCCTTTAAAACTCAGTTAATTACGGGAATTGCCCCCTACACAAAGAAGTCCGAACATCTATCCTCGGACAACTGCTATGAAAATCAGAATGGTCTTTTGGACAAGGATTGGGTGAAGCTTCTGTTGATGGACAGGAAGGAAACAATAACCTCTACAGTGGCTTATTTTCTATCTCCCATAATGGCTGACAGATCCCCCTACACCTATTCCACCATCAAGCCAAAGACATAAGCTGTTCCCTTGTTGTAAGTAATCTTCTCATGGATTTTTATATTCTCCTTATATTATTTGTAAAATGCCACTAAAGGTCTTTGATTTGATTTGATACAGGAATTAAAAAACAGTAATGAGCAGTCCTAATTACTCTTCCATGTTTCTTTTGGTTCTTTTCAGTATGCAGTTAACTACAATATTTAAATAGACTTTATTTAACTTACCCGTTACTAATTGGGCTGTTTTCTGACAAGAATGAATTTGGTCTTTCCATAAACTGACTAGTTTTCTGCAATAGCCATTTCAAATTATGTGATTGGCCTTCATGTTGAACAGGTTCATTAGCCTGGTAAACAGGGGTAGACAAATGCTAAAATAAACAAATAATACTGCTACTTCTGTTTGAATAGGAAATGACAAGCTGGTGTACATGTTACTATATTCCTATGGTGAGATGCTTCTGTGTGATGGCTCTTCCTACCCTACTGAGAGAGGTGTCATGGCTTAATAGCAGAGCACTTGCTTTTTAAGGTTCATGATATAACTGCTGGAATCTCCAATTGAAGGATCACAGGTGATAAATGCGGGAAAATACTAGTAGTGTCAAATCAGACAGCTGACTGTGATGGGCCAATGGTCTGTTTTTTGTTTGACAACATTATGTATGTATGCACGACAACATTTTGTACAACAACATTATGTGCAGCTTGCCATGTAAAGCTTCTGAATCATATGGTGGCATGGTGACATGCCATTGGGAACATATAGCACTAGTTAATCAACTCTCCACATGTAGATATATGTGGCAAGTCATGCGAGAAGTTCTTGTGGGACAAGGAGATTCAAAGCTGCACATTTGTTATCCACATAAGACAACACACAGACCAGCATTTCTTACTTTATCCAGATGAGGCTCATGGCCAATGAAACTATCTCTATATATATGCTGTAAGCATGCTTTAGGTTTTCTCTTGCAAAAGCAAGATACATTTTAAGATGAAAAGCCAATCTTTCCTGCAGTGTGAGCAGCCATTGTGGAAACTTCAAAGAAACATCCAGCTACAGCACAGATCTCTCCTATTGTATGAATGCCATTTTGTTGGATCACAGCCATGGGCTATAACAGGATGCAGTCATTTTGAAATAATATAGAATGCACATATCCATTCCAATTTACCTAAGCCACCAGCAGGTCATAATCTACATCTTTTTTTGAAATTCAAATTAAGGCTACAGCATCCGTGACCCTCAGTACAATTACAAGGAATGAAATCTCACTGAAATCAGTGAAATGTCCTCCCAAAGAAATATACTTAGGGTTGGTTGCTAGGCCTTTCATTTAGCTACTCTAATGAGAAAAAAATAAACAAACAAACAAGAGGACATTAAACATCACT
Organism: Sphaerodactylus townsendi; assembly: GCF_021028975.2. Taxonomy (NCBI): domain Eukaryota; kingdom Metazoa; phylum Chordata; class Lepidosauria; order Squamata; family Sphaerodactylidae; genus Sphaerodactylus; species Sphaerodactylus townsendi. The sequence goes on from NC_059430.1 coordinate 51,718,016, forward strand.
GTCTGCAGTTTATGATCAACTTATATCTTATTCTGACCACAAATAGTGTTGGGAGCACACTGCATATAGTGAAGAGCATTAAACACAATATAAAGAAAACTGAAACTTCAAAGTTTATCAAATAGCTAACAGACATTATGGTTCAATGATCTTTTGCTGTTCTGAAAATCTTCAGCTGTTGCTTTATAATGCAGGCTTTGGTATTTTTAAAGGACTGTGTCAACTAGCAATTTTTAATCCACTGCCAAATGTGCAGCTGAAGCACATCCTCTCCCCCTCCGCCCTTTCGCTACTGTGAAGTAAAGTGTTGAAAGAATTCCAAAATAAAGGGGGGAGAAATTAAGCAAATGAAAGCAAAGCTACATGAAAAATTACATCTGGGGATGAGGAGGAAGTCAGAGGCTTCTAAAAGTAATTATGTTTTTTCAGTCAATAAATTGCAGTATTAATCAACCCAAGATCCTCAAGGAATGAACAAAGGGCGAAGAGTAGGAAGGTTTCCATGACATGTTACCTTTGGCGAGGGCAACTGGTCTGAGAATAGCAGTGTTTGTGAAAGGAAACGGGCGGAATCCAAAGTTGGCCATTCTTTCTGTATGACAGCCTGTTTAAAAAAAATCAATGAAGTCAATAGTGCAGGGATAATATCAATTTTGTTTTGGTAAGCTGTGTAAAGTACCATTTCAACAGTTTGCATGCTGCTTTCAGTGTTTCTGTGCCGTACATGAAAACTGAAACCTGTAGCGCATCCATACCATGAGGAAACTTTTTGAATTAATTTATATACCTTTTCCCATGTTTTAGAAGTAATTCAATGGAGGGCTTCAAAAGAAAATGATTCCTTTCTAATCCCCTTCTGGACATTTCTTCTCTCTTTCCTGGTTTATTATTACTATTGCTTTTATTTTTCTATTTGTTCCCCAATATACAACATACTTACATCAAACAACTCTACCTTGTTAAAAGTCCAGCAAGACAATTAGATTTAGGGAAGAGGGACAGAGATGAGCAGAAATTTAAAAAAAGTTTAGTGACTTTTTATTATACAAATGTAATATTTATATAAGAAAAAGAGATGTGTATATGTCAATCATATTCAAATATTTGATGTGGGAAAGGGAAAGAGCCACCACAATTGTGTGTATTTCATAAAGTATGGAGCAAGCTATCCCTTGGTAAAAATCGGGAGCTTCATTCTGATTTGGTCCCTTTTCCTGCATAAAAGTTCTCTGTAACCTTGCTGTAACATCTTTCTCCCATTTACGCGCCATTGGTTATATTTATTTCTCTGAGATGGTTATCCCCCCTTTTGGATACCTTAAGATAGATTTTCAGAAATTCTATCTTAACTTACTAAAGAACAACTTAAGTTAAGTAAAAAAAGGCACGGTCATTATCGCTCCTCTTAATAAAATATATAAAGGCAAGGTCATATTACACCTATTTTGAAAGCACTATATTCTAGATGCTGATCAAGAACTAAATTGAATTTGGAATTGCTCAATATATTTCCAAATGCTATTTGGATAATCTCTTTTACTAGAATACTTCTTAGTTTTTTGGCATTATTATTATTTTTGAAATCCTACTGCTTGAGATTTACAACAGTGAGATTATCACGGCTGCTTTTGAAAGACACCTATGATTTATATGAATGGAGAGAATTTGAAACTGAATTATATTTTAAAAATCTAGACAGAATTGGTTCATCCTATTCCCCAATTATTTTAGCCATTTCCCCTGTTCTCCGTTTGTAATTTAATAATATGAAGAACAACACTTCCTCAGTATTTCCTGGTTAAGCAAAATTCAAAACAAAACGTGGAGAGGGAAGTGTTATGATGTGTGTGCGTAGTTCTATGGATTGGTTTTCCCTAACATTCTAAGCTTAGTTTAGCACAGATTTATGGCATTCTTCTTGCAATCATATATGTATGTTGAGGTGTGTGTGTGTGTTTCTTTCTGTTTGTGTGTGTGTGTGAGAGAGAGAGAGAGAGAGCGAGAGAGAGGAGGAGGAGGAGGAGGAGGAGGAGGAGGAGATGTGTGTGTTAGCTATTAAAGAACAAACTGACCTTCATTAATACCAACAAAATCAATTTTAAAGCACTTTAAACAAAACTTCACAAAACTTTTTACTGACTGCATGAAGAAAGTGATTTAGCAATGACACATTTATAGATTTATGTACACAGCTTCTGCCCCAGTTCATTTAATGGTATTGATGGGAAAGTTGTATGATCTTAGGTACACTGAGGGCTCCTTTTTGCAAATGAGGAAAATTGGTGTTGAAACAATTAGCACATACTGGGCACAAGGTTGTCCAAGTACTGCAGTAAAAAACGGCACAAATTCCTTTACTCTTTAGAAACAGCTAAAACAAAGCTCTATGCTTATGCTGGAAAAAATTAACTAGATCCCAGTTAACCTCATCTTGTATATAAAGATATCATAAACACCATTATATATATTTTTTAAAGTGCAGAGATTATGATGGCCCTACAAGAAGGCTAAGTGCTCTGTAATTGATGGCAGACAACTGGATGGAGAAAGTTAACAAGAGATCATTATACCAAATAAAGATTCAGAGGCTGAAATTACAAAAAGGGGATAAACAATTTCAAGAACAACCCTTCATCGTACTTAAAAATGTACTACTGTCTTAGATACTCATTAGCTATTACAGCAGTGCTAGAACAATTTTTCCATGGACTCATTTCATGGTGCACTATAATATTATTTTGTTTGTTTTTTGGTTTAAAGTTTTTTTATTTGTAGTTCAAAATCAAAGTCAAAAACATACACAAGGACAGAAATTCACTAAAATTATAAAGTACTTATTTCGTGTAGACTTTCAGTTTCTTCTACACTGAATATTAACTTTTAAACCCTATACCTTCAGCACTTGGTCATTAAACATGAAAATGCCTGCCACTATGGAACCTATGGAAAAGTGGCTGTCAAGGCTATAGGACACTACAAAGACATTTTGGAATAAAGCAGGAAGAAACATCCACTTAGTAACTGCTGTAGCATTAGAAATTGTAAGCAACACTTCTGAATCTTACAAGTAAATTGTCCAAGTGAAAAGGTCTGGTAAAACACCGGCTGTCCAATGCTTTTAATTCCTCTCCTTTATCTTATGTTATAACAAAGAAGGGTCATATCTAAGAAAAGGCTTACAATCTCATGTGTAAAAACCATTCTAGGAAGTATATTGTTAAAAACTAAATACAACCTGGGCATGAAAAGGGAACTGAGACGGCTTGAACGAGGGTGGCGGCAGGTACTTGACGAGGGGTCAAGACACTCATATCGATCGTTTATGAAGTCCTATGAGAGTGCTGTGAAGGAGACGAAGCGGGCATACTTTGCTTCCGCTATTGAATCTGCTAGTTCGCGCCCAGCACAATTGTTTCGTGTAATTCAGACGCTGACGACCTCTTCGATAGGTCCAAAAGAGACTGATTTGGCATTAGGCTGTGAGGTTTTTGCGAACTACTTCACACACAAAGTCCTGACCCTCCGCCAATCCCTCCCTGCCACTATTGATACGGTATGTGAACTAGAGGCCCCTGGGCCGTCTTTGGGTCCTTTCTTGGACCACTTCAGCTTACTTGACCCAACGAATGTTGACAGGATCCTGGATGATGTACGATCTACCACTTGTCCTTTTGACCCGTGCCCTTCCTGGTTGGTGAAAGCCGGCAGGGAGGAGCTTCGGAGCCACCTGTTGGATATAGTCAACTGCTCCCTTGAGCAAGGAGTTTTCCCTGGTTGGCTTAAAGAGGCAGTGGTCCGCCCGCTCCTAAAAAGACCGCACTTAGATCCTGGAGATCCGGCCAATTACCGCCCAGTTTCCAATTTACCATTCTTGGGCAAGGTAATTGAGCGAGCGGTGGCGGCTCAGCTCCAGCGATTCCTGGATGACACAAACGTACTGGATCCCTTCCAGTCTGGCTTCCGCGCTGGTCATGGGACCGAAACGGTGCTGGTCACTGTTGTGGACGACCTCTGACTACACTTGGGCAGAGGCGGTTCGGCGCTGTGGTGTTGTTAGATCTCACCGCAGCGTTCGATATGGTAGACCATGACCTTTTGGTCCACCGCCTCGCTGGTATCGGGGTTCGAGATTCAGCCTTAAATTGGCTGATCTCGTTCCTCCGAGATCGGGGACAGCAGGTGGCATCGGGGGGTGAGATCTCCAAGCGTCGCCCCATTATGTGTGGGGTGCCGCAAGGAGCGATACTCTCCCCGATGCTTTTTAATATCTACATGCACCCCCTGGCGAGTCTAGTTCGGAGTTTTGGGCTGCGGTGTCACCAATACGCTGATGACACCCAGCTCTTGTGGAGGGCAGCCCGACCTCGGCCCCTGATGCTCTCCAGCGTTGTCTTGATGCTGTGGCTGGTTGGTTGAGTGCAAGTCGGCTGAAGTTGAATCCCACTAAGACGGAGGTCCTGTGGCTGGGCCGGGGGGAGTGTCCGGTGGCCTTTGTCCTGCCTACCCTTCTTGGCGAGACGTTAAAATTAACTTCGTCCGCCAAGAGCCTACAAAGTTTCCGCAGGGCCTGTAAAACGGACCTGTTCCGCCAGGCGTTTGGCCAGCCGGGATGATATCAACCGCAATAATAAGTAAACATCTGGCCTCCGGTGGGTTCATAAAAGGGGGAATAGAATAGTTGAAGCCATCTCTAGTTTAATATTTTATGTATTTTAATTAACTTATATTTATGATGTTTTAAATTTTTATGTTGTTGGAAACCGCCCTGAGCCTTCGGGGAGGGCGGTATACAAATATAATAAATAAATAAATAAATATAAATTAAAAAACTCATACCCAACTAGGTAGTAGCTTTGGACTGTCTTAGTTTATCAACAATCATGCAACCCATTAGTGGTTCCGTGCAATAGTTCAAAGCAATAATCTGATTCATTGAATTCAGCTGAAAAGGCAAGACTGAGCTGGGTGTCATCCATATGATGATGACTCTTCAGACCAACCCTCTGCATGACCTCTCTTAGTGGTTTCATGTAGATGTTAGACAGCTTAGGGGACAAAGCAGAGAGTATTGGAACCCCATATCTGAAATGCCAGGGGTACAATGCCATCTTTTGAAACTGAATTACACCACCAAAGTTCATTGCCCTTGATAACCATCTCAGTCAGCTGGGCCAAAAATGACATGATTGATGGCAATGAAACTACTTCAGTGAAACAATAAAGCCACACTCCCCCTGTAAATGTCAGCCAAGGTGATCAAAACAGTTTTTTTGTTCCAAAACCAGGTCTAAAACTGAATTGCACATGACTCAAGATAATCATTTCTTTGAGAGCCATGAGTTATTACTACCTGTTTGCCCACTTGGCCCCAAAGGGGTATATTTACTGTTGGTCGATTAAATTCTCTGTGTCTAAAAATGAGTTATTATTGTTATCATGGTTGATTTCACAGCTGCCAGTTCTTCAGCTGGTTGTTGGCTCCTCCTCTTCTTTTTCAATGGCATAGAAAAGGGAGTTACGAAGAAAGGGTTTCACAACTGCATCCTGCAATGCATCCATAGTGGTTCCATCCTTTCTACCACTCCAGTGACCAACTATGCAATCATCTTTGTGGCCAACTACTGTATGCCAAGATAGGCAAAATTTGAGAATAGATGTCAGACATAGAATATACACTTCCAAGCAGTTTAGTGGACCATCTCCTTGTTTTCCTTCTCCTTAGTTTCTCCTTCCTCCATGTACAACCAGTGAGATTGTTCCTTCTGTTTTAGTTCTCTTTAGAATTAGACTTCATTTAAATACAAGGCTAAAAATTTGTTAAAATAATATTAAACTGATCACTAACAGCACAATCCTGATGGCTACTGGGTGCACAACAGACAGCCACTGGAGTAACTATGGTGGCACGAAGCTGATCCCTGACGAGTTTTGTTAGTGAGCAGCTGGCAGGAAAAATAGTATATTGCTGGGTTTTTGGAGGCCACAATTGTGTCAGCTTCCCCAGTAACTCCACTATGAAGTCTCATCTGGGTTTTCTGTTGGCATAACTTTTACAGGGGGCATTCCCAAGCTGGAAAGTCTCAGTGAGCTGACTAACTCTGGCCATGACCCCAGAAAAGTCTGCAACAACACCATTGCAGGAGCCTATGCTTTGACTGCACTAATGGGCAGAAGCAGAAGGGCATCAACAGTGCCTGATAGCAATGGAGTGGTACTGGGAGCCTGTGCTGGTGTAATTGGTCTTCACGCCAACCTATCTTGGAAATATGCTCAGGGGCAAGCTTTTTGGAAAATGGTGCCAGGGCCAAGCTCTCAAATGGTGCCCCCAGCTGCTCTGGGTGCCATGCCTCCCCCAGCTGCCTCCCATCAAACTCATTCTCTGCCTCTTCCTGCCAAAAAACCCCTTTTGATATAGTACCTTTGAAAGTTGGAGAGTTGCTGGGTTGTGGTGACCTGCTGCTTCCCCGCCCACTCCAGCCTGCAGGTGACGGGGCAAGTGAAGCAACAAGTGAGCAAGGTGAGTTTGGAAGCTGGGCAATCCCTGGCTGGCTTCTCTGTCAGCATTGAACTGCACGGCCGTTTCTTTGCCCAGCTTGCCCGCTCTTCTTTCCTTTTTCTCTGCTTCTTCCTTCTGCTCCATCCCAGGAAATGGAAAGAAGAGTGGGAAAGCCAAGTAAAGAAGCGGCCGTGCTGAAGTCCTACGCTGACAGAGCAGCCTGCCACCCTGTCAGGGAGCGTTCGGCTGACTTGAGTGGCTGGCCATGGATTGCTCAGCACCTGAACTTGCTCACTTATTGCTTTACTCGCTGTCTCTCCTGTGGGCTGCAGAGCGGGGGTGGTGAAGCATCCAGCTGCCACTGCAACCCAGAGAATCTCCAACTTTTAAAGATACCATACAAAAAAGGGGGTTTTGGGCAGGGGCGGCAAAAGAGAATGGTGCCTCGACATGACACCTTAAAGCGGAGCCTGGCTTGTCTGCCCTTCTGTTGCGCCAAGATCTGCTACTGAATATGTCATCGTAAAGGTCACCTGGCTCCCTGACAGTATTCACACACACCCCTCCCAAAACTGTACTGTAAATAAATGGATATGAATATATTACTTTGGCTATGTGAGTAAATTTTGGAGGTTGTTTGTAAACAGCAGAATCCCAGAGGTGACATATTACATACTTCTCTCTGATTTTTTATTCATTATTTTGTTATTCATTGATCATATTAGTTCAGTTTAGATGTTGGTATTTTTCCTAATTTGTACAATATTTGTATTTTTTATTCATGCTAAACAATAACTGCATAATTATTTGTAAAAAACAGCATTGCAAATAAGTAGTCTACTTGCATTAATCCTCTAATTATATTAATATACAGCAGATTATTGCATTGATAAAGCAATTCCCTAAACACCTTTCTTTTTTTAAAAAAAACCCCATTGAACTGAACTATCTTCCATCAATTGTCAGAAATAATTTATAGCAATCTTAATCTACTCCAGCTGACTTCCAAAGTACTTTTGTTTGGACTGGATACATTTTCGTTGCTCTGTCCTTGCTGAATTCCATTCCCTCTTTTCCCCTACGCCAGAATTCAGATATGAACCGTTATTTCAAAAGTGATTGGAGAAGGGATAGCTGCTCAAAATTCAGTCCATTATTTGATTTTTGTTTTAGCAAAACATATTAATTTCCTTCCTTGCAAAATACTTGTCAGACAACCTGCAATGTTTTCTCTGGGAAAAAATATTTCCCCTCCCATAACTGCTTTACTATATGCTGAAGAAGTTAAACACTGCAATCTGCCGGGGGTGGGGGGGGTGGGGGGGGGTGGGATACAGAGGTGGCTGGGGATGATGCTGCAAAGATGGCGCCATCCTGTCTCCACAAGGGCTTTGGGTGGTGTGGAACGGAGAGTTTTTCGAGAACCCTTTGGCCACCTGAATTGCCCCATATGTGAAACAGGCCTAATAAAGGTTACTGTACTGTACTGTACCTGAAACAGGCTTATGCTGAGGTTGCAGGCCTGGAGGGTGGCATTCCCAGGCTGGAACACCAATGGAAGCTGACGTTAGTTGGCTCCACTTCCAGGAATGCTTCAGCTCACTGCCCTATGCCAATGTCCGCTTGAACTCCAGCAAAACTCTGCAGCAGCTCCCATTTTCAGGTTTGCCTGTTGTGAATGCCCCTTATGCCAGTGGAGGGTGGGAATGGGCAAACACATTGGCACAGCCCTCTGCCACTATCTAAGGTCATTTATTCCCCCATCTGGATTGGGCTGCCCATTTCTTTTTTTAATCATTCCCAAAAAATAACATGGGCACTAAGTCAATGCTGCCATTTTAAATTCCCACACAATTTCTGCTTAAGTGGCCAATGCCGTTCGAACAAATGGGCATACTATGTTATCAACTTTAATAAGTAAACAAAATCTTGTTAAATATTTGGTTAGCACTAGGTTTATGATCAGTGTTTCATCCCAAACTAGCAGAGGAGCATATTAGGGCTAAAAATGTAAAATAAAATGTAGTTGTGTGAAAATTAATTTATAAGAATAATGTTTTTAAAATAAAAGGTAAATTACTGAATTACATGACATCTCTGTGTTGGGAGTGAAAGTGGCACAGATGACATCACATACATTTTCAGCAGCAGCATGTGGAATAAATGCAACTGAAGAGAAAAGAGGAAAAAATTTCCAAAACAATAGGGGGAAAGGAGATGTGCAGAATGATTTCACAGAAAATGTTTTCAAGAAATACGGTTTGACCACCGAGAAAATCTGTGGTAAACTCTGCATGTGGAAAAGGCCATAGAAGCCAATTTTTCTCAAACTATATTGTTAGAAACTACATTGAAAACTACTGATTTTATAGGTGTCCAACTGTAATATTGATAGAAATTTATTTCTGTACCAAGAATAATAGCTTTTAAAATCTTCTGGACAGATTTCATATTATTTTGTACGAAGAAATTGCTTTGATCCATGAGAAAAGCCAGAATATGAATATTTAAATAAATAACAAACATAAATGTATAAAATAATAAATTCGCTTTCGGTGGAGAGTGGTATATAAAACCAACCAACCAATCAATCAATCAAAGATATCATTGTCTACCCTCCATTTTACATTCACAACATCAACCCTGAGTAACTTGCCCAAGTCAACCCAGCATATTTCTATTGCCCAGTGGGAATTCAAAATTGGGCATCTTGTATGCCACTCATGTGGCATATGCCATCTGACCCTAACCACTCTACCACACTGGCTCTTGCATTTGATGAACAAATTTGATGAACAAATACACTTAATCTTTGAGGTGCCACTGGACTCCTGCTTAATTTTGTTCTGCTAATTAAATAACATAGTTTAGTGTTACATTTCAGTCCAACATGTAAGATTTAAAGTGCTTTACTTACATCATCAAACATAAAGTAATTCACGTTTACTTCTTGACAGTCATCTTCAAGATCATCAGCTTTAACAGCTGCCAGGGCACTAGCCAGTTTCCTTCGCAGATGAAAACCTCTCCAAAGTGCCTAAACAAAAATGTAAAGCATGTTAGATGAGGCCATAGATCAAATCCAAATCCAGATTCTCTATGTTATCCCATTAGGAAGATAAAACATAGCAGACTTTTTTTTTTTTTTTGGGGGGGGGGGGGGGGGGAATGCCTCAATGATCTGTTTTTTGAACTTTATTTGACATGTAAAAGTATAAGATTAAATATGAGCACATGTCTAGAGCTCAGAATACTCAGGAAATTTGGCTCAAGTAAGGAGAATGGAATCCTAAAACTCCCTCAACTGCAAACCAAGGTCAACTAATTAATTATTTGACAATTCCTTCAAGACTTACAATAAGCTTAAGGGAAGAAGATATACGAAAAAGAATTAAGTGCGAACTTTCAAATTACTAGGCACAAAAATACAAAACACACTTAAAATGTCACACTGATTAAACCTGACAACATCTGTAGACACATCAGCAATTAAACTTAGGCCAATCACTGTCACCTCTATAATCAATTTTGGCTATTTTTCCAAGGAAAAAAATTATAATATAAGAGAGTTTGCAGTAAAAAAACCCCCTTCACTTTTTTATTTGCCCAGAATGCTGGCAGAACACTTGTTAGCTACAAGTCACCCTAAAGGTTGTGGTTTTTAGAAAACATGAACACTATTGGACACTAACTGTATTGGACGTCAGCATTTCAACCCAAGGTTTAAACTACTTTGAAACTCTGGTTAACATCTAACACTATTTAGCATGAATCTGAATGAGTTAAGGATGGGGTCCTCTTAAGCCTCAACTTTGCTTAAGTCTGGTGAAAAATGGTGAAGAGGTCAAAAAGGTACAGGGGCACTTGAGCTGCACTTTCGATATTTTATAGCCTTTGCTCTTTTTGTGTGTCTAATGTTCTGACATATATGCTATATGGGAACTATAAATGTGCAATATTGTTTGGGATTTTGTTTAAAAAAACTGTCAGGGAAGAAAGCAGAATAGGAACAAGAAGAATTCACAAGGCTAAAATAATAATGAGATGGATCTTGCTGACAAGTGATTCTTTGCACTGGTAGAAGAGGCTATACTAGTGCAAGAGTGAGGAGAAGTTTTCCTCTTCTCAGTGGTACCATTTTCTGGCACTTACAGCTGGTCACTGGTGGCTGCTGGGAGGGGAAAGGAGACTGCTGTTTGGGAAGCTATAGGATCTAACCCTTTACTATCCAATAAAAATAAATAATAAAGGCCAATGCATTAACTTGTTTAACCTGTGGTTCAGTTTTACAGAAAGCTCTCTTGGTAGCAGATATTACAAATAAATGCAGCAATTACTTTCTTGTTCACCAACATCAAAACTTCTCTGCAGACAAGTTTGCAAGTCAATATAGCATAATTAAGAATATTTTTATCTCTTATGTTTACGAGGGTAAAAAATGGAGCAGTGACTGATGAGGGGGATTTCAATAAGAGACACAACACTTTTACAATCAGTGATTTCATTAATACAAACAGCTCCCTCCCTAGCTTTTGTTTGTCCCATGGACAAAAACACCTACTCAATTATTAATTATTAATGTATTATTTTTATTTTAAGAATGCCTAAGCTGCTTTTGCACTCAAAAAGGATCCTCAAGGTGGCAAACATCAGGACATTTCAATATTAAAATGGCATTTAAAAAGATATATAAAATAAACAATTAATTAAAACATCAATAACTCATTCAAATAGCATTTCAAATAAAAATATCTACATATATAAAAGGCAAGGCATATTGGTTTTTAAAGAGGTGCACAGGGGCGCAAGTGGAGGGGATAGGATGCACTGACACGAGCCTGTGCAAGGCAGATTGGTGACAACTCAGAATTTTGTAGATCCCATCGTATTTTGTTGCACACCAGGTTTTACTGTTAGTTTACAAACATTCAGTTCAAACATATAAATGCACAAACATGCATAACAACACAGTAAGGGAGAAATTGCTGGAGGTATGCCAAACAGAACAAAAAAACCCTCTTCTACTCCTGGTGAAAGACAATGTTAGAGGGAGACAGATGAATCTACCTAGGGAGGGGGTTCCAAAGTTTTGAACTGAGAAGGCCCTTTATCACATTGCCATATCTGGCCTCAGATAGAGCCTCAGAAGATGACTGTAAAGGATGGCCAGGTTTATATGGGAGGAGGAGTATAGGACTTCAAAGGTCAATACCAGCACCTTGAGTTGAAACAAGAAATAAATTGGAAGCCAGTGGAGATGAAACAGGGCTGAAGTGATAAGGTCCCACTCTAGTCAAAATTCTGGCTACAACATTTTGTACCACTGTAGCCTCTGAAGTGTCTTCATGGGAAAGTATCGTAGCACCTGAAGTATCGTAGCAGCTTTATGCTTGTCCATAAGATGATGACCCTCTTTGTACCCAACAGTCTTTTTTCTGACACAGTAGTTTCGCCAAAAAGACTGGATTACAGTTGCTGCCATATGTAGCCTTGTATAGAAGTTGATCTCTTTCCGAACTTTGTAACCTCGCCAGTATGATTGGATAATTGTGGCTGCAGAGCTATAAATATCAGAGAGAGAAAAATACTGAGTTCAGGAATGATACATGCCTGGTCTTTCTTTGGAAGTCACTTTATGCACATACACAGTGTATGGGGACATTCTGAAGACCATTTTTAAGGCCTGTTGTACACTTACTGCTGCAGAGCAGCTGGGTGCCTTGCTGTGGGTTTCCCCCCATGATTTCCCATTCTGAAGGAGCCCCCTGCTGCAAAGCATCCTCCATTTTGGCTACCAGTCACTTTCTCCTGTGGCTGCATTTTCTGTGTGTAAGTGCTGTCTTCTTCGCAAGGGGGTGGACTATCAAAAATTCAAGAGATTTCACTAGTCTGTTGATTTTTTGATTGGCCAGCAGCCTGAAAAAATGAAGAGTAGTGTGGCTGGAAGAGCAATTGGGTGAACAGAGAAAGGCAGGGAAGTATGACAAAACCCAGAAAAAACGTAGTACAGTGTTTAGCTTCATGGAGAAAGCAAAGTGACAGAAAATGTCATGTTTTGCTTGCATTCAAAAGCCACTTGGCTTTTCTGATCTGCTGTATGGTGGCAAAAAAGTTGTGAAATTGGAAGTCTATGGCAAAGGGAAAATACACTTGCTGCGAGACAGAGCATAAGTGTGTACATGGTCTCAATTTATTTGGGCCACCATTTTTATGTTTCACAGTTTAGAGAAACACTAATGGACAAAATCCTGAACTACAGATCCATATGTATTCATAGGTTTAAGCAAATGGGGACAGTACAACAACTGAAGATGGTACTATGATGAATTTTAAACAATCTGGTGCTGTATTTAATTATTCCATTTATATCCTGCCTTTATTCCATCACAGAACATAAGATGGTTTCTGTTGGATTCCCAGTAGATGTCCCATTCAAGAGTGTTGACCAGAACCAGACTTTGTTTTAATAAGGTTTATGTTTCATACAATCTCCAGCTATACTGGCTGTTGTGGGTTTTCCAGGCTATGTGGCTGTAGTCTGATAATTTTTGCTTCTATGGCTGGCATCTTCAGAGGCATGTCAAGGTAAGATGTGTTTCTCTGTGCCTCTGAAGATGCCAACTGTAGATGCAGGTGAAACATTAAGAGCAAAAACTACCAGACAACGGCCACATAGTCTGGAAAACCCACAACAGCCAGTATAACTGGAGATTGCATGAAACATAAACCATATTAAAGCAAAGTCTGGTTCAGCTGATTTCAGCTGTGAAAGCCTTCCATAATACATCCAGCTATATCTTTAAAGTATAACACAAAACAGGAGCCTAATCCAGTCCATCCACTTTGTACCCCTTTTCATGAATACAACTATCTATATGTAGTGGGGCTTTTGAAGGGGGAGGAGATTGGTATATATCAGATAATATACAGGAAAGTGAATTATCAATTAAAAAGAGTGTTTTTGCAGCAAATAAAATTTGCATGCAAATAAGCGTGTTACCAAAAACACGAACATTTAATCCTCTTGAAGATATTCCTACTTGTGTGACAGGAAATATGTATAAGACTTCATTACATCAAAATGTACTTACACATACTGAATTACTTATTCATATTTCAAGGTCAAGCAATGAAAACGGTATTCCTGGCAGTATATCATGTACTCTGAAGAACTTCAGGATTTGCTAGTTCTATATCTAGTACTGTCACAGTTGATATAATATTGAAACAGATCAACTGGGGCTGAGCTATTGTTCTTCTATAGCCCTAATAGGTCTCAGAATATAACAGCATCCCTTAAGAAGCTAAAAGAAAGCTGAGTGAGATTATTTCACTTTGTCACTGGACTGAATGCTTGTTCTTTTGAATTAGCCAACCTAACACCTTTATTTTTTTAATTAGCTCACAAGTGGAGACTACGAACAAACTGAGAACCTGCATATGAGAGGGTTGTTGCTATGAAAATCTCAACTCTTATAAAAACTGTTACTTTCGAGCAAGTTGTAAGTAGTATAATAGGAGTACTGCAATGTACTGCTATTATTCATTCTCCTCCTCCTCAGGTTTAAAGGCTCTGCTTGTCTCTGTGACTGCCTTCTTTGTTGCTGTGGTGTTAATGCCTTCTGCCTCTCCGGTGAACAATGTGTTTACCTATACCAGTGATTCCCAACCAGGGTTCCGTGGTGCCGTGAGAATGTCCCAGGGGTACTGCGGCAATGCTACCAGCCCCCCTCACTTTTGTGGTGTCTTCTGCTAGTGCCAGCAAGGACAAGGAACTAGCCCAGGGGCCAGGACCTGCCATAAGGTCAGCAGCCACTTCCTGCCCCACAGTTCTTCCCTTCACCCTGGGAGGAGAAGGTGGTGGGGTGGGGGTGGCAAGCAGGGGCACTGGGAGGGGAAGGTGGTGGGGGTGGCAGGCAGGGGCACTGGGAGGGGAAGGTGGGGGATGGCAGGGGTACCATGAGATATGAAGAGTGAGGTCAAGGGTACTGTGACGTTGAAAATGTTGGGAAACACTGACGTATATCATACTGGATTTGATGATGTATACTTTAGTGAAAACACTGCTTTGAACAAGGCCTCAAATACATTAATGTCAAGATTCTGATAAGACGTTCAATAGAATTTCTGTATCATTCTTATTCCATTATTGATGGTTGAATTGGCAACACATCTTGAAAATATGTAAGCACAAGTGACTCTGAGACTCTGCCATCAACTGCACCAAACCAAAGAAATTAACATCCCTCCCCCTCTTTACTTTACTTTGAACAAGTGTGCGTAGAATCAGACCCTTAAGGGTGACTTACATCTCAATCCCTCTCCCCATACTTGTGAGCACACTATCATGGGCAGAATATATAATGACTTATCATGTTAAAATGTTACCCAACCTGCCCACAGGACATAACGTAGAATATAAATGTAAGCAATTAAGGTGGTTGATTTGAAGGAAATTGAGTCAGAAGTTGAGACAGTTTGATGGACCAAGAATGCTCTGAAGGTGGCTCCAAGTTCAGATTTCCAATCTACAAGCAACTTGATTCTACAGATATGCATATCTGTTATCTAATATGGGGCAGAGAATCATATGCAATATAGCTATAAGTGTTCTGAGATGAGTGTATGGCAAAAACCCATTGTATTCTTCTTCATGTTGGCTTAGGCCATAAACTCAGGAACATGTTTATGCGCATGGATCTAACACATAGATTTTGCAACAGGATAACGCTCATATGTGATATTTTCATGACACACACAATTATTTGCAGTGCTGTCCTAAGTACCTTTAAACCCCTTTAAGTCTACTGAAGCCAGTACTATTAGACTGCTTAGGCTGCCTCTGGTACTTACCCAGCACTGCACAATGGCATTATACAAATAAGTTAAGCAACTATTTCCAATGTAGAACCAAAGGCTCTACAAAACATAACAATTTAATTCAGGATCCTCATTTCTTAACCTGCAGATCACATAGTTGTGTTGACAGAGCAGATATTATTTATTTATTTATTTATTTGTTTGTTTGTTTATTTATTTATTTATTGGGTTTATAAACCGCCCTCCCCCGAAGGGCTCAGGGCGGTGTACAGTACAGAGCACAATCAATTTAAAACAATAAATAAGAATTAAGATGGCTCTTATAAAAATAAACCCTACCCCATTAAAATGCAGCCTATAAAATTTTTAATTAATGTTAATATTGATTCAAGATGGCGCCTGCTAACAATTCCCTCTAAAACATACATCAAAAAGAAGGACAGGAGGGGCCGCATGCTGTAGCAGCGGTAAACAAGAGTAGAAGGAAGAAAGGGGAAGGGGCCCCTATCAACGGCTAGTCTCCCCAAAGGCCCGGTGGAACAGTTCGGTCTTGCAGGCCCTGCGGAATTCAGCAAGGTCCCGCAGGGCCCGGACAGTTGATGGAAGAGTGTTCCACCAGGCAGGGGCCAGAGCTGTAAAGGCTCTGGCCCGGGTGGAGGCCAGCCGTATCATGGAGGGGCCAGGAATCACCATGGAGGGGCCAGGAATATTAATATCTGTTCTTAAACATCTATTGGCTAGTCAGGTAATTGGAATTGTGTTATCTTTGACTTGAAAGAGGGAATAGAAATTAATATTAAATTCAGTCTAACGGTCTATTGGATTATGATTATTTCTGAAAAACCATCTGCAAGTGCCTCCACTGATGCCCCTTTTTGTATTAAGATGATACTGTGATAATGTTACATTTCCATAATAAAGTGATTTGACTTTTGAATCTTACTTTTGAGAACTGTCAAAGTGTTGAAGATAATTTCCTCCATTACTTGCCATGATTTGCTTGCTAAAATTGTTCCTCTCAGGACTGACTAAAACATTGCTATCTTTGCTTTCTTCATTCTGATTAAGGGCATAATGAATAATCCCTTTCTTTTGCCTACATTCTTGATTCCTTCCCATTCCAGGGACCATCGTGAAAGAGTTAACAGACATGGGCTGAGTGTAGCCAGAAGCAATCAATCTTTCAGGCATATCCAACAAGTTCTGCTTATTTTCTTTTGCACCAGTGACAAAGAAGGCATTTTTCTCTGTGATGTTAATGAATTCTTGGTTCACATTATTTGTCTGCTCTTCTGGTTCCTCTTCTTCAGTAGCATTTAGAACACCATACTCATGTGCACAACGATGTTCACTACTGAGCTTCATGAGCTTCTTAAAATACCAACACTGGCGCTGCACAGCATCCACACATCTGGGGAAAAATATTGAAATGTATTTCTCAATTTTAGAAAAATGAGTAATTCTACAAATTCTATTCAGTTTATGATTCAATCACATATTTAGAAAAAGTATACCATTAACATTTTCTTTACACTTTCATGATACAATTTATATAAAATATATCCATGCATCAAACATTACAAATACCCATTCATATACATAGCTCAGCTTGCTGGCCTATGGTGAACCAAGGCGCTCATGTGACTAATAAGAATATTTTCCCACCCCCAAGCACCCACCCCACCCCCAGTACTATATAAACCTCATCCAGGATATTCCATGGTTCATTAGGTAGGGCTACAGACTCTGTCTCAGAGGTTTCTGCAATGCACATTTAAAACACACAGTGTTGCACTTCTGTGGCAGGACAGTCACAGAGAGGGCCCCACTGAGGGAGCACTTGTCGCTGAAGGAGGGAGCACTTATTGCTGAAGGAGGGAGCAAAATTCATGCAATGTTGCTGATAATATGTCTCATTTCAGAAACCTGCCAGGTACCACATCTCCAGAGGCTTAATCTGAAGAGATGACCATGCACTGATGGGGAAGCAGGAGTAGGACTTCAGCTACAAGTTATAAACATCTGGTTTTATTGGGGCCAATCTGTTCCATACTAGTTCTATTTCTAACATTAGGTCAAAAGTTCCATATACAGGTAGAAAGAGGTGAAGTGCCATCCTAACTTCCTTTGCAATACCCCATGAAAACACCAACCTGATAAGATGTTGTGAGAACAGAACTATAATAAGGGATATAGTTCTAAATCCTGATAGGCATTGAAAGAGTGGAAACCATAGTTTGCCAGGCTTCTGGCAAAGATATATTCATATTCATATAAACGCATTTATATGACACATGCGCATCATCTGCATTTTCTTACCTGGCTTCTACTGATTACATTACAGAACACATGATAATAAAAATGAATGGTTCAGTCATCATTTATTATACACAAATGAAACCAGTCTCACTAAAGAGCAACTCTAGAATTAAAAGCTTTTTTTATCACTCTAGTGTGGTCTTTTCTGCACAATACAAATAAGACGTCTTGAAGATATTAAAAGAAACATTTTGGGGAGGAAGTTTGCACAGTCTTTTCCCCAAGATGTCCTCAGGTGTTTTATTTCTGCTCAACCTGGGTTTTTTAAAAAATGCTAAGCTAGTGATCTTTTACCCCCAAGATGGGTTGAAGACACTTCCTGATAGCTGTGCAAAGATCAGGAAACATTTAATTTTTCCTGCCAGGTTTAAAGCTCTCACTTTCAGTTTCTCTGCAGCTTGCACTTGCTATTTTTTGCTGCTCAAGGGATCTTTCATGCCTCTCGCCATTTGCTGAAAGGTTTCCCAGGGCTGTTTCCTCTGCTTGTATTGCAGCCAGCTGCTATTTCAGCTTGTAAAGTACATGAATAAACTTAGTTTTCTCTGCTGATAATGTGCACATGTTGCTTTTTCCATTTTTAAAATTTTTAGCGACATGTCTTTGAAGCTATAAAGACACAGTATGAGAATCAATTCTTATATCATGTCTTTGTAGCTTTGAAGATACATCACAGAAAACACAAAAAATGGAAAAATGACACATGCGCATCATCAGCAGGAAAAGCTAAATTTATTCATGTACTTTACAAATAGTGGCTGGCTGAGATGCAAGCAAAGGAAACAGTCCTGATAAACTTTTCAGTAAATGGCAGGCACCATGGAGAATCCCTGGAGCAGCAGAAAATGGTGGGGAAAAGACCTGTTTTCGCTGGCACCACTTTATTTTTCCATGCCATCTGAACAAAAAAGCAAAAATGTTTTTTAAAAAGACATCTGCAAGACCATTCATTTGTGTTGTGCAGAAAAGACCTACCCATACAGGGGCTACAAATAGGAAATTTTGCCATTTAACATACTAATGTCTGCAATACCATTCATAAAATCTGAAATAATACTGTACTGTTCAATGTAATCTCAATTTGAAGACAAATCAATATAATTTTTCTTTTTCTACAGAGATAAAAGATTCTTAGTTATCAACTAGATGATATTTTTATTCCACTTCTATATATCTATACCAGTGTGTTAAATGGGACGGATAATTATAAAGTTATATAATATTTAATTAAATTGTGTTTTTCATCTTGAAGACTCTTAATTTTCTGTAAATGACTGAACAATGTTTTTGTTTTCTTTTTAAAAATATTTTTTAAAAACACCCTGAAAGTAAAATTTTTGACAAGTAAACTTAAGTAGATTTGCCCATTAATTTTACTGTTATTCCAGTCTTGTTTTGCAAAAGACCATTAAATGCCTTGTTTCGCAAAAGACCTTTAAAGAGGTTTATTGTTTATATTTCCTCAATCGCATTTCTTTTTATAAGCTTTTTTGTCATTTTCATCTGTTTAAACTATGACTATTTAAAAGGGTTTCAACTTCCATTAGAGTCTTTTATTTCCAGGCATCTATATAACAGCCTGTTGAAAGCCAAAACACTGAAACGGAAGTGCATTTTTACACAGCTACTTACAACTAAGTGTCAAAAGATTAACTGACAGACATTTACTAGAACAGAGTAATTAATTTTTTAAAGCATGTAATTCTTAAACATGGTATACATAGTGGATTTGAAAGCAGGAACAATGCAGGCAATTTAACCAAGCAGGCATGGTGTAGGAAACATGGATTAGGAAAGCTAGCAGTGATTACCTTTGGCAGCTTACATACTTGAGGTCATATCTACAGGGCCTCATAACTTAGTGGGATGTCAAACAGACAAGGAGTTTGCTCAGGTTTATACTGCTCTTAGCAAAGCTGCAGCTAAGGCTACAATCCTATGGATACTTGGGTGCAAGGCCCACTGAACTCAGTGTGGGCTTACTTCCAAGTAAATATTGTACAGGATCAACCTGTGTGTCACCTAGTTTATGGAAAGTAGACACAGGTTCATTCATTCTATGTCCTCTGAATTTTGTTATAAAGAAATTACCAACATGGATATTCATAAAATTCTTGGAGTTATAATTTTTTTAAAGAGAAATACATAGAAAAATCCATTCTCAAAAATATATACAGTCTAAAAATATATTTTGTTGAAAAAATATTTCTTACGCGAATCTGGCGTATTTCTTTTGGTTGACCTTCGCTTTAATTTCTTTAATCTTGAGCTTTGGATAAATGCTTCCAAACTCTCCTGGATCTGGCCCTCTTTTTTCCCTTTGTTCTTAATTTCGGGTATATCTTGCATCAGAAATGTAAGTGGTTTTCACCCATTAAGAGTTTCTTTGGATTTCTGGGTTGCATTCTTAAGTAGGGAAATAATTTCAAAAGTGAAAGAATATCAACGCTATAGTACTTACTTGAATTCTGGACATTCCTACTTTATTAATAGAATGACCTTTGTATAGAGATTGAACATATGTTGTTTTTCTAAGCATCGAGAGTGCAGAAAAGCTACAGTCCAGCAGATTCAACACATATGTGCAACCAGGTCTTTTCCCTATAGCCGGCTATGAAGGAGAAAACAGCTTACGAACTTGCTTTTCTGCTTCCAACCAAGCAGTGCTCATGGCATTCTGGACTGAAGCCTAATCAGTTATCTATTTGTTTGTTTGCTTGTGACATTGGGACACAAGAACAAATAATCTGAAAATTATACATTGGAGCCATCACTCAACCTCCTCACAACATGCACCTCACAGAAGCATCTGTGATACTTTTTCTTGAACAGTACCAAGTCCAAACTCTCTGGGTGCTGTGTCACAAGAATTCACTACTCCGTTCATTTAAGCACTGGGTTAGCTGTGATCATGCATTAGAAATGTGTGTCCATGTTGACCAGATATTGAAATAAAAGGAAAAAGCCCTTGCCTGTGCAGCAGCCGTTTATTCACATTGGTGATCTCAGATCAGTCATTCTGGCATGCATAATTTATATGGGGAAGGGGAATATGCAGCCCCCTCACACAGAGAAGTCCTATTTATTTCTAGGCCTACCTAAATTTAACCTTTAAATGCTCCATTCTGCAGTGAATTCCAAGTTCAGTCACAGTGTAGCCAAGAATATGTCTTTAACATCACATTCATTTCAGCAGAAAATGAACTGAAGTCAGTGATACTACCAGGGCAATCCTAAGCAGTGGGGTGCTGTGTGGTTTCCGGGCTGTATGGCCGTGTTCTAGCAGCATTCGTGTTTTAGCAGCCATACAGCCCGGAAACCACACAGCACCCCAGTGATTCCGGCCATGAAAGCCTTTGACAATACAAATCCTAAGCAGGTCTACCAAGACTACTATCCAGGTTTATTCAATGATGCTTACTTCCAGGAAAGTGTTCCTGGGATTGCAGTGCACCTTATTCAATTTTTGCTGTCTCATGGTTCTGTTCATGTAATTACAGCTAGAAAGACTGATACCAGGACTAAACAAATCCACTCTGTGTACTTTATACAAAAGAGCTACATGATATTACTGAACTTATAGCCCTGAATGTTCACTGCAGAGTTATTAGAGACAGTGCTGAACAATGATATATTGAAAAGGTGTCATATCAAGTTGAAGAATGCTGGAAAGTATCGTTTCTTAGAGCCATGGGATCTTAGCACTAGTTTTTCCAGCTGGGTTTCTCCTGGTGACGGCTGAGTCAATATTTCATTTAGTGAAAACTTCCTGGTGAATATTCTGTCACTTAAGAGGCTCTATTAATCATTACTGCAATGAAACACATTCCCCCAAGGAGTGCTCAAACTGATCCCAGGGTTTAATTTCTAAAAAGTGATTTCTTAGTACTTCAGCTTCTTCAGTGTTATCACTGGCTGAACATGAAAGTCAGAAGCCAATTGGGAAATTTTACAACTAATTCCTTTGTTGGTATCAAGGGGTTATGTAAAGTTCATTGGAACATATTGCCTGAAGTAATAGTCAATGCTGAATTCAGCAAATCCATACTTTATCCTATTAAATAAATCAGACTCCAGTCCAATCATGGAAATTCTGTTGTGTCAAAAAGTACTGAAGAAACTGAATAGTTCAGGAATACCAAAGTTTAATTTCAACCTGAATTTACTTGAAACAACAACTCATTATGTACAATATCAGCCATTAAGAACAATATAATTCAGCTACAAACAGTAAGACTGTGAGGTTGTCATGCAGTAGGCAATATTTTAAGAGAAATTAATCTTTGATTTCAGCAGTCATAATAAAAGCTATCTGCACCATGTAAGAATGTAAGTACAGATTTCTAATAACAACTTTTCAGTATTTCCATTTCCCATTCATGATGAGACACAGACTGGATGTCAGGGACTTGGATCTCCTACCTCCTACCCTTCATGCTGTATGTATAATATTAAGAATGCAAGATGTCCCTGACTATGTGATCCAATGCTCTGTGGGGCTTGAATCTTTCACTAAATGGGAAAGCTCATGTGTCCATGTGAGCTCGCTAAGCATATAAATACTTCTGAGTGCATAAGCAGATGCTGGGTTAAACTAATTCAGTTTTGAAAAACTTGGGGAGTGGGGTGCATTCATTAACCAAGTTTGATAGGGAAAATAAATCTGGAAGAACTGGAAGAGATGAAAGCACAAGTAGTAATCACAGGCAAAGAAGTGAAAGTGGAAACATTACAAAACACCAGTTTAGCGACATTGTGTAGTGTATCATGAATTGAAACCAATCAGAAAATTAATTTGAGTGGAGGACTAATAATCCAGGTTCAAAACCTGAGATGTCTGAAATCTCCCAGAGGCATCTGGTTAGGAAACTGAGATACTGAAGAGAAGTAGAAGACAGTACTGGACTAGATGGACCAGAGGTCTGACTTAGTATAATGCATCTACATACATTCAAGAATGAATACCAGGAGACAACATGATTATGAGTGTCTGCATGCATATAAGTGTGTTCTTCTTCAGTGCCATCACCCCAAACTAAATTCAGCCTCCCATGTTCACCAGCAGCTTGGGGAACACTAGTAAAGCATGCCTCTCAGCACTTACAAAGGGATGAGTTCCCAAATTACTTCAATCCTTCTGCACGTGTGTGTGACTGCATGAGCATGGATCAGGCACATGGTGAGGAATTCGAAACCCAGTCTGTTCTCTTAAACAGGAAAGACTTTATTAACTACAGGTTATTAAACTAGAGCACAAGACAAGGGAAAATGACTATCATACTTACTAGCTATAGATGATCTAAGGAAGAAAACAGGAAACATCATTTCTCTAAGACAACATTAATCAGACAGAAGTTACCTTTGCATCTCCCTCCTTCATTTCTTGTGGAGCAAACACTGATCCTGACTCATGCTTGCTTCATGCAAGACACTCCAATTCCTAGCATTTGAACAGTTTTAACCAGATGTTCAAACCTTTTAACCCTTCCTATTCTAGCCTGCTGGATGTTTCTAACCCAATCCAGAGTTAGGGAGGTTGCTCCCGCGAGGTATGATGAACCCCCATCTCCCCATTATTAAAGCATCACACACATCTCATTACGCAGGTCATGTTTTAACAACAGCTATCCTCCTTGACCTCCCTGGCAGTATTAGCAAATGGTTATCTCTTTGCAGAAATGCAGCTCTGTTCTTGTTGACTCTCTTGTGCATTTTAAGTCTCTCTTCCCCAGGAAAGCAAGTTGCTCTCAGAGTCCTAGGAACTCTCACGTGAACTTCAAAGAACCTTGCATCTCTATTATCACAACAATGCATATTTCC